>NC_138310.1:2075000-2477500 GCF_965601325.2 Salmo salar
TTCCTGTGACATCGGGTGGTGTAGGTGTCCTGGAGGGCAGGTAGTTTGCCCCCGGTGATGCGTTGTGTAGACCTCACTACCCTCTGGAGAGCCTTACAGTTGTGGGCGGAGAAGTTGCCGTACCAGGTGGTGATACAACCCGACAGGATGCTCTCGATTGTGCATCTGTAAATGTTTGTGAGTGTTTTTCGTGACAAGCCGAATTTCTTCAGCCTCCTGAGGTTGAAGAGGCGCTGTTGCGCCTTCTTCACCACGCTGTCTGTGTGGGTGGACCATTTCAGTTTGTCCGTGATGTGTACGCCAAGGAACTTAAAACTTTCCACCTTCTCCACTACTATCCCGTCGATGTGGATAGGGGGGTGCTCCCTCTGCTGTTTCCTGAAGTCCACGATCATCTCCTTTGTTTTGTTGAGGTTATTTTCCTGACACCACACTCGGAGGGCCCTCACCTCCTCCCTGTAGGCCGTCTCGTCGTTGTTGGTAATCAAGCCTACCACTGTAGTGTCGTCTGCAAACTTGATGATTGAGTTGGAGGCGTGCATGGCCACGCAGTCATGGGTGAACAGGGAGTTCAGTTGAGGGCTGAGAACACACCCTTGTGGGGCCCCAGTGTTGAGGATCAGCAGGGTGGAGATGTTGTTTCCTACCCTCACCACCTGGGGGCGTCCCGTCATAAAGTCCAGGACCCAGTTGCACAGGGTGGGCTCGAGACCCAGGGTCTCAAGCTTAATGACGAGTTTGGAGGGTACTATGGTGTTAAATGCTGAGTTGTAATCGATGAACAGCATTCTTACATAGGTATTCCTCTTGTCCAGATGGGTTAGGGCAGTGTGCAGTCGTTTAGCTCAGTTACATTAGCTTTCTTGGGAACAGGAACAATGATGGCCCTCTTGAAGCATGTGGGAACAGCAGACTGGGATAAGGATTGATTGAATATGTCCGTAAACACACCAGCCAGCTGGTCTGCGCATGCTCTGAGGACGCGGCTAGGGATGCCGTCTGGGCTGGCAGCCTTGCGAGGGTTAACATGTTTAAATGTTTTACTCACGTTGGCTGCGGTGAAGTAGAGCCCGCAGGTTTTGGTCGTGGACAGTGTCGGTGGCACTGTATTGTCCTCAAAGCGAGCAAAGAAGTTGTTTAGTTTGTCTGGGAGCAAGACATCGGGGTCCGCGACGGGGCTTGTTTTCTTTTTGTAGTCCGTGATTGACTGTAGACCCTGCCACATACCTCTCGTGTCTGAGCCGTTGAATTGCAACTCTACTTTGTCTCTATACTGACGCTTAGCTTGTTTGATTGCCTTGCGGAGGGAATAGCTACACTGTTTGTATTCAGTCATGTTTCCGGTCGACTTGCCCTGATTAAAAGCAGTGGTTCGCGCTTTCAGTTTGGCACGAATGCTGCCATCAATCAGCGGTTTCTGGTTGGGGAAGGTTTTAATGGTTGCTGTGGGTACAACATCACCGATGCACTTGCTAATAAACTCGCTCACCGAATCAGCGTATACGTCAATGTTGTTGTTCGGTGCTATCCGGAACATATCTCAGTCCACGTGATCGAAGCAATCTTGAAGCGTGTGAGGTGAGGAGTCTCGTCCAGTAAACATTCAGTAATTAAACACAGGGAAACACTCTGACATGATTACAGCTCCACACAGTGTGTGTTTGTGTTTGTGTGTGTGTGTGTTCTTACATAACAGAACCTTGAGATTTTAAAGGAACTCTTTGATCAAAAACTACTCCTCTATATTATTTCCATCCTTTCCTTCTCTCAGAACTTTGTTAATGTTCCACTGGTCTCGGATTGACTACATGTGAGTCTGTATCTTGTTGCTATGGTAACTGAACTTGGTAACTGAAATGAAGCATAGCATATCGGTACTGTTCATATCCCTGATATGAGGAGTTATGTCATCCTTATCATATCCATACAACGTTTTCTAACTGTATTGTTCCTCTCTCTGCAGGGACAGAAAGGCCATCCAGGTCCTGCTGGTCAACCAGGAGATTCTGTGAGTATTCTGTTGAATCATATCATAGCAATAACTTCTGCTGACGATACATGAACATAGGATAGCTCAGAATCTGGTCTGGGAAAGTCCTATTGTAGATTGGACAGCTTCCGCAAACCACTGTTTCATGAAACGTATTCTCATGAGTAACAGCTTGTTTCAGTAGTTATTTTAACTGCCCTCTTTCTGTGTCTTTGAACTGGTGTTAATGTGTCGGTCTTCCTGACTGCATCCTTGGTCGAAAATATACAGGTTAAGAAACATTCCATGTGGCAGCTTTAGAACACTAAGCAAATTCATTGGACCAGTGTCGTTCAAAGCTTTTTGCAAAGTCTTATGGGATATTACAATCCCGTTGTCTTATCCTTCGTCATCTTCAACCTAGACTGTGTTTAAACCACTGCATACATCAGACAATAGACTCTCCATCTGTTTACCCAACGAAGCTGAAGCTATGGCTCGGCTGTCAGAACACATTGCTCCCTGAGGACCCAAACATGAATTCCTGAACAGAGAAAATAAGAGGGAGAGAGAGAGAGACACACAGGGAGAATGGGAGGGAAGGAGAGAGATAGAGAGAAGGAAAAAGGAAAAAGTAAAAAAAAAATATAATATATATATATATATATATATATATATATATATAGCGAGAGAGAGAGAAAGAGAGAGAGATCCAAGAAGGAGAGAGAGAAGAAAAAGAAGGCCATTACAACAAGGAGGAGACTAAGCCTTGTCAGGGGAGGATGTTAAACATGAACACATTAGTTCTTAAGCAATCTTGGCCAGAGAAATTTAGTTTTTGGCAGAGCTTAAAGTGGGTCAAATAGTCTGGACAACCTAAGGTCACTTCTCCCAGGGAATCCAAAGAAATACTAAAAATAGTGTTTAGTGCGTTTACATTCACTACAAAGAATGTGCAATGCGCAGTGCACAATCAGTACAAAGAGTCTTGAGTTCTCACTGACCACACGAGGAACATGATCTGGGCCTTAGTTAAAGGCTATACATAGGGCCCAGAGTTGTTCCTGGTCAGTTTGATGTGGTCAGGAAATGTCCTAGTGATCTAGAGTATCACTGACACTCTTTGGCTCTTCTGTTGCTATATGCAACACTGGGCTCACACAGCGATGTTCGTGTTTGGGTTTTCAGTGGGAAATGAAAATGCATGATGCATAAACATTATTGCCGGTAGTCTGTAATTACATTGGTTGGCTCTCATTACAAATAAGCGGTAATTTTCCATTCACTAAAAAACCCATGTTGTTCTCTGCATATATTTAAAGTTAAAAAAATAAAGTATTTGAAGTTTCATGAAGGGATTAATTGAACATTTATTTCACCACATGGAAAATATTTTAGTGAAGGAAAGTCCCATGATTAACAGACTACTACTGTACAGTAGTCAAACTGTAAGTGGTTCTACCACAACGTAAAACTACCCACTGGGAGTCAGTTGAACTTCATTGAAAATAGAGCTTCAATATTTGCAGTGGCTCTCCTGCCTTCCAAACGCAGTGCTGATGAAACAAAGGGTCTTTATGAAGAGTGTGTAGATGGAACCCTCTCCCTGTATTTCCCCCTCTTCCTGAACTCACACTGCTTCACTCCAACGACATGGAGGCTGATAATGACACAACTATTGTGGCAACCCCCGCCCCCCCTCTCTCATCTCAATCCTTCTCTCTCATCTTACTCACTCCTTCTCTCCTTTCCCTCTTTCCGCAGGGCGAGCAAGGGGCAGACGGAAGCCCAGGGGCCAAAGGTTATCCTGGCAGGCAGGTGCAGTAAATCTAGTGTCGCGGTGCTGGTTAAGCAGGACTACACACACCATACAGTACATTAACAGCTGTAAGAAAGAGAGTGGTGCTAGCTAAGGCTAAGCTAAGCAGGGCTACACACCATACAGTACATTAACAGCTGTAAGAGAGAGAGAGGTGCTAGCTAAGGCTAAGCTAAGCAGGGCTACACACCATACAGTACATTAACAGCTGTAAGAAAGAGAGAGGTGCTAGCTAAGGCTAAGCTAAGCATGGCTACACACCATACAGTACATTAACAGCTGTACGAAAGAGCGAGGTGCTAGCTAAGGCTAAGCTAAGCAGGGCTACACACCATACAGTACATTAACATCTGTAAGAAAGAGAGAGGTGCTAGCTAAGGCTAAGCTAAGCAGGGCTATACACCATACAGTACATTAACAGCTGTAAGAAAGAGGTGCTAGCTAAGGCTAAGCTAAGCAGGGCTACACACCATACAGTACATTAACAGCTGTAAGAGAGAGAGAGGTGCTAGCTAAGGCTAAGCTAAGCAGGACTATAGTACACACAGTAAACACATTCATGTCTAGTGTTCCGGTGCTGGCTAAAGCTAAGGCTAAGCGGGGCTACAGTACACACACCAAACACACTCCGCTCATAAGAGGCTAGAGTGAGGGATTGGGAGTGTAAACACTCTGGACGAGGTAGGCAGAGAGAATGAAAGGGTCTTTGAAAGAGCTGCAACACTGTAAGACTGTCAAAAGCACCTGTGGCAGGATTAGGGATATGATTCTTTGGTTTGCTGCCCCTGGACTTGCCATAGGCTTTTAGTTAGTAGTCAATACCTTGACTGAACATGGAAATGCAATCAATCTGTGACTAACGTAGCTGCTCCCCCCATGGAATACGTTTCCTTAGGAGTCTTTAGGAGCTCACACTGTGAGTTTCATGCAGCGCTGCCACTTCTGGGAATATCATTTGAATACGTTTTAAAAAGTCTCTCATTGCTGAGTAGTATGTGGGTTTCTCCACGAGGTAAAACATGCTTTCTCCCTGCTGTCCAGATCGCACGTTTGTAACGCCGCCTACACACACGCACAGCTGCAGAATCACTCATAGCTCGGCTTGTTAGAAAATGTTTATGCTAGCTTAGAGTTCAGACCTGGGGTGTAGTGTTTTGTCTCTGTTTCTTTAGTGCTCTTACCCTGTCACTGTTGTAACTCCCCAGATATATACACACACACACACACACACACACACACACACACACACACACACACACACACACACACACACACACACACACACACACACACACACACACACACACACAAACGCACACACACGCACAAACGCACACGCACACACACTGTTGTAACTCCCTAGCTAGACACACACTTCAGACACCCACACACTTCAGACTGATGGATTAGGTTTTAGCACCCCCTACCATCTGTGGACTGTGAATCACTGGCTATAGTGAGGAGTTGAGCCAGTGTGAATCACTGGACCAGCTGGTCTCCTGAGGAGTTGAGCCAGTGTGAATCACTAGACCAGCTGGTCTCCTGAGGAGTTGAGCCAGTGTGAATCACTGGACCAGTTGAGACAGTGCAGATAGAGCCCATGTATGTTCATTAAGGTCTGCTCGACTTCAAGATTACATAATGGAGATGTTCTATGAGTCACAAACAAGACTGTCCCTCCACTAATCTGCATGCCTGTAAACACATCTTGGAAATATTCAGCCAAAACGAATAATCGTCAGGTAGTTATGATAGCACTATGTGAAAGCATAGTGAAAGCACCAATCACAATTTGGGTCCAATCCACTTACAATTCTATCTGTTTTATGGACATGAGACATTTAATGTATTGTATGCATTATGAAATGCATTATGTAAATCCATTTGTAATGTAATTTGTTATGCTGTGCTCTGTAGGGTTTACCTGGGCCTGTTGGCATTATGGGGCCTAAAGGAGTCCGGGTGAGTCATCTAAAAAATGGCATTAACGAAGTAGTATCTCTGTTCTGTATAGGGTTGTTAATCAGTTGTCAAGATACTGTATAACTTGACTGTGCTGTTTGTTCTGTTTTGAGTGTTTCTGTCTGATAGATGTCGCAGATACAGAGCAGCCGGAAAATATTCAGACCCCTTGACTTTTTCCACATTTTGTTACGTTTCAGACTTATTCTAAAATTGATTTAAAAAAATGATCTCATCAATTACACACAATACCCCATAATGACAAAGCAAAAACAGGTTTTTAGAAATGTTTGCAAAAAAGATTTTTTTTTAATATATCACATTTACATAAGTATTCAGACCCTTTACTCAGTACTTTGTTGATGCACCTTTGGCAGCGATTACATCCTCAAGTCTTCTTGGGTATGACGCTACAAGCTTGGCACACCTGTATTTGGGGAGTTTCTCCCATTCTTCTCTGCAGATCCTTTCAAGCTCTGTCAGGTTGGATGGGGAGCGTCGCTGCACAGCTATTTTCAGGTCTCTCCAGAGATGTTCGATCAGGTTCAAGTCTGGGCTCTGGCTGGGCACTCAAGGACATTCAGAGACTTCTCCCAAAGCCACTCCTGCATTGTCTTGGCTGTGTGCTTAGGGTCATTGTCCTGTTGGAAGGTGAACCTTTGCCTAAGTCTTAGGTCCTGAGCACTCTGGAGCAGGTTTTCATCAAGGATCTCTCTGTAATTTGCTCTGTTCATCTTTTCCTTGATCCTGACTGGTCTCTAAGTCCCTGCCGCTGAAAAACGTCCCCACAGCATGATGCAGCCACCACCATGCTTCACCGTAGGGATGGTGCCAGGTTTCCTCCAGAGATAATGCTTGGCATTCAGGCCAAAGAGTTCAATTTTGGTTTCATCAGACTAGAGAATCTTGTTTCTCATGGTCTGAGAGCCCTTTAGGTGCCTTTTGGCAAACTCCAAGAGGGCTGTCACTCTACCATAAAGGCCTGATTGGTGGAATGCTACAGATGGTTGTCCTTCTGGAAGGTTCTCCCATCTCCACAGAGGAACTCTGCAGCTCTGTCAGAGTTCATTGTCACTTCCCTGACCAAGGCCCTTCTCCCCCAATTGCTCAGTTTGGCCGGATGGCTAGCTCTAGGAAGAGTCTTGGTGGTTCCAAACTTCTTCCATTTAAGAATGATGGAGGTCACTGTGTTCTTGGGGACCTTTAATGCTGCATACAATTTTTGGTACCCTTCCCCAGATCTGTGTCTCAACACAATCCTGTCTCGGAGGTCTACGGACAATTCCTTCGACCTGATGGCTTGGTTTTTGCTCTGACATGCATTGTCAACTGTGGGACCTTATATAGACAGGTGTGTGCATTTCTAAATAATGTCCAATCAGTTGAATTTACCACAAGTGGACTCCAATCAAGTTGGAGAAACATCTCAAGGGTGATCAATGGAAACAGGATGCACCTGAGCTCAATTTTGATTGTCATAGAAAAGGGTCTGAATACATATGTAAATAAGGGATTCATGTTTTTTATTTTTAATACATTTGCTAAAATTTCTAAAAAGCCTGTTTTCACTTTGTATTTATGGGATATTGTGTGTAGATTGATGATTTTTTTAAATGTTTAATCCATTTTAGAATAATGATGTAACGTAACAGAATGAGGAAAAACACAAGGGGTCTGAATACTTCCTGAATGCACTGTATTTGTTTTTATAGAATAACATGTACCGAATGAACCTTACTGAATATTCACTGTTTGATATGATTTCTATCATGTTCTATTTACTTCCTGTATAAATCCACTGCCAATACAGTCATATCATTGAAATATGTTTAGAATATTCTTTATGACTTCTGTCAAGGTCAGAGAGCATCACTGTCAACCAGGGTGCCTGCCCAAGACATGTTACATTTTAAAACACAGTTTGGTTTTTGCAGACAAAGAGTAAGGCCACACAGTCAATTTTTCTGTTTGTTCAGTACAGCACACCCTACTCTAAAGATGACTTTGTTCCAGAGGTCTCTAGCCACTTGCTGTGTTAAATAAACTGTGAAAAGCATGTTAAATAAATCAACAAGACCAGAGCGGTCACATAAAAAAGCCATAATGTAAACACCATTCGTCGAAAAAGCTGGCCCTGTTAACTCACCATGATTGAAATCACAGAGCTCTTTGTGGTGATGCTGGTACAACAAGAGATTTGAGGTGCTGTAAAAGTAATTAGCTTGTGTTAAAAAACTTTTCACCTGAATGTCAATTGTTGTTGCTGGTGATATTTGTTGATATTTGTTGTTGTTATTGTTGTTGTTGTATTTGTTGTTGCTAGTATAGTACCAACAGCTATGTCACCCTGCATCCTTCTGCTGGCTTTCATCTGAAGACCAACATGGTCCTGTTGACTCTTGAATTTATTTTTTCCCTTTGATCATCTCTTGTCCTCCAGTTCCCCTATGCCTCCCTCTCTCCCTCCTCTCTCCCTCCTCTAGCCATCCTCTAGCACTCCTCTCTCCCTCCTCTAGCCCTCCTCTCTCCCTCCTCTAGCCCTCCTCTAGCCCTCCTCTCTCCCTCCTCTAGCCCTCCTCTCTCCCTCCTCTAGCCCTCCTCTAGCCCTCCTCTCTCCCTCCTCTAGCCCTCCTCTCTCCCTCCTCTAGCCCTCCTCTCTCCCTCCTCTAGCACTCCTCTCTCCCTCCTCTAGCCCTCCTCTCTCCCTCCTCTAGCCCTCCTCTAGCCCTCCTCTCTCCCTCCTCTAGCCCTCCTCTCTCCCTCCTCTAGCCCTCCTCTCTCCCTCCTCTAGCCCTCCTCCCTCCCTCCTCTAGCCCTCCTCTAACCCTCCTCTCTCCCTCCTCTAGCCCTCCTCTCTCCCTCCTCTAGCCCTCCTCTCTCCCTCCTCTAGCCCTCCTCTCTCCCTCCTCTAGCCCTCCTCTCTCCCTCCTCTAGCCCTCCTCTCTCCCTCCTCTAGCCCTCCTCTCTCCCTCCTCTCTCCCTCCTCTAGCCCTCCCCTAGTCCTCCTCTCTCCCTCCTCTAGCCCTCCTCTCTCCCTCCTCCCTCCCTCCTCTAGCCCTCCTCTAGCCCTCCTCCCTCCCTCCTCTAGCCCTCCTCTCTCCCTCCTCTAGCCCCCTCTCTCCCTCCTCTCTCCCTCCTCTAGCCCTCCTCTAGCCCTCCTCTAGCCCACCTCTCTCCCTCCTCTAGCCCTCCTCTAGCCCTCCTCTAGCCCTCCTCTCTCCCTCCTCTAGCCCTCATCTAGCCCTCCTCCCTCCCTCCTCTAGCCCTCCTCTCTCCCTCCTCTAGCCCCCTCTCTCCCTCCTCTCTCCCTCCTCTAGCCCTCCTCTAGCCCTCCTCTAGCCCTCCTCTAGCCCTCCTCTAGCCCACCTCTCTCCCTCCTCTCTCCCTCCTCTAGCCCTCCTCTAGCCCTCCTCTCTCCCTCCTCTAGCCCTCCTCTCTCCCTCCTCTAGCCCTCCTCTCTCCCTCCTCTAGCCCTCCTCTCTCCCTCCTCTAGCCCTCCTCTAGCCCTCCTCTCTCCCTCCTCTCTCCCTCCTCTAGCCCTCCCCTAGTCCTCCTCTCTCCCTCCTCTAGCCCTCCTCTCTCCCTCCTGTAGCCCTCCTCTAGCCCTCCTCCCTCCCTCCTCTCTCCCTCCTCCCTTCCTCCTCTAGCCCTCCTCTAGCCCTCCTCCCTCCCTCCTCTAGCCCTCCTCCCTCCCTCCTCTAGCCCTCCTCCCTCCCTCCTCTAGCCCTCCTCTCTCCCTCCTCTCTCCCTCCTCCCTCCCTCCTATAGCCCTCCTCTAGCCCTCCTCCCTCCCTCCTCTAACCCTCCTCCCTCCCTCCTATAGCCCTCCTCTAGCCCTCCTCTCTCCCTCCTCTAGCCCTCCTCTCTCCCTCCTTCCTCCCTCCTCTAGCCCTCCTCCCTCCCTCCTCTAGCCCTCCTCCCTCCCTCCTCTCTCCCTCCTCTCTCCCTCCTCTAGCCCTCCTCTAGCCCTCCTCTCTCCCTCCTCTAGCCCTCCTCTCTCCCTCCTCTCTCCCTCCTCCAGCCCTCCTCCCTCCCTCCTCCAGCCCTCCTCCCTCCCTCCTCTAGCCCTCCTCTCTCCCTCTTCTTGCCCTCCTCTCTCCCTCCTCCCTCCCTCCTCCCTCCCTCCTCTAGCCCTCCTCCCTCCCTCCTCCAGCCCTCCTCCCTCCCTCCTCTAGCCCTCCTCTCTCCCTCTTCTTGCCCTCCTCTCTCCCTCCTCTAGCCCTCCTCTAGCCCTCTTCTAGCCCTCCTCTAGCCCTCTTCTTGCCCTCCTTCCTCCCTCCTTCCTCCCTCCTCTCTCCCTCCTCTAGCCCTCCTCTAGCCCTCCTCCCTCCCTACTCCCTCCCTCCTCTCTCCCTCCTCTCTCCCTCCTCTAGCCCTCCTCTCTCCCTCCTCTAGCCCTCCATCAGTAAGCAGCCACCCTGGAATCATCAGAGATCCCTGACGTGAGGGTATGTGCCCTTGGACTACATCGTGGAAGGCAGCACCATGCAGTCCATGGGCATATACACTTGCCTCAAGGCTTTGTTCTTCACGAAGAGCCCCACCCCTGCGGCCAACAGAATCACCAAAAGGACTAAAGCCACACTGATGTGATGAAACCAGAGAAGAGAGTTATAGAAATGTAATTGATCTCCTTTTTGTCCCTCATCCCTCTATTCTCCTCACCCCACTCTCTTCCCCCACTGCCTTCTTCACTATCCATTTCTTCACCTGTCTCCTCTGCTTTATTCCATAACCCTTATTTCACCTCCTCCCTCCCTTCCATCTCTCTCTGCTCTCCCCTATCCTCCCACTCTCCTTATTCTCTTCCTGTCACCTATACCCATTTATCCCACCAATATATCTGCAGGGTTTCATAGGAATCCCTGGGGTTTTTGGCCTTCCTGGACCTGATGGTGAGAGAGTAAGTAGTCCAGAATATCTCCTAGAAATATGAAAATGAATAACTATACAAGAACCTTTCTACCTCTTTGAATGACTTGTTTGGTGCATTACTGAGACTAAAAAGAGACCACCTCTCTTAGTCCTATGGGAGGGGTACACAGTAGCTGTGGGCATTATTATCGGTCAGGATGATCAGATCTAACCCTTAGTGAGTTTAAATGATTGTGAAATAGAAGTGCTTACACTGGATGAAATGCTAGCAGTAGGCCCTCGCCTCCAAACCGCTAAAAGATGACTGGAGTAGCCCTTCCCAATACAGGATCAAGTGCTGGTGGAATTCCAGCCATCCCTACTGTTTGGATAATAGTCAGGAGATGGGCTAACACTAAGGAGCTGGAACAAGAGCTGCTTCGGAATAGCCTGACGAAGACTCATTTTCCCAGAACCCCCCCAGGCCACTGGAGTAGAATTGTAGGCTATATTAGAGAGTATTTTTGGACATGCTTGCACTAGCTTACATTTGATACAGTATGTCTATTGGTTCTAGTAGGCTACCTTAAAGAACCATTTATAATTTGCTTGTAAAATAAATATGAAATTATTATTGACATTTACCTCTTCTTTTGCTGTTCCCCTCCTCTCTTCTTTCTTTTCCCATCCTTCTCTTTTTCTCTTCCTCCTCAGGGAATTCCTGGTGTTCATGGGAAGAAGGGCAAGATGGGTAGGCCGGTAAAGATTTCTCTCAACATACCTTTTTATAGTGAATGCAATAATACCATGAAATCAACTGTTCCTTTTTCCCATTCTGTCATACCTTAAAGGTCAATTCCACCACTTTTCAACCTAATTTTCATTATCTCCAGCACAATACCAGTGTCAACGTATGTAAAAATGGACGCATTTGTATGTTTTGTAGGGAAAAAAATATAAAGTTTAAAAGTTCACCAAAAGTTAAAGCGGTGATGCGGGGAGCAGGAAAATACCCTCCCTTGGTCTAGGAACATGTTGCAGGTTGAAACTCACCATTTTTTACTTTTAATACTACTCTGTGATGTCACAGAGAAGCATTTTTTTAAAGGGCCTTTCTTCTAATCTTTTTAACCACACACCATAGAAACAAGCTGTTTTCACATGTGTAGATACTGGTTTGGTGCTGGAGATGAATATGAGGTTGAAAAGTGGCAGAATTGCCCTTTAAAGATACAGCTAGGGTAATTTAGTGAGTATGACATGGCTATTATTCAGAGGAACAGTCTTGAGCGTGTATGGGGACATCTTGGCTTTAGCCATACATCAGTGATGCATGTTGTGGTAGCCTCCACACAACCACAGTGGAAGACTGTTGAAGACTGTTGTCTTTTCACTCTTGAGCCTCGAGTCTGTCTGCATATTTCCACTAGTCTATACAGTATATCTTTTAGAATAGGATGAGATCTCAACGGACTACAACTATTGGCAACTATCCCATTGATTATACACTGAGTGTACAAAACATTAAGAACACGACATGCTCTTTCCATGATGTTCTCTGACCAGGTTAATCCAGGTGAAAGCAATGATCCCTTATTGATTTCACTTCATAAATCCTCTTCAATCAGTGTAGATGAAGGGGAGGAGACAGGTTAAATAAGCGTTTTTAAGCCTTGAAACAATTGAGACATTGATTGTGTATTTGTTATTCGAAAGTCTATTACATTGGACTATAAAAAAGCCTTTTATATTGGACTATAAAAAAGCCTTTTACATTGGACTATAACAAAGCCTTTTACATTGGACTATAACAAAGTATTTTACGCTGGACTATAACAAAATCTATTACATTGGAACAATGTTTAGTGCAGTGGAGGAACTTTTGGTTTTGGAATTCCAGACCAGCTAGTCACAGACCAGGGAAGTATTTTCATTGGCGCCTGCATGGGGATTTCCAATTCTCCCATCAACATATTGAGTTGTGCTTACATGGAAAATCCTGATGTTCCAAATTACTTATGTAATAGAGATATTTTCCCAAGCATAGCTTTACAATGTTACATGATGAAGTGGGTTATTAAGTTGACGATGGTCAGTGAACGACAATTGAAGCTGGCACAGACTATAAATAGCTATTGAGGTAGCCTCGCTGTTAAGAGCATTTGGCCAGTAACCGAAAGGTAGGTTGGGTGGAAAATCTGTCGATGTGCCCTTGAGCAAGGCACTTAACCCTAATTGCTGCTGTAAATCGCTCTGGATGAGTGTCTACTAAATTACTTAGATGTATTTTTTTTTAATGAGGAGAGTGCAACTTTAGCCTTTGATGATGGCATTTCTCTGTGTGTTTGTTTCTGTGGTGCCGTACCAGCCCTTCTCCTTCTCATCTTCAGTAGCTAGTTTTTCTTCCTTACATTGAGTCGTCTATACATTCTGTATGTTCACAGTTACTAGCGTAATGTTCTCTGAGTGGCACTTGCATATGACAGAGCTAATCTAATCTGCGATCAGACATATTACCTTTCCAGCAGATGTCGTACTACCTGCAAGTAACATCTTTGAGGTAAAACAACTCAAGAGCTGTGGAGTAACTATATGTTTTAGTTTAAACCAACACTATTATAATGTTTGGGTAAAAGCGCCATTTTGCACTTTTTCGAAGGCATCACATTGCAGCAATTACTAATGTATTACTTTCCCCCAGATGTTTTACTAATGCTTAACTCAACACTCTGCCTGCCACACACATTCCCTCCTTCTGAATAATATCTCATGCAATAGAAACTGCTGGTAATATCACCATCGCTTCATTTAATATTACATTTTCCATCCTCACTCTGTGGGCCTATGAGACCTCTACTACTAGCACCATTAATCACACAGGCACAGTCTATACAGTAACTACAGTAACTACAGTCTATACAGTAACTACAGTCTATTCAGTAACTACAGTCTATTCAGTAACTACAGTAACTACAGTCTATACAGTAACTACAGTCTATACAGTAACTACAGTAACTACAGTTTATACAGTAACTACAGTAACTACAGTAACTACAGTCTATTCAGTAACTACAGTCTATACAGTAACTACAGTACCTACAGTCTATACAGTAACTACAGTCTATACAGTCTATACAGTAACTACAGTAACTACAGTAACTACAGCGCTTGTATTCTGTGGTGGAGAAGGGCCAAGGCTGAAGCTGAAGCTACAGCAAGGTGTTGTTGACCTTGGCATTGTGACAAGCAGCACACGTTGAGCGTGTGGCCTAGCAGAAACCTCAGCCTCCCAGAGCCTCAGTGAAGCCTATCATGGCGTCACAGCTCTTGTTCTCTGGTTTTATAATGGAACAGTTGGAGCTAGGAGGATGAGGAAAGGAAAGAGCCCAGTCAGCAGATCCCGGGCCAACCAGTCAGTCCCCAGGCTGCTGGTTAGGGCTCCTGCCAGCGAGGCTCAGTGCAGCACGCGCACTCTCAAACATTCAGCCATGGAATTTCCTGCCGCTGCGCACGCACACAGTCTCTAGGAATAAAGAGTCCAAGGAGCTTGTTTACAGCATGCTGCTTGACGTGCTGCTTGACGTGCTGCTGTTTGACGTTCTGCTGGACGTGCTGCTTGAAGTGCTGCTTGATATGCTGCTCGCTTGCTTGGGGTTTATTCTGCAAACCTCTTTGACAGGGATGGAGTTTGTCTACTGAGTGCTGACATTGTGTTTGGTTTATTTTCCGCACATCCAGAAGTGCAGTGTGGGTAAACATAAAGGAGAAGTAAAGAATCAATAAATGAAAACTGTAGTTACTAGAAGGGGAAATTAGGTAATCATTCATTAACTAAACTCATTTAGAAATTCATCACTATTATTTGATCTGCTGATGTGCTGAACTGAACGGTAAGCAAAACCACGCAACAAATACTGCATTGTAACTAATGTGCATGCCGTAACACTTTAGCTTTGTGTCTAATATACAGCCACACCATTATGGTTTATACTTGGAAGCCCAATATTCCAAGAACATATTCTCACGGTCAACTACTCTGGGTGTGGGAAAGTAACGGTATGTAATGATATTGTTGGCCATAACAAGCATTATGGTTCAATACCATTATTTTTAGTACAATTTTGTTGCTTTGCAGAATGGTTGTGTTTCAATCTGTTTCTTCCATAGTGTTTAACAGCTCTCTGCCACCCCGGTACTGAGTGATAGCATGCCTACTCTCTTTTTGTTTGTGTACTCAGGGGTTTGCTGGAGACTTTGGCGAGCGGGGACCACCAGGACCAGACGGAAACCCAGTAAGTGAAACAGCAGAGATGACTGTTCCCCTGGCCATCACTTCAAACCTATGTTCAGATAATATTTTTTTGCTTTCAAATACTTACGTTGTGCTCTATTGAGCTTAACTGGCGCAATGGAACGAATGGAATAGTCCCAAAAGTGCAAAGCTCATCCTTCTGGCACTCCAGGCAGGCTCAATCAAATGCTCAAGGTATTTGAAAAACAAAACAAAACAAAAAGCAATTTAAGTTTCAGCCTTTATTGAAGGTTTCTGTTGTTTGTTTTTAAAGTCACAGGTCTAGCCTGTTTGTTTTTGTATCTTGGTTTGTATTCAATAATTAGCCAGTGCATTACCTCCTGAAGTATACACAACAACAATCTATTTAGATAATTGAATGACTGATTTACATAATTTCAGTACAGCGGTCAAGTGGGCTCAATCAGCCCATAAATGGTGTAAACTGCATACCCTGGCTGTTTGCTTCCAGGCACTATTTAAATTCACACACACACACACACACACACACACACACACACACACACACACACACACACACACACACACACACACACACACACACACACACACACACACACACACACACACACACACACACACACACTAACATTATTTGTCTGGTGAACAGACATGCTAAATAGAAGTCACACTTGACGAATTGAAAACAACCACCTTTAGTTTCCCCTGTTGGGGTACGTAAACCTCCACACTGCATTTTATTTCATTTGCTTCTTCCTGGGAATGAGACCTCCCGAGGATTTCCTACTCCTGTGCCCATAATGATTCCAGCCTGAGAGTTTGTTATATAGTTACATGCCCAGAGCATCTCATTCTGGTCTTTGATCATGTCAGACCACAGTTATCCACATTCACAGTCATGAGGGAGGGGGCTCTGGACTCTGAGATCTGGACAATTTGTCTACTGTTTTAAATGTTGCAGTAATGTCTGTAAGATCTGTAACCTAGAGCACTCACATTGCTAAGTAGTTATTATAGCAGCAGTATATACACTCTTATGCACTTCTCAGTAGCTGCATTGGTGACAACTTGGGAGAGTCAGAACACTGCATAAGCGGGTATTGTACTTCATAAGGTCAAAAAGATAATCATATCTTCACTAAAGCAATTTCTTAGACCACATCCCACTCAAGCTAGTTTGACATGAGGGCATAATGTGGTTCTGAAGCTTCCTCAACTCTACCTTTCTTAACAGCTCTTTGAGTGGCAACTGTATAGAGATATTGTGATTGGCTGACCTCAACAACACCATTTCCTGCCCTGTTGTTCCAACAGAGGAGAGGGAAAGTTCCTGTTGGCTCAATAACTTCTCCTTCAGTCATAATGAAGCTAGAGGAGGAGGGAGGGGCGAAGGGGGAGGGGGCAGGAAAGCCACACTGGACTCTAACATCTATCTCCCCTTTTAGAAAAAGCTCCCCTCTTTCTCCCTCCCTCCGTATTCTCTCTCTCTCTTGCTCTCGCTATCTATCTCTTTCACTCACTCTCTCTCCCTATCAATTCAATTTCAATTTAAGGGGCTTTATTGGCATGGGAAACATATGTTTACATTGCCAAAGCAAGTGAAATAGATAATAAACAAAAGTGAAATAAACAATAAAAATGTCATATGTCTATATACAGTGTTGTAATGATGTGCAAATAGTTAAAGTATAAAAGAGAAAATAAATAAACAGAAATATAGGTTATATTTACAATGGTGTTTGTTCTTCACTGGTTGCCCTTTTCTTGTGGCAACAGGTCACAAATCTTGCTGCTGTGATGACACACTGTGGTATTTCACCTAATAGATATGGGAGTTTATCAAAATTGGATTTGTTTTCGAATTCTTTGTGGGTCTGTGTTATCTGAGGGAAATATGTGTCTCTGATATGTTCATACATTTGGCAGGAGGTTAGAAAGAGTAGGTCAGTTTCCACCTAATTTTCCTATCTCTCCCCCTCTCCCTCTCTCTCTCTCTGGAGCGGATATGGGCATGGCATGTAGCAGTGGGGTAATTACCGGGGACAACAAGCCCCTCTCTGTGTGTCGCACCATCTTTCATTAGCTTGGCCTGGCCCACGAGATGGGAGCTGGAGATTACACAAGCTATCAGGGGAAAACACAAACAAACCGAGGGCTGGGGTCTCTCCCCCCTCCTTCTGCCAGCAGTGTAAAGGAACACTGTGCCTCTCTTCTGCCTGTATTTGTTTAGAACAAAGCCTATAAACTCAGAAATCTGCTCTCTCTATCGCTCTCTCTCTTTCTTTCTTAGGGTGAGCTGGGAGCCCCTGGTCCTAATGGAGTTCTTGGCCTCATTGTGAGTATTTAAAGCCATGTGTACCTTCACTCTGTACTTCTCTCTAGGACACTCTGCCTGGTTTGGGGATCTCTGGGCTTCTCTCTCCAGGACACTCTGCCTGGTTTGGGGATCTCTGTGCTTCTCTCTCCAGGACACTCTGCTTGGTTTGGGGATCTCTGTGCTTCTGTCTTTAGCACACTGTGCTTGGTTTGGGGATCTCTGTGCTTCTCTCTCCAGGACACTCTGCTTGGTTTGGGGATCTCTGTGCTTCTCTCTCCAGGACACTCTGCCTGGTTTGGGGATCTCTGGGCTTCTCTCTCCAGGACACTCTGCTTGGTTTGGGGATCTCTGTGCTTCTCTCTCCAGGACACTCTGCCTGGTTTGGGGATCTCTGGGCTTCTCTCTCCAGGACACTCTGCCTGGTTTGGGGATCTCTGGGCTTCTCTCTCCAGGACACTCTGCTTGGTTTGGGGATCTCTGTGCTTCTCTCTATTGTTGATGATAAACAGAGCTAAGCAGATGTCCCAAATGTTGCCATAAAGAACATAGAGCAAGAGCATTACATCATCATACAAGCTTGTTGGGAATGTGTATGATATCGTTGTTCTACTGCAGTGTTCCAAGTCTTCTAAGTGTGTGTGTTCTGTATGTTGTTTGTGGCAGGGAGACATGGGTCCTCTAGGGATGATGGGTTTGCCAGGACCATGTGGACTCAAGGTAACTAACCTACTCCTTTACTCACTTTTACTGTAAACGCTGTTACATGATGATGTAGATGTAATATAATGCAGGTGCCATCGTTTCAAGAAGGGGTTCATCTCTATCACTATGGCAATGTTATATCTGTTTACTCATCTGGTTATTCAGGGGGTACCCGGAAACCCAGGAGAACCAGGACTGAAAGGTGATAAGGTGATCTGAATACCTCATTATTAGCCTATTGTATTTAAATCAACCATGCTATCAGATAAAATGTTGCATGCAATATAGTCTCATCCACCAGCTGGCTCTCTGGGGACGAGGTGGTTACATGCTGTATAACTACATAGACATGTCTAGAAATCTGATTCAGGAACAGTTTGTAGACCATCCTCAAGCCTACTAGATGGTTTCTAACTGTATCTACTGTAGCTTATCATCAATCACTGCTAGTTTAGAGCTTGGGCTTGCTATGTTCTCCATATATCACACATACTGTATGTATAAGCTACTGAGAAATATGTACTTTTCTTTGTAAAAATGCACATATACACGTACTGTACTCAGCCAGACGTGCAGTGTTCCTGTGCAGTCTACAGGTCACCAGCTAACAGCCCTAGAGCTGCCTGCTAGGCATACTGGGTCTGCCTCATGCCCTCAGCTGACTGCAGTACTCATCAATAGAGTGCAGGATTTGTACTGTGCTTTTAGTTTATTCCTAACTCTAACCTCTCCTAACCTCTGTCTTTCTTCAGGATGACGTTGGTCTTCCAGGGGAGCAAGGAGAGAATGGATTCCAAGGTGACAAGGTACTTCACTTCCTTACTTAACAGATGGTGATGCCTGTCGTCTGAGTCTCTGTGTCAGGGGTTTATCCGTTCGTTTCACAGAAATGCTCTTGTTGTTTTACAGGGTATCCAGGGTTCACCAGGGTTGCCAGGCATTCGAGGGAAACCAGGGCCACATGTGAGTCCATTAAATCTTATATAGGGTATGTGTACCTGGGACCATGTACAGTATACAGTACAGTATATTACTAGGTTATCACTTTTGAAATGGCTAGTGATACAAAGGGTATCCAGCAAACTACAATGCTGTCTCTGTCCTAGGGGGTGACAGGTGAGCCGGGTCCTGATGGTATACCTGGCCCTCCGGGCCAAGAGGTAAGGATCTGTGAGGGTGTCAAGATTACTCATAACCCAGGTCTTACCTTCTCCTTGTGATGTATAGTAGAGATGACCACCTGTTCTCTGGTTGTTCTCAGGGTTTCCCAGGAGACATCGGCCCACCAGGTCACAATGGCCCAGAGGGCCCAAAGGTCAGTAGCCTATAATGAAACTATCTCACGCCTTGTTTATACCTGGTGCTAACATGCGTCCTTTGTCCTGATCTTGTCCACATTCTGATGTGTCTTATATCCATCCACCGTGTAAGCATTGTGACCAGATCTTTGGAGCGGCAGGTAGCCTAGTGGTTAGAGCATTGGGCCAGTAACCGAAAGGTTGCTAAATCGAATCCCCAAGCTGACAAGGTAAAAATCTGTCGTTCTGCCCCTGAACAAGGCAGTTAACCTCTCTAGGGTAGGTGGCACCAAATCGTCCCACCTACGTAACAGCCAGTGTAATCCCTTGGCGCGTTATTCAAAAACCTCAAAAATGCAAAAACTTCAATTTTTCAAACATATGACTATTTTACACCATTTTAAAGACAAGACTCTCGTTAATCTAACCACACTGTCCGATTTCAAAAAGGCTTTACAACGAAAGCAAAACATTAGATTATGTCAGCAGAGTACCCAGCCAGAAATAATCAGACACCCATTTTTCAAGCTAGCATATAATGTCACATAAACCCAAACCACAGCTAAATGCAGCACTAACCTTTGATGATCTTCATCAGATGACAACCCTAGGACATTATGTTATACAATACATGCATGTTTTGTTCAATCAAGTTCATATTTATATCAAAAACCAGCTTTTTACATTAGCATGTTACTAGCATGTGACTAGTATTCCCACCGAACACTGCCGGTGAATTTACTAAATTACTCACGATAAACGTTCACAAAAAGCACAACAATTATTTAAAGAATTATAGATACAGAACTCCTCTATGCACTCGATATGTCTGATTTTAAAATAGCTTTTCGGTGAAAGCACATTTTGCAATATTCTGAGTAGATAGCCCGGCATCACAGGGCTAGCTATTTAGACACCCAGCAAGTTTAGCACTCACCAAAGTCAGATTTACTATAAGAAAAATGTTATTATCTTTGCTGTCTTCGTCAGAATGCAGTCCCAGGACTTCTACTTCAATAACAAATGTTGGTTTGGTTCAAAATAATCCATAGTTATATCCAAACAGCGGCGTTTTGTTCGTGCGTTCAAGACACTATCCGAAAGGGTAAATAAGCATGCCGCATGGCGAGCATGGCGCAATTCGTGACAAAAAAAATCTAAATATTCCATTACCGTACTTCGAAGCATGTCAACCCCTGTTTAAAATCAATTTTTATGCCATTTTTCTCATAAAAAAGCAATAATATTCCGACCGGGAATCTGCGTTTAGGTAAACAGACGAAAGAAAATAAAGCATTCGGTCGACTTGGGCACGCGCCTAAGCCCATAGTACTCTGATCGGCCACTTGCCAAAAGCGATAATGTGTTTCAGCCAGAGGCTGCCTCGATATCGTTCAGCTTTTTCCCGGGCTCTGAGAGCCTATGGGAGCCGTAGGAAGTGTCACGTTAGAGCAAAGATCCTCAGTCTTCAATAAAAAGAGCCAAGATGAAACACAACTTGTCAGACAGGCCACTTCCTGCATGGAATCTTCTCAGGTTTTGGCCTGCCATTTGAGTTCTGTTATACTCACAGACACCATTCAAACAGTTTTAGAAACTTTAGGGTGTTTTCTATCCAAAGCCAATAATTATATGCATATTCTAGTTACTGGGCAGGAGTAGTAACCAGATTAAATCGGCTATGTTTTTTATCCGGCCGTGTCAATACTGCCCTCTAGCCCTAACAGGTTAACCCAGTGTTCCTAGGCCGTCATTGTAAATAAGAATTTGTTCTTAACTAACTTGCCTAGTTAAATAAAGGTTAAATAAATAAATACAAATCTCCTGGTCCCTCCCTGTATGCAAATTATTTAACAGCTATTCTTTCAAAATAATATATATAGTTTTTAAGACAAATATTGATGCCATAAGTAAATGGTGCCACCTCTCAATGATTTGAATGATGATTTAAATTGTTTCTCTGTCCAGATCTGTCTACAATATGTGCCTGATCATAATCCGACCTCAATGCATGTTTTAGTTGTCTACACCTGTCTGAAAATGTGGGCACAATCAGAATGTGGACAAGATCACGAAAAAGGATGCATGTTAGAACCAGGTATAAACGTGGCTTTAATGTAGCTACTTGACACCTATTTGTGTAGGCTACCTGACATCCTCATGTGGCGTAGTTGGCAGGATCAAGCACTTTTATGAGCAATGAGTATCTTTAGTGCTGTGAGAGGTTTAGTTGGTTTTTAGTGAGTACAAAGAACAGTGGTTGGCAAGGACCAGGTCCATGGACCTTGGAAGTCCTTTCTGGGTCACGTGGGGAATGCTGGGGACCAGTGCTGTTGGACTGCCAGTGCATCATGGACAGCAACATGGGGTCCGTACACAATCTAACATCCTGTATCATTCTTCTCAGGGGAAGCCAGGAAACAGAGGTTTACCAGGGCCCAGAGGAACAGCTGGACTAGAGGTGGGATTGTCTTTAGTTTACTACATAAAACATACAATGCTTGACATATTCATAACATGTCAAGACCAAGTCTTACTTTGGCTATGTATATAGTATGTACTGTATGTAAGATATATGACAGCAATGATCTAGCATTTACACATAGTCCAGTGATGGTGCAAAGTGTTGTTGTGCAAAGGGGTTTTGTCCCTGTCTTGACCCTCTGTCTCCATATTTTTTTCCAGGGCGATGAGGGGCCACTTGGACCACCTGGACCTACAGGACCGGAGGTGAGCGCTGTTTGGACAGCTCAAAACCAAAACAAACAAAACAAGGAAGTCCAAAAATACAATATGGGTCACTCAGCACATGAAAACCCCCAAATGTTCACCTCTCACCATCCCAAAGCCTGTTTCATAACCAGGAACCTTCAGAGTGGGAAGCAATTTGCTTCAGTTGGTGTTTAAATCCAGCTGAATCACTATGATATGGTTAGCTATATACCGTTAGCTCTTGGCAGAGTTGTCAGTCTATTGTGCAGAAAATCTATTTTGATAGATGGCTGACTGCTTATTGTGCATTTGTGGCATGAGTTTGGTTAGTAAAACTGCTGTGCTTGGCCACATCTCCACATGGTGCTCATCTGTTATACAAAGACAACAGCCTGGGATGAGATAGGCTTATAAAAAAAACAAAGCTTTTTGGTTTTGAACCAATGAAAACAAAGCCATTAATTTCCGTCTGTAGGCAGTTAGCCCAGTTAGTAGGATTATTATGAAAACTGTCCAAATATCTGCTTTCTGCATTCATTTTTAATATGTTACTTTTGAAGAGTGGCCATTTTGCTAAACACTGGAAGTAAATGTCAATGCTTCATTAAAAATACTGAAAAATCAATTTATAAAACGGCTTGGAATGGCTCTCTGTTTCCCTTGCCTAATATTTTGTGAGCTTGTCCTCCACCATAGATGGACATATCCTCCATTCTTTACTCTGAATAATCATAAACATCTGGATATCAATGAGGATAGACTCTGGTTACATCCCAAATAGCACCTCATTCCCTATATAGTGAACTACTTTTGACTAGCGCCCATAGAGCTCTGGTCTAAAGTTGTGTAGGGAATAGGGTGTCATTTGGGACGCAGGCTCTCTCTCTCCTAGATCCGGTAAACGAGCTCTGAAATCCAGACCTTTTTTCTGATTGTGTCAGTGAGTAGCCTGGCCTTGGATTCCATCATAATGCATCCTCCTACAGAGACTTCCCATTTGCATCCATTATAGACTAAATAAAGAGTTAGTCTGGAGTCGTCCCAAATTCAACAATACATGCCAATATATCACTCCAGTTAGCAGAGCACTAATCCAGTTCAGCAATAGCAGAGCACTAATCTAGTTTAACAACAGCAGAGCACTAATCTAGTTCAACAATAGCAGAGCCCTGATCCAGTTCAACAATAGCAGAGCCCTAATCCAGTTCAACAATAGCAGAGCACTAATCCAGTCCAACAACAGCAGAGCCCTAATCCAGTTCAACAATAGCAGAGCCCTAATCCAGTCCAACAACAGCAGAGCCCTAATCCAGTCCAACAATAGCAGAGCACTAATCCAGTTCAACAATAGCAGAGCCCTAATCCAGTCCAACAACAGCAGAGCCATAATCCAGTCCAACAATAGCAGAGCCCTAATCCAGTCCAACAACAGCAGAGCCCTAATCCAGTCCAACAATAGCAGAGCCCTAATCCAGTCCAACAACAGCAGAGCCCTAATCCAGTCCAACAATAGCAGAGCCCTAATCCAGTCCAACAATAGCAGAGCCCTAATCCAGTCCAACAATAGCAGAGCCCTAATCCAGTCCAACAACAGCAGAGCCCTAATCCAGTCCAACAACAGCAGAGCCCTAATCCAGTCCAACAACAGCAGAGCCCTAATCCAGTCCAACAATAGCAGAGCCCTAATCCAGTCCAACAACAGCAGAGCCCTAATCCAGTCCAACAACAGCAGAGCACCAATCTAGTACAACAACAGCAGAGCACTAATTTAGTTCAACAACAGCAGAGCATTAATCCAATCCAACAATAGCAGAACTCTAATCCAGTTCAATAATAGCAGAGCACTAATCCAGTTCTACTCTCTCATACAGATGACTAAGCACATTAAAGAACAGAGGATTCCAAACGGCCATCTCCGAAAGACAGACACCACAACTCATTGAATATACTGATTCAATATAACACATTAGATCCAATGATGTTTTACTAATGCATTAGTGAGCTAAGTTCTCGGTTCCATTGTTGATGGACTTGGGTCTTTGAATAATATAGAGTGGGACAGTGACGTTTCTCTTCTGTGCCAGGAAAAGCCAACAAAAGTAGCACAGCTTTTTCAGGCATTAAAATTTGACAATAACAGAAGACACTCCACCAAATGAATGTGAAAGCCGAGTGCTTTGTTGGTGCTCTTAAACTTTGTCATGTTTTTGAGTGTTGTATTGTTCTAACCCATTCGTCCAATCATCATATCACTGGTCTGAGTAAGACAAGATAAGACAGTATAATATTCTGTCCCTAAAAGGACAAATGTCTTGGACACGCTATGCTACTGCATGACAAAGTCAACCATCATTTTCACACCATACATGAATCCAGACTCTTAAAGCCAGATTGGAGGAGTCCTTAGGACAGATTGTAGCTTTACAGTATATTCTGTCTGTAGGTTTGTTAGTGTGGTGGCGGGTGGCGGGTGGGTTACGGTACTAGGACGGGTATCTTTAGGGCAGATGATGATTCTACTGTACTGTGTGATGAGGTTCAGTACTATGGTTCATGTATGTTTTCTGTTCAGGGCAGACCTGGAAGGCAGGGATTCCCGGGCAAAACAGGTCCCGAAGGACTAAAGGTCAGATTCTATTAACGTAATGCACCATCCATCTGCGGGAGTCTATCACTCTCTAGCACTCTCTCTCTCTATCACTCTCTCTCTCTTTCACCCTCTCTCTCTATCACTCTCTCTCTCTATCACTCTCTCTCTCTTTCACCCTCTCTCTCTATCACTCTCTCTCTCTCTATCACTCTCTCTCTCTATCACTCTCTCCCTCTATCACTCTCTCTCTCTATCACTCTCTCTCTCTATCACTCTCTCCCTCTATCACTCACTCTCTCTATCATTCTTTCTCCCTATCACTCTCTCTCTATCACTCTCTCCCTCTCCCTATCACTCTCTCTCTCTTTATCACTCTCTCTCTCTTTATCACTCTCTCCCTCTATCACTCTCTCTCTCTTTCACTCTCTCTCTCTATCACTCTCTCTCTCTATCACTCTCTCTATCACTCTCTCCCTCTATCACTCACTCTCTCTATCATTCTTTCTCCCTATCACTCTCTCTCTATCACTCTCTCCCTCTATCACTCTCTCTATCACTCTTTCTCCCTATCACTCTCTCTCTCTTTATCACTCTCTCTCTCTTTATCACTCTCTCCCTCTCTCTCTCTATCACTCTCTCTCTCTATCACTCTCTCTCTCTCACTCTTTCTCCCTGTCACTCTCTCTCTCTCTATCACTCTCTCCCTCTATCACTCTCTCCCTCTCTCACTCTCTCTCTTTATCACTCTCTCCCTCTATCACTCTCCCTATATCACCCTCTCCCTCTATCACCCTCTCCCTATCACTCTCTCCCTCTATCACTCTCTCTGTCTATCACCCTCTCCCTCTATCACCCTCTCCCTCTATCACCCTCTCCCTCTTTCACTCTCTCCCTCTATCACTCTCTCCCTCTATCACTCTCTCTATCACCCTCTCCCTCTATCACCCTCTCCCTCTATCACCCTCTCCCTATATCACCCTCTCCCTCTATCACTCTCTCTATCACCCTCTCCCTCTATCACCCTCTCCCTCTATCACTCTCTCCCTCTATCACTCTCTCTATCACCCTCTCCCTCTATCACCCTCTCCCTCTATCACCCTCTCCCTCTATCACTCTTTCTCTCTATCACTCTCTCTATCACTCGCTCCCTCTATCACTCTCTCTATCACTCTCTCTCTATCACTCTCTCTATCACTCTCCCTCTATCACTCTCTCTATCACTCTCTTTCTATCACTCTCTCTTTCTATCACTCTCTCTTTCTATCACTCTCTCCCTCTATCACTCTCTCCCTCTATCACTCTCTCTCTCTATCACTCTCTCTATCACTCTCTCTCTATCACTCTTTCTCCCTATCACTCTCTCCCTCTATCACTCTCTCCCTCTATCACTCTCTCTCTATCCCTCTTTCTCCCTATCACTCTCTCTCCCTATCACTCTCTCCCTCTATCACTCTCTCCCTCTATCACTCTCTCCCTCTATCTCTCTCTCTATCCCTCTCTCTCCCTATCACTCTCTCTCCCTATCACTCTCTCTCCCTATCACTCTCTCCCTCTATCTCTCTCTCCATCTATCTGCCTGAGTCTATTGTTTAACATGGTCTCCCCTTGCTCTCTCTCTCTCTCTCTCTCTCTCTCTCTCTCTCTCTCTCTCTCTCTCTCTCTCTCTCTCTCTCTCTCTCTCTCTCTCTCATTTAACTGTGTGTAAATTAGATGTCACGTTTCTATTACCAGGGGGACTGGCCTCTAAATAAGCATGTTCTCTCTGACTGATCTGAGCTTTAACATTTGTAATCTTTTTACGAAATGCTAATTTGGTATTCTGCTGTAGGGCGAGACCGGAATAACTGGAGAGGTCGGAAAGCTTGGCGAGAGGGTAAAGGCTTTTCTCTCTCCTCTCTCACTCTCTGTTTGTTTATACTTCACTCTGTGTGTGTGTGTGTCTGTTTATGTGTGTCTGTGTGTGTCTGTTTGTGTGTGTGTGCGTCTTTCTCTCTCTTACTGCGTATGTTCATGCGTGTGTGTTTTGCTGTTGCTCCACTGCTCTGCAGGCCATGGTGTAAGTACAGGACTTTGACTGTGTGCTTTCCTGTGTTGGTCTCTGCAGGGGCTGGTGGGTTTCATCGGCCCTGTTGGGGAGCCTGGCCTCGCAGGAGAAAAGGTTCGCTGGGTATCTTTGCGTTAGACGTTACAGGAAGGCTTTTCAACTCATATACTGTTGTTTCGGTCATATTGAAAGATTCAGATTTGTTATTGCTCTACTTTCCCAGTGGACAAAGATGGTTGAAATGACGTTATTACAAACAGTTGTAAGCTGGTCGAAATTAATTATGCCATTTCAACCCGTTTTGCCTGCTGGGTTTGCTTCCTGTTGATGTCTTCTGCTATAACTACAGATGTAGGATCTTAATTTGAACCAATTGGCTACAGAAAGAAAATAATCTTGCAGCAACAGGAAATGTGAATTATTATGTGCATTATAGTAATAATTTGGTGGGTGCTTATATTTGTCCTATTTCACACGCGCAAGTGTGTATTAAAACACGTATGAATTGGCAATGTGTTTTTTGCATATCCCACTCCCCCTGAGACACCATCGGATAGTGGGGTCACAGCCAGGGTCTGCCATTATCAACGGCGAACCGTGAGCAATTAGGGTTAAGTGCCTTGCTCAAGGGCACATCAACAGATTTTTGTCGTTTCGGAGATTCGAACTAGAGTCCAACGCTCTAACCGCTAGGCTATCTGCCGCCCTGCTAACTATATACCCATGGCACCATCGTTTTTTTTTACATTTTTTTGTGACCTGACCATAACTAACTACAGGGAAAACTCCTGGTCCTACCTATGTGATGCAGGGTCCTCATAGCTGTGTTGGTTTTCCCAGGTGGACCGTGGGGAGATGGGATTTCCTGGTCCGCCAGGGGAAACAAACGCAGCTAATAATAAACTAAACTACAGGGCTATATGTTTTTCCAGGGGGACCGTGGGGAGATGGGATTGCCTGGACCGCCAGGGGAAAAGGGGGCGATGGTAAGGAGTAAGTCTGGACCCCGTCTCTATTCCCAGGGGCATTCAACGCTATATGGGTAGGACAGGATGTCATTTGGGGGATTGGAGATGAGCAATGGGGCACTAAGATAGGTAACCTTCTGACTGAGAAAGAGATATGTATAGCTTGTACATCTTGTACGAAATTACGTTTTTGTTAGTCATACTGTCAGTCAGCTCAACTTCATGTTGGGATACACTGTAGCGAGGATAGCATTTATGTTGTATATAAATGTGCAGAAGTTTCCAAATGAATTATTTTTATATCTCTTCTTGGTCTCTCAACTCATTACCTAGTATTGTAAATGCTTCACACAGCAGCAAACAGCTGGAGGCCCCATATTGTTTGCATCTACATTATCTTCTCAGCATATTGACTCAAGATGTTCATTGTTTAACAACGCAGTGCTGCAGCTATTGAGAAGCGATAGAGTAAGGCAGATACAGTTATGTCAGATCTCACTACACTCTTACAAAAAAGGGTTCGAGAAGAGTTTTTCAGCTGTCCCCAAGGGAGAACCCTTTTAGGTTCCAGGAGGAACCCTTTTTGGTTCTAGATAGAACTATGTTGGGTTCCATGTAGAACCCTCTAGGGAAAGGATTCGACATGGAACTCAAAAAGGTTCTAACTGGATACAGAAAGGGTTCTTCAAAGGATTTTCCTATGGGGACAGCCGAAAAACGATTTTAGGTTCTAGATAGCACTTTTTTTTCAAAGAGTACCTAAACTAACAAACTGTTCAGTCAGCCACATCTTGTAGTCTAAAAATAGACAATACAGTACAGTTGAACAGCCAACAATTCTCAATAGTCATCAGTTCACCGTCAGTATTAGAGTATGTTAGAAAGGGGTTTAAAATGGGTTTGAAGTATGATGGATGTCTTCATGCTGTTGTTCTGTGTGTCTGTCAGGGTCATCCTGGAACTCCTGGAGAGTGTGGTTCATCAGGACCTCTAGGGATACCAGTAAGTAAAGCCTGTTTGCTTTACACATTTAGTGCCAGTTTCCCAGACACAGACCAGAAAAAACTTTCAGTGGAGATTATTTTTATTCCATGCAATAGTCTTAATTTGGGTCCGGGAAACCGGCCCATAACATTTGGTACCATTTTAAACTTCTTGTGCCCTGTAGATTTACTACAAGAATGAACCCCATCCCACCAACACTACTCTGAAATAGCATCATTTCTAGTTTGGCATTAGATGCACCATGGCAGAATGCATTTAGAAGCAAGGCATCACTGCTGTAAACAAACTGAATGAGTCATCAAGTTAAAACCTGTTCTATTTGGTACATTCAGCAGCTTGGCATAGAGTCTGTTTGAGTTTAGTTTAAGTGTCTTCAAAGGTCAGACTTAGCCTCTTAAAAACTCTTAGGCTACTACCCATTCTGGCTCCTCAAGGGTTTGTTGCCTGCCTTGTTTGGAATCCAGCTACGTAAACATAGCCAAGAAAGGTCTGTGATGAGGCCTCACTAATACCGTTTAATCTTCGCTCATTTAGACACTAAAGACAGTTGTACAAACAAGAGGCGTTTGGGAGACATTCCCCACAGCACATACCTTTGTTGATGTTGATGGGAAGTGACAGAAAGACACTCAATCAGTGTCAGGATTACTCAGCACTGCCATGCCAGCCGTAAACTTTAGCACCTCTGGCTAAGCTAAAGCAGCTCCCACCCTTTACCTTTATAGCATGTCAACATGTCTTTAGTCTCCTCACGCCGTGCACCGACATCACACAAGTTGTGGCAAGACATGCCGGTCAGACTCAGAGATGCTTTAGCAAGCTGCACAGGAGACTGCAGCAGCAGAGTGCATTAGTGTTAATAGCAGAGCATACTCTTCTACTTCTTCTGACCAGGTGTCCTTTGACATGCTTCATCTCAATAGGATCTCCTGTGCAAGCATGACTAAATGCATATCCTTCAGGGGCATGAGATCAGCTCTTTGGTCATGATAGGGATGCATTACATTCACTAGCATCCTGTAGGCCCATCTCCTGTCTCATTAGTCAGTCCTACTACTCGTCTCAGTGAGTGTGGTAACATTACTGCCTTCCATCATATAATGTGGTGTGTTCTTCCTCCTGCAGGGTCCGGCCGGTTCAAGGGGTCTCGGTGGGATCAGAGGACCTAAAGGCAGGAGGGTAAGGAATAGAATGTACTCCTTCAGCATCCACTACGTTCCCTACACACCATCATTTGTTATGGCTACATTTTTTTGTTAATGCAAGCTAGTATCGCTGTGGTTCGAAACTTTTCCAGACCTTCGCACGCTAACTATAGATTTGCTGTCATGACACCGCCAAAGTACAATGCACAGTCTCACAACTTCAACAACAAAATAACCCTTGGTAACCCTTTATTGCACAGTTTGAATAAAGGGTTAACTAACTGTTTATTGCACTGCTGGTCTATCCAACTTCATGACTGATCCCTCTAATATGCATAAGTGTTTAGGCATATTATGGAATCATTTTGCATAACTCATTTAATGTTCTATGCAATCCCATATTGAATATTTAATAACTTAGAATAGCAGTAAATTATAACAAGGCTTATAAAAATAAACCATAGAAGATGAATGCAATTAAACTCAGTTCAGACACATTAAGAAATGGAAAATACCCCTCAGCGTCTTCTATTGGGACAGTGACCAAAGGCTGCCTAGGCCTGTTAGTAGGCTAATGTTAGAAACGATCACCAGCTGGTTCTGAGGCAGAAATTCTTCAAAGTTAAATAATAATGCCTTATATAGATCAGTTATTAAAGCACCGGCAACAAAATCTACTCAAACCTTTTAGATCAGCACCACCACCAACTGGTCCCAGATCTGTTTGGGATCTTGCCAACTCCATTATCAAGCCTAGGAACAAACAGAGACCTAGTATCAAGCCAAACATGTTATGACAATCCCATTAGGAGTTTTCAAGAGAGCAGGCACCCAGGCTAGCAGACTGGCACCCAGGCTAGCAGACTGGCACCCAGGCTAGCAGACTGGCACCCAGGCTAGCAGACTGGCACCCAGGCTAGCAGACTGGCACCCAGGCTAGCAGACTAGCACCCAGGCTAGCAGACTGACACCCAGGCTAGCAGACTGACACCCAGGCTAGCAGACTAGCACTGAGGCTAGCAGACTAGCACTGAGGCTAGCAGACTAGCACTGAGGCTAGCAGACTGGCACCCACGGTAGCAGACTGACACCCAGGCTAGCAGACTAGCACCCAGGCTAGCAGACTGGCACCCACGGTAGCAGACTGACACCCAGGCTAGCAGACTAGCACCGAGGCTAGCAGACTGGCACCCACGGTAGCAGACTGACACCCAGGCTAGCAGACTAGCACCCAGGCTAGCAGACTGACACCCAGGCTAGCCAGTAACACAGCAGTACTGGGAACAGAGATGATAGATATCTGTTTGAGAGAGAAGTTTCTATAACAACAGATTGGACCATTTACTATATAGCATCAGTCCAAGTCCTCCTTTGTTACTTGAGTGTTTACTGGCGTATGTTGAGGTTGGACAGCCGTAGTAAGTGTGGTTTTGAATGAGGCTGGAGGAGGAACAACGAGAGTACAGTATACAGTTCTGTCATTGACTCTAACCCCCCCTGGTGTAACTTATTTTTATCCATGACTCTGCAGTCCTCAAGGGATGCATCTCCCCAAATCATATGTGTACAATAACAAAACACATGCTGGCCACCTTGAATCTTTGACCTCGACCATCCATCCAGTCTCTTCTTCCTATAAGACCAAGAGCCATAGTATTCACAGAGATGCGCATGGTAGATGAAGAAGTCCAGAAAAAAGGCATGGTCTGGTCAAATGTATACGACGCAGAACAGACCATGGCGTCCATAGCCAGAGCAGAGAATGGACAAGTGTAGTCAGTGTCACGATCATCTCGGGTCCAAAAGAAACAGGACGGTTCAATTCCCGTGAACTCAGCAGAGAGAGATGAGTAGAGAACCGGCATCACTCAGCAAACTGAATGACTGTGTCTAGTTACAGTCTGTCCTGTGCAATGGAACAAAATAGTTTACCGACATCACAGGTAGACTTGGGCGATATATGGTTTATTCCATATACCAGGGTATTTCCAAATATCAACGGTATGTTTTCAATGCCGGGGGGGTTGGGGACACTCCCGCCTCAAGGGGCCTGCGTGCTATGCCACTGCTTATAACTAACACTAAGTTAAGAATAATTATAAGAAATATCTTGGCCAGGTCACAATTGTAAATGAGAACTTGTTCTCAACTTGCCTACCTGGTTAAATAAAGGTGAAAAAAAAAAAAAAAAAAAAAAAAAAATATATATATATATATATATATATATATATATAAGATGTGTCAAATCAATTATATCCAGCTCAGGGCTCCAGTTATGCATTAAATGGTTGGCTAACTTGCTAGCTAAGTGGCTAGATGTCAAGATCAAGCTTCTTGGTTACAGCAGAGACATTCAATCCCCTCCTGGATCAAGATTCCTTTATTTTGTGCATTTACATTCTTTTCTATTTGAAATAGCGCCCCTTGTGTGCACTTCCAGTAATACCGTATTCCCCGGTATGGTACAGAAACGGTATGAAGGTATGAAAATCTGCATACTGCCCAACCCTAATCAGAAGGCTGACTGGATTTTACATGGGATAAGTGACCTATAATTGCTGTCCTATCAGCGATGTCCTCTCCTCACAAACGTTGAGGCTAGTTCACCGTATATGACTAAGCCTGTATTTTTCTCCTTCAAACAGAACATGTTTTCTTCAATGCCAGAATGGCTTTTTATATTTGATGCACCCATGCTAGATGCCTGAAGCACATGGATAATTTTCCTTTATCAAATTTGTGAAACTGTTCACTTATATTTTGAGTTTCTCTGCAGGAATCCTAGGCATTGATATCTAGTTGTTTCGGTCCGGATGATTCAGCAGTTGGTATTTGAAAGGTCATGGCTTCTCTGTGTGACACTGTCCCCAATGTTCAGCTGAATACTGTGGCCATATGATCATGGAAAGACGATGGGAGCAGAATCGAGACATCAGTGTGCATTTTATTGTATAGGTCACAAGTGGCTTTAGGAGAAAACCCCTAGCGTTTACAGCACCGACCTCTGTGTCTCCAACCATAGTCGCATGTTTAAAACTGTCTCCAATAATCACTCTTTCCTCTCTGTAACCATGGTACCCACCACGGTCATGGGAAGTGCCTAAATAAAATATGAAATAGTTTTTTTTTAAGCAATTCCTCAAATTAACACAATTGCAGTAGAATGGGAACATTTAAGTGGGAACATTTAAACGTTTATGTTAGACCACATTTATTGCTGTTAAACGCCTTTCTGGCTGAAGAGCCCTACATGAAGAAGAGGACACTTTATATTCATTCAATTAATGTTTCTCTCCTGATTTTTTCTCTCTCTCTCTCTCTCTCTCTCTCTCTCTCTCTCTCTCTCTCTCTCTCTCTATATATATATATATATATATATATATATATCACTCTTTCTCTCTCGCTCTCTCCTTCAGGGTCCGAGGGGTCCTGACGGTCCAACTGGGGAGAAGGGGTCAGTTGGAGGAAAGGTGAGGATGGGGTTAAAAGTTCAGAGGTCACACTATTGGTTGTTCTGCTGCATTGACCTCCTCAGTTACGGAACACTATGACTTCATTCCCCAATGAACACACCAACCACAGCCAATGGAAAACATGGATACTGCAATGCGGCATTTGTTTGTGCCTTAATTTGGTACTTAAGTATGTCCATATAATACTTTTAAATGTGGCTTTGTTCACAAGTCTTTTATTGCTTTGATTATTTTCAACATCTGAAGGACACTTTCTGGGACATGATCTTCTTTTAGGGATATTTTCTTTGCCAACTTTGGGAAACTTTTAATTCAAATGATTGTAAACTGTTTGTGGCATTCTTAAAGACAAGAGTTCTTGGGTATTGTGTGTGTGCGTCTGTCTGTGTGTGTCTGTCTGTGTTAGTAAGACCATAAGTGACATTGCCAAATTTGTTATTCTACAGGGTCCCAATGGTCCACCAGGAAAACTAGGCTTCCCAGGGGAGATGGTATGTAGCACGAGCAGTTTTAAGAGCGTTACGTTTTTGCTCATACCCTCCCACTCTGCCCAGTTATGGGCCATGTCCAACCCATGGACCTTTGGGTATATGCTTTCCTACCTCACATGACTACTTTGCCATGCCTGGTAATGAATAATATAGTACGATGAGCCTATGGGTGTTTCTCAAAATGCATACTACCTACTTCCTGCCATGAGCACCAAATTGGAGCATGGGAGTGTAGGAGTAGAGTCCAAATCAAAGTATGCAAAACGGAGCACAGAGGGAACTTCTCTGATGCTTACTCCGTTTGCATATCGATGCAAGCTTCAACAGAAAGTATGCACCTAAATATGACGCAACCGCATAAAACCATGTTATTTGAGTTGAAGCAAGAGAAAATAAGCTCAGACTTTGGAATGAAATGTTTCCCATTCACGTTACCTAACTACAATATTTTATCTTGATACGTTAATGTATTTATTTTATTTTATTTAACCTTTATTTAACTAGGCAAGTCAGTTATTAAGAACAAATTTTTATTTACACCGGCCAAACCCGGATAACACTGGGCCAATTGCGCACCGCCCTATGGGACTCCCAATCACGGCTGGTTGTGATACAGCTTGCATTTGAACCAGGATGTCTGTAGTGACACCTCTAGCACTGAGATGCAGTGCCTTAGACCGCTGCGCCATAATGTATTAATATTGGCATGTTTAGATCGTGAGCACATAGTAAGTCATTAGTCCTAACATTAACTGGCTAGCTACTACTGTCGGTTATTTGGCAGCTAGCTACCCACGTAGAATAGACATCTACTTTGCATATCATTCATTTTATGTCATTTTTGCTTGTTAAACTATCTGGTTGCTGGATTATTACGATTATGTAGCTGACTGATAGTTATGAAGTAGAACATTTGCTTTGTGTATATCTTGTTTGGCCTCTATTGTTGCCATTTTCCTGGCTGGAAGAAGGTTCAGTGAATGGGGAGGTGCAGCGTGAAGTAATACAGTAGGGGGAGTGCGAGCGCTGCTCAAATGTATTGTTTTATGTGTTCTCCACACTCTCGTCCTCACAAGAATGTACCCAAGAGAACGTCCTCAGAGAATGCACTCAGAGCAGGAGAGTATGGAGCACAGTAGTATGCATATTGACAAACATGCTATGAGTCCCCATTCATACTACATTCAACTTGTAAATACATTTACATCAGCGGTTCCAATGGCTCATTTAGTTAGAGTACAATGCTGGTAAGATTCAATGTTAAAGTTGTCGGTTTGATTCCCGCATGGGACATTCACATTGAATATTAATGTCAACCATGTGTGACTTTACATAAATGTGTCTGCAGTGCTAAATGACCATAATAATTCTGCTAAATTACCATATTATGTGTTTATTATTTAAAACCCTTTTTCTTTCTGTGTTATTTTGCTCCAGGGAAAGATTGGGGAGCCTGGGGAAGCTGGGCCTAAAGGATTTCCAGTAAGTGATTGGGCTAACAGAGTGCTCTTTTAGGTTAGTCATGACTAGGGTGGACACCTGTTGGGGGAAACCATTAGCAATTGGAAAAGAGAGGCTTGTGTGTATCATGTTGGACATTACACTTCTATATGAATGTATGAGTAATGTATTGGTGTAACGAAACCAATTAGCCTAGGGGTGGGATGTACTGGATATAGTAGAAAATGGACGTGCCCTAAGCACACTAAACTATCTCCATTCCTTACAATGGGTTTGTAATATTCCAGGGTCGCAAAGGACCCTCAGGAGCTCCAGGTGCCAAAGGAATAGCAGGAGAGCCGGTAAGTCCTTTTACCTCTAAATGTGACTCTGAGGCATCATCTCTAAAATCAAATCAAAGTTTATTGGTCGCGTACACAGTTTAGCAGGTGTTATAGTGGTGCACCGAAAAACTTGTTACTACCTTCTAACAATGCAGTCAAATGTCAAACAATTAAAATGTTTTTAAAAATAAAGAAGAAAAGGCGGGACCAATCCAAAAACAGCGGCAAATCCAATCAACAACACAAATAGCACTGTAGCAGTATCAAAATGCAATCTATACATATGTACACCGGGGGAATTGACATAAGATATACTAGGAATGATATGTACAGCAGTAGATATATTAGAGGGAGGTATGTCAAGAATCCAGTATATAAATAAATATGCAGTGTGTATAAACAGTATAACTAAAATACAATGTACAGTGGTAGTAATATCAGAATAAGCTATGTCGGGGATACAGTATTTAAATACACAGTGTGAAACGGGAAGTGACCAGTGGTTCAATGTCTCTATAACATGGGACAGCAGTGTTGGCTGTGAGTGTGAGTGGGTGTGAGTGTGAGTGTGTGATAGCTTGTGACGGCAAGTGATGGCTGTCTGATGGCCTGGTAATAGAATCAGTTTTTTAGTCTCTCGGTCTTGGCTTTGATGGACCTGTATTGTCTCCGTCTGTCGGGCGGTAGGCGAGTGAACAGTCCGTGGCTCGGGGGACTGAGGTCCTTGATGATCTTCTTGGCCTTCCCTTGACACCGAGTGCATACCACATTTCTTCAGCCGTCTGAGGTTGTAGAGGCGCTGTTGTGGCGAGACCATTTCAGGTCCTCAGTGATGTGCATGCAGAAGAACCTGAAGCTTTTGACCCTATTCACTGCGGCCCTGTCGATGAGGATGGGGACATGCTCCCTCTTCTGTCTCCTGTAGTCCACGATAAGCTCCTTCGTTTTGTTGAGAGAGAGGTTATTTTCACCACTCCGTAAGGGCTTTAACCTCCTCCCTGTAGGCTGTCTCATTGTTGTTGGTATTCAGGCCTACCACTGTTGTGTTGTCAGCAAACTTAATGATTGAGTTGGAGTTGTGCGTGGCCACACAGTCATGGGTGAACGGGGAGTACAGGAGAGGGCTGAGCACACACTCCATGGGGGCCCCTGTGTTGAGAATCAGCGTGGTGCAGGTGTTGTTGCCTACCCTCACCACCTGGGGTCAGCCCATCAGGAAATCTAGGATCCAGTTGCACAGGGAGGAGTTCAGCCCCAAGGGCTTGAGCTTAGTGACAAGCTTGGAGGGCACTACGGTTTCAGAAGCTGAGCTGTAGTCAATTAACAGCATTCTCACATAGGTATTCCTCTTGTCCAGGTGGGATAGGGCGGTGTGCAGTGCAAGGGTAATTGTGTTGTCCATGGATCTGTTGGCGCGGTATGCAAATTGTAGTGGGTCAAGGGTGTTGGGTATGGTGGAGGTGATATGGTCCTTGACTTTCAAAGCACTTCATGATGACAGAAGTGAGTGCTACAGGGTGATAGTCATTTAGTTCAGTTACCTTGGCTTGCTTGGGTAGAGGAACAATGTTGGCCATTTTTAAGCAAGTGGGGATGATAGACTGGGATAGTCAAGATTGAAAATGTCCATAAACACTCCAGCCAGCTTGTCTGCACATGCTCTGAGGACACAGCAGGGATGTCATCCGGGCCGGCAGTATTGCGAGGGTTAACACGCTTGAAGGTCCTACTCATGTTGGCTACAGAGATCGGGAGCCTGCAGTACTCGTGAGCAGCGGGGACCCATGACAACGGCTCTGTGTTGTTTATTCTGTTTATACTCGTCCATGTTTCCAGTCACTTTACCATAGTTAAATCCAATGGTTTGCACTTTAAGTTTTTCACGAATGCTGCCATGTATCCAGTTTTTGGTTTGGGTATGTTCTAATCGTCACTGTAGGAACAACATCCTTTATGCACTATGCACCCAGAGACAGAGCTAGTGTAGTCGTCAGTGCTATTCCCAGAGGAGACCCGGAACATATCCCTGTCCGCATGAGCAAAACAGACCGTACATTAGCAAGTAATATACTAGGGAGTGGAGGTTGGTTTACCCTTTTCCTTAATTGGACTAGAACTCCAGCTCGCCTTCCCCTCCTCTGGCGGGGTCTTTTTGGAAAAAGGGCTTCCGTGATGAAGATAACTGCTTTAGTCTAGACAGAGGATTCCACACCGGAAAGTTGAATTTGTGGTGAGTAATCTCCGATCTGATGTCCAGAAGTGTTTGTCGGTCATAGGAAATAATAGTAGAACCTTTCTGATCAAATAAAGTACAAAATAACACACACACAAAAAAAAGACTGCAAAGTTGGCTGGGAGCTTGCAAAAGGGCGACCATTGTAGGCGCCATCTTGTTGTTTTACCCTGCCAGGCCTAACTGTTTCCAGCCCAGTTGGGGATATGGGTGTTATTTCCTATATTTAAATTCCTATAGAGCTTAACACTTACTGCCATGTCAGTTTTGCATGATATTTCACCTTCAAGCCAGGAAGCTGTCTGATTTCATTACTATTCCTAACTTTGTTTACCATAAGGTCTCCATACACCCTTCCATACACCTGCTGGTAATCCTTCTGCCTATGGTTAGGATCTGTGAAGCTTGAAATCAGGGGTTATTGGACCCAACCAACATCTTAGAGAGGAGGTGACTAGGGGCATTGGACAGACTTAAGTGTGCACTTGTCTCTACAGTACATCTTCATTCTGACAGCTGAAATGGTGGAGCTTCTGCTTGAGCAGCCCAGGGATGCCTCATCCTGCATCCTGCATTATGTAACGGGAAGAGAGAGGGAGAAAAAGAAGGGGGGAGAGAAAGAAACATAGAGAGAGAGAGACATAGAGAGAGAGGAGACATAGATAAATATATATAGAGAGAGAGACAGAGAGAGAGAGAGAGAGAAAATAATAAGGAGAGAGAGGGCAGTAAGATACGATGATTTACTCTGAGCTTCCAGCAAACAGCTCTATTTGAGTATTGGCTAGTTTCCACCACATACAGAAGCTTTGGCTCTGTGTTCTAAGACTCCAGGAGAGGGTCTGGCTCTCAAGTCCAGATGAACGTATCTCCACCATCCACATGTATATCCTCAACGTCTTTTTCACACTCTATTCTTGCTGCCTTTTTTCACTCACTTTAGCTTTTTATCCGCACTGTATTTATTTTGTTTTACCAGTGTAGTTACCTAGAATATAAAGGGCTTTGTAATATATTGCCAATATATTTTGGTGCTCTCGGTCATCACATCATATCATCTTATCACCGTAGGGACTTACTGGGCCACCAGGAACTATCGGTCCACTGGGAGAGATGGGAGTCAAGGTGAGTTACACTATTCTACATGACGTAGTGTGCCATTCTCGTGGTGTAATGTGATTAGTTCAGGCTCCAGTGACCAATGCCTTGCCCCCTAATTTGATTATGAATGGTAATTGTTATCTGACAGGGCCCAACTGGAAAGGTTGGGGAGTGGGGACTACCAGGCGAACCAGGAGAGAAGGTAAGATTATACTCTTTAATACTCAACAAGGTACTCACTGTTTGGACCCCAGGAAGAGTAGCTGCTGCCTTGGCAATAGCTAATGGGGCATATTCACATTTCCAGTAATCACATTTCCAGTAATCGATTCAGTCTATTTATGTTGCACACAGTATATTGAAATGGAGGCGTCCATTTGTTCATTGTGTTTTTGACCTGTGTGACAGGGTGCCCTCGGACCAGCAGGAAACCTCGGAGAGCAGGGCCTCATCGGACAGAGGGTGAGTACCCCAGAGCACACTTCTACCAATGTTTTTGATTCTTGTAAAAATCGAATCAAATCGAATCAAATGTTATTGGTAACGTACACATATTTAGTAGATGATATTGCGGGTGTAACGAAATGCATGTGTTCCTAGCTCCAACAGTGCAGTAATATCTAACAATACACAACAATACACACAAATCTAAAAGAATGGAATTAAGAAATGTATAAATATTAGGACGAGCAACGTCGGAGTGGCATTGACCAAAATGCAGTAGAATACAGTATTATTAACATGACCAGTGTTCCATAGGTATTTTGGCCTTATTAACTTGTACTTAAACCCCCTCTCCTTCAGGGTGAGATGGGGATTGATGGGGATGCCGGACAGAGTGGTCCTGATGGACTCAAGGTAAGAGATGAATAACACTAAGGCAGTAGTCACTGTGATGAATCCTAACTTGCGTTGAAAGTCTAAGACCAGAGTTGACAGTATTTGTCTCATTGACATCAATAGACGATTTGCCAGTTAGAGTTATATGTACATATCTCCAGTTAGGGTATGGCTGTTTAACCCCCTAAGGTCGATGTCCTCTCCCCCATCAGTTTAAGCTAGAGATATGTTTTTTGTTGTTGCATTGGATGCGTCTCAATCCACCGCTTCCTCCCATGTCGCACTTCCGCATCTGGGTTGCAAGGTAACAGAGCTAGAGCGGTGTTTGTCAGACCATGAGACATCCCAAAAATTGGTCTTCTCACAAAATCGTCTGTAGCATCCGAACAGTTTGGGCTACACACTAATCTGACCCCTCTGTGGAAAGGTGAGACTCTCACGAACACGTACGTGCCGGTATTGCTCTAGGACGCCGACAGGCCTCACAAGACTCGTCTGAAGGTCCACCGGTATCAGTTGAAAAAAATGAATGGAAGTACAGTATATACTTTTTGGAGACTGTTTCTTGCCAAAAAATATGGGGTTAAATACATGTAAAAACAAATATACAAATGTTTCCTGATCTTTCTTATCTCTCTCAGATATAGGACACACCCTTCAGAACAAACTATTTATTGTTCTATGTAGTGAATCTGTTATTCAATGCATTTGTATGGACTAATAGCAGTAAGGCCAAAAATTATTTTTCATCAAATATTATTTTTTTAATATTTTGGGGATGCTTCAAGGGGTCTTAAAATTCTAAATCAAATAGCAAAATGATCCTTGTTATGACCATATAGCTTAGTAGGACCCCCCACCCTCCCCCGACTTAGACAGGGCTCAGACTCCTCTGGGTTCATAGCCAGTTCTTAGTAAAAGAGAAGAGAGTGTTTTAGGATAACTGTCACTATTTTGAACAGCCATTCACAAGAGAATGTGATTCTATCGTCATCAGATGTGATCTAAGCCATGTTCATATGGAGTTAATGAACTGTACTACGCTGTTAAACTGTAATTCTTTTTGGTCAGACTCAAGTGTTGCATTGTGTAAGATGCTGGCCGCCGTACAGTTGGAGCTGAATTCTGTTGACGCTGAGTGAAAATAAACAGGGAGCAGGCAGCAGGCCTATTTTGAGCTCTTCCTTCTGGCAGGAGTTGTTATGGAAATACATTGCTGTTCACTAGGGACACTGCCCTTCTCCACTTCGGCCTTCAAAGTCCTTGTCTGAATATTTTCTACTACCGCCAACATCTGCACCCGTGAAATGTGTGATCAGGTATAATTGTCTCCTTGGTTCTCTGCTCAGGGCGAGAAGGGTGACATGGGACTGGAGGGGGGTAAAGGAGAGAGGGGTGACATCGGACTGAAAGGAAAGGAAGGGTCTCCCGGACCTCCTGGCTTAGTGGGAGTGTGGGTGAGTGTCCAAACTCAACCCAACATATTTACATTTCTTGAACTTGACTCTCAGGTTCTCATGAATCAGATTGCTGAGTTTCTCACTTCACTTGCTGTTGTTTTAGATGAAATGTTACTCTGCAACATGTAGGCTACTACATGTCAAGGCAAAAAGGATACCAACACACTTTTGTCTCCTGCAAACTGTCTTTACTGAGAAAACTGTGGATGACCATTTTGACCATTGCCTTGTCTTCGTCATAGAGGTTTATTGCTGTTAAAATAAGCAGCTGTTGACTTCTGACACCAATAACTGTCTTCCAGGGTCAGGAGGGCAAACCTGGCAAGTTTGGTGAAAGAGGAAAACCTGGAGAGAAGGTATGTATCTCAGCTCAGTTCCTCATGAAGTACGCCTCCCTACATCTGTCACTCTCATTCATTTCATTCACTGAAACCTGTTAATTGTTTCATCGTACCTTTCTTGGTTTTTAAAGAAAGTTGGATGACTCCTTATCTGTTATTGTAGTCAACCAACATTAGGCATCAGTGGCCTCTAGAGCCACTATATTGAAAGTGGACATTCAAAATGGAGAGTTGAGATGACACGGTAAAACTATCCACACACAACTTGTCAGTGACTGAAAGTCAACCTTGCTATTTTTGCATGCCTGCTCTATTGCGACCCTTCTCTAGGGCAGCAAGGGTCACATGGGTCATCTGGGAGAGACTGGGACAATTGGTGAACAAGGAGAAGCAGGATTTGTTGGGCCGAAAGGATCGAGAGGAACCATTGGACCAGTGGTAAGGCTCTGTGGATTTGATCCTAGTTTTTCGGCTGATATGTTGGTTTCCTAGTGTGCTAGGTCATAAAGACTGAACATCTGACGTTCACAGGGTGCACCAGGTAGAATGGGCCAGCAAGGTGAAACAGGCATCACAGGATACGAGGTAAAATTTACCCTTTACTACATACAATATCCTTCACTCAATATCAACGCAATATGATTCTAGATCAATTAAATATAGCCAGATGATCGATCGATGAAGAGTTATGAAGCATTGCCACCTAGGACATTATCATTGGCCTCCCAAGTGGTGCAGTGTTCTAAGGCACTGCATCTCAGCTAGAGGTGTCACTACAGACAACCTGGTTCAAATCCAGACTGTATCACAACCGGCTGTGATTGGGAGTCCCATAGGGCGGCGCACAAATGCCCAGCCTTGTCTGTGTTTGGCCGGTGTAGGCCGTCATTGTAAATAAGAATTTGTTCTTAACTGACTTGCCTAGTTAAATAAAATACATTTTAAAAAATTACTGTATCTAAATTGCTGCCTTCAGTGAGTATTGTTTACCTAATGACACATACTATTGAATGTCTCCAAGAAGGTAGCTATTGTCGTTGCCCTGTGTGATGAATAACATGGTCTCTATTGTCCTCCTCTGTGGTTGTAGGGCCACACAGGACGGCAAGGGCCACTGGGACCTCCTGGACCAAAAGGTGAAAAGGTACACTTCCCACAGTCCTGTCCGTGTCTATTAGCTCTCTCTTTGTGGGTGTCTGGACGTGTGCGTCTAGACTTATGGTCTGGTGACAGCCCTAGCACTGTCCGTCTCTCTCTCTGTCCTATAGTCAATCCATGTAATATATAATACTAATGTTAATGTGTGCGATTTAGCAGACACTTTTATCCAAAACGACTTACAGTCATGTTTGCACACATGTGGATACATACTGTATGTCCCACATATCCCATTATCACATGTTTGTAGGGCTAGGAGTTTCTCCTGAACACATGCCCTGACCAGGAGAAACTCTGGGCCCTAGAGATAGGCCATTACTAGGCACTAGAGATAGGCCATTGCTATCAGGAAAAAGCCCTAGCCATATCAAATGGTGTCCAGCCGCTGAGAGTGACTGAATTCCACGGCTATTTCAGTCTGATTATCTCACAAGAAGCGATGAAATATAATTGATCAATGGTATGCACAATGGCACTTCTCATTAACTCTGGAGAAAGTTGATCAAATGTAGGTCATTGGCCACAAACAGCTTTCAACTGCTGTTGGACTACTCCTTGTCATCATTATTCAGATCAATCATGGTTCAGTTTGATAAATAGGACTTCGATATGAAGTACTCTTTCCTGTTTGCTGGTAAACTCGTAATGTTGGCCATACTTACTTTGTAATGAGATCAATATTGTGCCACTACTCATAAATTGTTTAGTTTTGGATCCCTGTTCCACTGTTTCCTCTTGTGTTTAGCTGATCCTCATGCATTATGAAATACTACAAGCATTCCACATCATTCACTGGTCCCTGTAAAGTCACTGGAACATTTAATGCAATCTAGGTCCCCTTTTTATTGAAAGCAGCCTATTGCCATCACCAACAAAAACTATAATTGCTTAGAATATTCCATTGTACTGAAAGGAATATCATGAATTTAACCTTATTAAAATGTTTAATTTAAAAAAAAATCTGTTTTCCCTGTATGTTTTCCAGGGTGAACAGGGGGAGGACAGTAAGGTGGAAGGCCCTCCCGGTCCACAAGGTGACAGAGTGAGTTCCTCTCATCATGTAGCCCTCCGCCTGCTGTGTTGTTTGGTGTTGCTTTGCTAAAATAGCTAGGGATCTATATGCTTCATTCTGTTTGGTTCCCATTTGAAACCAGGGTCCTACCGGAGACAGGGGAGACAGAGGAGAATCAGGGGACCCAGGATACCTAGTAAGTGGGATGTCGATTGTATTGTGTACGTTAATGTTGTCTCATTTGGAATATATCCTTTATACATGGACACGGCTAACATGAATAAATGTCTATTTCCCAGGGCCAGCCAGGGGTGGACGGATCGAGAGGCAAAGCCGGAGCAACTGGACTACCTGTGAGTAAAATGTTCTGTTTATGACATGATCATATGTGTTCTCTCATACTGAATCAAATCAAATCAAATTTGATTTGTGACAGTATCCACATTAAAATATCTACCTATTAAAAAGGTAAAACTTGTCATTTGTTTGTTTGATTGTTTCATCTTTCATTCGTTCGTTCATTCCTTCTTTCTTTTTTTTATATTGTAGGGACATCCTGGACCAAGGGGAATAGAGGGTCTGAAAGGATCGAAAGGTGATCAAGTAAGGACAAAATACCTCGACAACAACCAAACTGTTGTATCCAGTTTTACCTCAAAACACCTGTTTGAACCACTTTGGTACCTCTTTAATTTGATTTGAATGTATTGGGACTCTTTTGCTATGTAGTGATGTCATGTTGGAGCTGATGGTCTGTACCTCTCTGATCTACTCCAGGGTCAGAAAGGCAAACGGGGCAAACAAGGCGAGTCTGGGATCAAAGGACCGCCGGTGAGTGAAATATCTTTATCTTTTCATTTTAATACTGCATGTCATTGATTGATTGGTTGATTGATTAATTGATTGTGCTAGATTGCTTCTCATATGTAGCATTATTCTCTATCTTTTCCAGGGTTCCGAGGGTCCTCCTGGCCCAAAGGGAGTGGTGGGAAGAGAGGGCCTTGAGGGCCAACCTGGAATGGATGGGCCTCCTGGGAAAGATGGTGACAAAGGAGTGAAGGTGAAGAAGGACAGACATCATAACTGTGCATTCTTCTCATTAACTGAAATAAGCAGAGTCTTTTTTCTACTGTCTACTGTATGATTGGTCTTCTCTGTTAAGCCTCAGCCATCCTCAATTGCTTGTGTCCACTCCTTAGGGGGATCAAGGAGACGACGGAGAGTTTGGTATCATTGGCAAAGCTGGTAACAGTGGTAAAATGGGCGTGCCAGGGCTTCCAGGCGAACAGGGCTCCTTCGGACCCAAGGTGAGAGAGAAGAGAGTACATGCTCCAATGAACTGTGACCACCATGTTTATCCAATTATATGTTGTACAAGGTGAAGGATGAACTGTGACCACCATGGTTATCCTATTATATGTTGTACAAGGTAAAGGATGAACTGTTACCACCATGTTTATCCTATTATATGTTGTACAAGGTAAAGGATGAACTGTTACCACCATGTTTATCCTATTATATGTTGTACAAGGTGAAAGATGAACTGTTACCACCATGGTTATCCTATTATATGTTGTACAAGGTGAAGGATGAACTGTTACCACCATGTTTATCCTATTATATGTTGTACAAGGTGAAGGATGAACTGTTACCACCATAGTTATCCTATTATATGTTGTACAAGGTGAAGGATAAACTGTTACCACCATGTTTATCCTATTATATGTTGTACAAGGTGAAGGATAAACTGTTACCACCATAGTTATCCTATTATATGTTGTACAAGGTCTGAAGGACGAGAAATAAGAACTTGAGCTATTGCTCCATCGTAACTTCTCACTCGAGTGTTGAAAGAAATCAACCTTCTCCACACGGTACTGGTCCTGAATGGTTGTCTGTCCTTGTGTGTGTGTCACAGGGTGAGAGGGGTCTCCCCGGCCAAACTGGATATTCAGGGAAAAGAGGCCACATTGGTGGAATGGGAATTCCAGGAAAACAGGGTGACCAGGGGAACAAAGGACAGCCCGTGAGTAACATAGCAACATTGCTGAGTCCGTTTGATTGGTCATCATAACTAGGACATGATAATGATGATGAGGAGGTGAATGACAATGGCGACGGTGAGGATGATGAAGATGGTTCCATTTCTCTCCCCAGGGTGACACAGGTGAATCAGGGTACCCAGGGGTTCTCGGGATGTTCGGACCAAAGGTACGCTAGACTTCCCCCCCCATTTTCATCTCACACCTTAGTCACATGATCAAATAACACAGGGCTTTAAACATGGACCATCAAGAATGAAGTTCTAAGCCGCAAAAAATATGGTTCTAATAAAACACCAGCAAAAAAGCAGAACCCATTTTCAGCGGGAAATAAGGGATCTGCTGGAGATTAATAGGAAAGCTTTAAAGGAATTTAAAGCCTCAAATGATTTGGTAGCGTTTATTGTCTTTGCTCTGAAAGGGATAAATCGAATTAAAGACTGCTGCATTGGGGCAGAAAATCTATCACGGTCCACAAGAAGTTTACTCCACCCACGTGTAATGTCACTTAACTTCGGTTACTTTATTACTCTCTAGTGATGTTGCTCTGCAGGTGTTGGGCAGCTAAGAAAATTGAGAAGTTACAGGCTTTACTGAACATTTAGGCGGTAATTTAGTGAGTCATATGACTGCCAGTGCTCCAGTTGGAGATTTTTCTAGGGTGTTCCATTTTGATATACTATATACACACATCGCACAGAGGAATGTTAGGCAGCTGAGCCTTGGCGTTATGCTAAAGTGGAGATAGATTCTCTGACTTGGCAAATTATATGTCAGACGCACTGTAGGCTTACTGACTCATCATCAAGACCTATCAAATAATAATTTCCAGGTGAAAGAGCTGTTAACTGAAGAAACTTGGAGTGTTGTGTCTCTTGCTGACTGTGTTGCTTACTGTGCATATTACATACAGCCCATATGGTGCAACCTTGCACTCAGTTGGCCTAAGCTTCTATATGAAGTGATACTTGCCTTATTAACACATTGTATCTTATCAACACATATGTTTTATCTTCATAGGGACCTCCAGGAGATCTGGGCCCAGCCGGCATACAGGGACCAAAAGGGCCACATGGCTTGATGGTAAAATGAGATTAGACATTTTTTTATTACGTAATTCCCTATGTTTTTCCTGGTCAGGTAACGTGGCCTATTTATAGGTTGGAACTTGGGTCAATAGTTCATCCTAGGCTGAAACACTGGGCATATTAATATATAATACATATAGTATATGCCATTTATCAGAAGCTTTTATCCATACATTTTCCGTACGGGTGCTCCTGGGAAATCAAACCCACTATCCTGGCGTTGCAACCACCCTGCTCAACTAACTAAGCAAAAGAGGGCCACCATATTGACAACATATGCCTTGTTAATTCAGATAGTGGCTGCCCTCACTAACAATGTTTATCTTTCTCTCTCTCTCCAGGGTAATGTTGGTGCCACAGGCCCAGTCGGTATCATTGGCCCCAGTGGTAATACAGTATGTACATCATCATATCTCATACCCCTTATCTGCCAAAGAACATGTTATCAGTCGGTTTTTTTGGGGGGGCGATGGAGTAATTTCCCCTCTCTCGCTCGCTCTCTCTCTCTCTCAGGGTCCCCAAGGTGACAAAGGAAGTCGAGGGGATACGGTGCGTGTCCTTATTTTGATGAATCATATCCCTTATTCCAGGCCTGGGTTCAAATACTATTTTGAATATATACTCTAGCCTGCCTGCCTGGAATTTCAGATGGGCGGGGTTTAGAGTTGTGGCACTATTCTATTGGTCCATTAAGACAGGCAATTAATCACACAAAGTATTTGAAATGATTTCAAATAGTATTTGAACCCAGCTCTGCCTTACACCAAGGCTTATTTGTATTCATTTTTTATTTTATTCCACCTTTATTTAACCAGGTAGGCTAGTTGAGAAAAAGTTCTCCTTTGCAACTGCGACCTGATCACAGGACAGAATAGGGTGCTTAGTATGGAGAGCACAGAACTTATCACAGGACAGGATAGGGTGCTTAGTATGTAGAGCACACTGCTTAGAAGGGATTCAGCCTTAACCCCTAAAGCACTTTTCATTTCCCTCAGTGCTTCTCTGTTTGTTGTTCCACTCACCATGACAACTAGGAATAAGTTGAGACAGAAAGGCTACTTACTGCTTGCCGCTGATTTACCGTCTGTTGGCAGAGGAGTTTAGATGAAGAGGAACTTGATATTGAGAGGTCAAGCTGCAGCATTATGGTCTAGGGGGGGGTGTTAATCCAATAGTGTTCTTGCTTTTTTACAAACAGGGGGTACAAGGACCAAGGGGCCCTCCTGGTCCTCGTGGACCACCGGGACCCCCAGTAAGTATTTTCTGTTATTTATGTAAAGACTTTGTAATAGTGGTATCACTCGTTTTTCAGTATTTTCTTTATATGCTGTACTATGACTGGACCATGCATTAACCCCCCTTCTATTTCCACTGTCTTATAGGGTCTCCCTGGTTCTATGCCATTCGTAAGTCTCCTCTATTTACAATTGGTCTTTCTCAGAAGCAATGGAGAGAAGGAGTGAATGTGGGAGAATGTTTCAGAGTTCATACTTTTGTCTTTTTGTCTTCTCTTCTAGAGAAGGGAGGCTATTGGTGCTGCTTTTCAGCTCATTATTGATTCCCATGCTGCGCTGAGGTCAGAGGTGAGTCACTGTGAGAAGCATCATTGGTCCCTTGGCAAATAAGTAATGTACCCAGTACAATACAGAGAATAATTGTATGTCCCTAATAATATGTATGACCAACTCTTACACAAATATTCCATTAGTATTAATCCATGACAAAAGTACGGTTACCCTCATGCTTCTCATGCCAGGATTTAGTCATTTATCACTCTCCAATGGTGGCTGGCTGTTTGTGAAGATTTTGTGCTCAGTGTGTGACCGATTGTCTCTATCATTTCTAGACTTACCATGACATGGACCTGCCCATGTTGGACCACCAGGGTACAGAGATATTCAAGACCCTCCACTACCTCAGCACCTTGATCCAGAGCCTGAAGAACCCACTAGGAACCCACGACAACCCTGCACGCATCTGCAGAGACCTCAAGGACTGTGAACAGAGGATGAATGATGGTGAGGAAGGATACAGGACACACTGTAGCCTGAGATTCACATTTTGGGTTCAATCCTTCAGTTACAGTATACTTGGTCCAATAGTTGTTCTAGACCATGTGGACCTGACTAGTTATAAGCTATAACTAAGCTATAAATTGTAATCTATAGTGATAAATATGAAGTCTATACACCTGACCAGTGATATCCCTTCCTAAAGCATTACATACTTGTCCACTCTGCTAAAAGTACACTACTCCTGTATATAGACTCCTTTTTCACTCAGTTTGTTCTCCTTCCCCAAGGAACTTACTGGATCGACCCAAACCTCGGCTGCTCTGCTGACTCCATCGAAGTGACGTGTAACTTCACCAGCGGTGGCCAGACCTGTCTGAAACCCATCACAGTATCCAAGGTCAGCATCAACTTCCACTACTACTCAGCCATTTACAGTCAAAACAAGCCACAATCCAGTCAAAACAACTGATAATAGGAAGCCAATATTTTTGTCAGGTTTTCAGAGAAACATGTTCAGGAACTGTAAAACAAGTAGTGTATTTGAGGTTTATAAAGGCTTCTGAAGTTTGCAATTTACACTTTGAAATTTCAGACTTTATTTTCCCTTACGAAATATGTATCAACCCCTACAAAAATACCCATTAATTAGGATCCACGTAATAATTCACATTTCCTGTTGCTGCAGGATTATTTTCCTGCTGTAGCAAACTGGCTCAAATGAAGATCCTACATCTGTATGTTTCCACACACAACCGTCGTACTGTACTACAGAATAGCATTCTTACTATTTAGCTCATTTGAATTTCCTGTCTTCTGTTTCTTTTGACACATCCTACATTTTTACTTCAGACAGGTTTTGTATCTGGCATCCAGAACCAAATCTTGCATGTCCACTGGTGTTGTCTGACACAATAGATTAGGGATTAAATTGTAACGGTAATTGATGTGTGTCCGTCTGCAGCTGAAGATGGGGGTGGGTCGTATCCAGATGAACTTCCTCCATCTACTGAGCTCTGAGGCGGTGCAGCACGTCACCATCCACTGCCTGAATATCCCCGTGTGGGCCAACAGCTCCTCCCTGGAGCCCTCCCCCACCGCGGTGCGCTTCAAGGCCTGGAGCGGAGGAGACATGATCCAGGCTGGAGGACTCCTGGAGCCCCACGTAGTGAAGGACGAATGCTGGGTATGTCAACCTCCAACCTGGATCATGTGACAGGCTGCTCTCCTACTGAACATACAACTGGTGGAATAATGGATGAAATAGTGGATGACACTTTACATGTTGTTACATAGGCTACCATGTATTTAACGCTACCATGTATTTAAGGCTACCATGTATTTAAGCTCTAATTATAGTAAATTGTACACCAACTGAAGATAATGTATTGCACAGTCTGACCAAATCAGTCTCTGTAGGTTCTAAAAAGTAAAATCCCCTTGTCTTTCAGATCCAAGATGGCCGCTGGCACCAGACCCATTTCGTCTTCCAGACCCAGGACCCCAACTTACTCCCCGTCCTGGACGTGTATAACCTACCGGCCACAGAGCCTGGCTCGCACTACCACCTAGAGGTGGGCCCCGTGTGCTTCTTATAGAGGCCTGTTCTTATAGAGGCCTGTTCTTATAGAGGCCCAGGATACAGTACATGCACAGCCTCCTCATAGGAGTGACTTGCGGGGGATGGGGAAGGTTAGGGGGTCTTCCTGTCCCCATATACTGGGGCCCTTCAGGAGAGGCAGGCCAGGCCAGGCCCCTAACCCTCCAGCATATGCTCGGACTGCAGAAACAGGCAGGGGGCGCCATTGAGGGACGGACCAGGAGAAACTGCAGAGATTACTGAGACGTCTCGCACTAGTTCCTACCGCCTGCCTGAAGAGAAGATAAGCTTTGGCTTTTTTCAGGGACTTGTTTTACTGTCGCACGGCACGAGCCCTGGATGCCCAAGTGAGATAAAAAATAATGAGTCTCTAACATCACTCTTGGACAACATTTTTAACTTATTACTTTCTATGGTCATGAACTCTCAACATGTTATGAAATGTGTAAAGTAATAGGGAACGATTATAAATGCATTTGCATATTATGAATGCATTACTTATCCTTCTAAATGTCACACATACACATGTATTATTTATACATGTTATATGTATATCTTAATATAAAAGTGCAATAAACATATCTCGTCTGCAGTTTTTCAAAGCAATTAAGGTTTACAGTGAGACCCAACAATTGGATATAATATTATCATAACATTCAGGCTTAGGCTTAGTTTCCAGCATACATCCACAGGTGTGTGCTGTCCAGTTATTTTCTCCTGCCTGGTCTGCAGATGACGTATGAATCTACTTGTAATGGTGATTAGGTGCTGAAGAAATGCCCACCGGTCTACGAAGAACTATTCCGCTATTGCATTCCTGATGTGTGTTTCCCTAGTCAAATGAATTGAAGCTTGCAGCAAGAGAGTGAATCCAGAGAGTGTCAGAAGAGTCGGTCTACCTCCCATCTCTCAACGAGCTGAACCAGAGATGATGACACCTGATACCTGGTGCTATAATAATTCCTGTGGTGGGTTATGAGGCGGTCTTGTTTAATCCTGACAGAACATATAAACCTTTTCTACAGCAAAGGGAATATTTTTTTACACAGTATGAATGCAAAGAAGGAAAAATGTTAAATTTCACTTTCCAAGCTAGCAAAACAAGCTAGCAAAACAGCGTTTCTTTCTCTGCATTGCTATTGTACTCCCCTTTGTATGAGTCTGAAGCTATTATTGAAAGATTTAGGTCTTATTTTTGACTTGTTGAAATGTATAAATGTGTATAATTATGCAAAGCTTTGTTGTATACAGTGGATCCCAACATGCTAATTTATGTTATTTAATGTCCATGGGTTTTGCGACTTTCTGTAAACTTTAAGCCAGACACCCATCATTAGCAGAGCATTTTTAATTTTTTATAAATTTGGGGCTTCATCGATTTTGTTTTATAGGTTTGTTTTTTTATAATCATAACTGTACTGGAACCATTTTCAATGCTTTTATGCCTTACTGTTTTACTTTATTGTTGACCATGTTTGTGAAATCTGTACAGGCGGTCAGCTCAACCAACCAACCTATAAACTCAGAATACCTCTCATATCACACATCTTAAATAGCCCTCCATCATGTTCTTACATTCGTATAGCCATAACACATCCAAAGAGTCTGACATCTGACATCTTTGTTAAGGGCCAGGAACAGATATTAGTGGTCATCGTGTACTTCATCCATTCATCTCTGCAGGTCCTCTCTGTCAGCATCATAATAATACAGCTTGTAGTTTTCAACACTTTCATTTTCTTCAACATTCAGGTGTTCAATAAATATTTGAAACCCAAGTAGATGTGTGTTTCCATTGGTTCTCATTCTCTTATAAAAAAATATACTTATCTATCCAGTAAAATTTTCATTGTCAGCTTCAAAGACACAGCAGAGTTTAGTTCTCAATAAAAGTTAAATATTTAATGCATTATTAATAGTTATTGTAGTAAATGAACCACAAGGCTTTTATTGTAAAACAGCTAATGTGTTATTGTGACTTAAATACTGCATATATGAATAGTTATGCCTTTTGAAAAATGTATCTTGAAAGAATAGCAAGCGACTCATCTCTATACACTTCACCTCTTCGCCACATGAGGGCCCTCTTGTCTCATTTTTAAACAAAATTTAAGTCTAGTTGAACATTTAGCTAAGGGTTTAATTCCTCACACGATCCTTCTTTTTTTCCTTCTCTACACTAGAATAGAGCTTACTCTACACTTAATCTATCTGTCTGGGGTCCAGAGTTACAAAAATGACACAAACCAGATAGTTTCTGCAACTTGATTGGAGCCCACCCGTGGTAAATGCAATTGATTGGACATGATTTGGAAAGGCACACACCTGTCTATATAAGGTCCCACAGTTGACAGTGCATGTCAGAGCAAAAACCAAGCCATGAGGTCGAAGGAATTCTCCTTTGAGCTCCGAGACAGGATTGTGTCGAGGCACAGATCTGGGGAAGGGTACCAAAACATTTCTGCAGCATTGAAGGTCCCCAAGAACACAGTTGCCGCCATCATTCTTAAATGGAAGAAGTTTGGAACCCCCAAGACTCTTCCTAGAGCTGGCCACCCAGCCAAACTGAGCAATCTGGGGAGAAGGGCCTTGGTCAGGGAAGTGACCAAGAATACGATGGGCACTCTGACAGAGCTCCAGAGGTTCTCTGTTGAGATGGGCATAACCATAAGGATAACCATCTCTGCACCACTCCAACAATCAGCCCTTTGTGTTAGAGTAGCCAGACGGAAGCCACTTCTTAGTAAAAGGCACATGACAGCCCGCCTGGGGATTGCCAAAAGGCACCTAAAGGACTCTCAGACCATAAGAAACTAGATTCTCTGGTCTGATGAAACCAAGATTGAACTCTTTGGCCTGAATGCCAAGCATCACGTCTGGAGGAAACCTGTGGGGATGTTTTTCAGAGGCAGGTACTGGGAGACTAGTCAGGATCAAGGGAAAGATGAACAGAGCAAAGTACAGAAAGATCCTTGATGAGAACCTGCTCCAGAGCACTCAGGAGCTCAGACTGGGGCGAAGGTTCACCTTCCAACAGGACAACGACCCTAAGCACACAGCCAATACAATGCAGGAGTGGCTTGGGGACAAGTCTCTGAATGTCCTTGAGTGGCCCAGCCAGAGCCTGGACTTGAACCCGATAGAACATCTCTGGGGAGATCTGAAAATAGCTGTGCAGCGAGGCTCTTTATCCAACCTGACAGAGCTTGAGAGGATGTGCAGAGAAGAATGCGAGAAACTCCCCAAATACAGGTGTGCCAAGCTTGTAGCGTCATACCCAAGAAGACTCAAGGCTGTAATCACTGCCAAAGGTGTTTCAACAAAGTACTAAGTAAATTGTCTTAATACTTATGTAAATGTGATATTTCAGATTTAAAAAATATATACATTTGCTAACATTTCTAAAAACTTGTTTTTGCTTTGTCATTGTGGGGTATTGTGTGTAGATTGATGAGGGGAATTGTTTAATCAATTTTAGAATAAGGCTGTAAAAGTATATATTTTTTTTAAGTCAAGGGATCTGAATACTTTACGAATGCACTGTATGTCATTCAAAACGTAAAACTTCAGGTTATTATTATCTTCTACCTGACCTTGACGTTCATGACCTCATCATACTGAGCTAGGTCACCTGTCTCAATGCTGCCCATGACCAGGATGCCAGTGCTGTTGATGAGGATATCCAGCCGGCCCAAGTGGGCGATGGTCTGTTCCACCGTCTTCTTTACTTTGTCCTCGTTTCGTTGGGTCAGGTCTCCTGGTACAAGCAAGGGATGCATTGACAGAATTGGACAGGGATATGATATCATGTCACTCACTCAATATATATTTTGATATAGTGATGCCATTAGGAGCGCAGTGGCATGTATTCATGGATACCAAAAACTGACTAAGAAAAAAAGACAAAAAAACGAATGTATCTTTTGCCTCTTTGTGTTTCAGAATTGTCCTTCAATTATATATAATAATAGCCAATCAGTGTTGAGCTCAACTGTGACTGGTCCTGGCACACCCCAAAAAAAGTGTTTAGGGAAGCCAGCTTGGATTTGGCTTCACACCAATCACATCAAAAGCCAAACATAATTTACAGAAATAATTTGAATTGTTGCATCTCCTTGTGTTGTTGTCCTCTGGTGGCTAGCTAACTAGCAAGCAAAAAATGTGCCCTTTCCTAAATTAGCCATGGATGGAGATAGGGATTTGGACTGGTGGTTTTACATAATTCTCCATACTGGCCAATTATAACAGCGATTCTGATCCAACCATAAATTCATACATTGTGCCCCTTGCCTGAGAGGATGGAAGTTCAATATGTAGCTAGATATAGTAGGCGAATATTAACTAGCTGGCTCATTGTTGCCCATGAAAGGAAATTAGGCTAGCGAGCAAGCATTTTAGCCAGGTAGCCTAGGACAGTCATAGACCGTTTTGGCAACATGAAAGAGAGGATGGCATTGGCGTTTCTCTACAAGTAGGGTTAGTCAAGATGTTTTTTTTCTACTTGCAAGATCCTTGCCATTATCTTATTCTACATGGACAGAATATGTGTTTATGAGTTGTGAGTACCCCTACCATCTCTGCCTAGGATGTGCATAATACTAAAATGTACAAAATTATATTTGATTCCTGGAGATAATATCCAATGCTTATTTGTATGACTTATTCAAAACTGCCGATAAATGGCTGCAGAAATACATAGCCTCATAATTCATTTTCAAAGACAGTAGCCATATCAGATTTTAAATATGTGATAACACTGGCAAAATTGGGAAGAAGTGGAATAATAAAATAATTGTGGGGAATAACAGTAGAGTTCTTGCAGACAAGCACAGTAATTACCCTCTATTTTAGCCCATTGATATGAATAAGATTTGTTCCACTGATCAGACTAGATAAAGTAAATACAATCTTCTGAAGACAAGATAACATAAATCTGCCCCTTCACCCCAACCAAATTATGTTTATAATCCCCCCTCTAGAATAAAACGTACACTTTTGGGATCACAATCTGTTTGACAAAACTATTTTCATAGTTAAAAATTAGATACCGCTACTGTCAAACCGTCAGTTTGAGGCATACGTTCGATAAATCCAATGTATGTACCACACAGAACGCACTGCGAGGCAAACCCAGCGTTTAATTGGAAATTAATGTACTTCTGGTGCATTTACAATCGTTGTGATTGAGGGGTAACATGCAATGAAATCCGACTCACATGAAATCCTTCCGAGGCGTAACTGCTTTTAGAACGTCTATTACAATTATATTGTTATATCGGTCAAGTTCACTTGTGGCTGTGCCAGAGACAGTTAAATTAAAGTCAACGAACTACTAAGTAGACCAGAACCAGCTGCTATTGGATTGGTGTGTGTGGGAGACACCAAGTTAATTAGACCGGAACTAACTATTGTTTCCAATGGTAAACGGCCTGAGTGAACTAATCTTAACTGATCCACCATCGTTGGCTGTGCTCAGCAACTCCACGAATGCAGTTTTCTTTAAGGATTCCACAAACCCAGGCCATGTCAAGTTATCATGGTGTAAAAAAAGAAAAAATGTATTACATTTTTTTATTTGGTACAAAATATTAAACAAAGTTATTTATAAAACCAACATATTGAGCTCACATAGCTGCAAGGGCCGAGCATTGAGGATATACTACATGCCAAATTCAATGAGAAGGGAAATATATTTTACACTCCATTGACAGTCTCTTTAGTTGCCTTACTGAATCAGTCCTCTGGTTTATAAATGGTCTAAACATTAGAGGCTTAAATTAAGATTTCACCTAAATTGGCAGATGTCAGGTCTAGGGGTGTGTGTTCGTGTGCTTAAGACAGTCTATCCTGCAAATGGGTTGGCATGAAGAGTCACGTCCTTTATACGAGTCTCAGTCAGCGGCCGGAATGACTTTTCATTGACAGGGAGCTTCTCCAGTTCATCCAGTGTTTCCAAGCCATCTATTATTCTGCTTATCGAAAGAAAATAAACAGGGGGGGGAGTATTGTAGCATTGCATTAGTTCACAATAAATGTTGGCGTTAACACAAACCACATAATATGCACAGTCAAGAGAATGTGTCCTTAGGTCAAAATAACAGATTGAAGTCATGATCTGCTAGCAATCACTTATAACCACATTAAATACTGACACTGTTTGTATGTCATTGGGGATCCAAATAAACAACAGCAGATTGTGGCTGAAGCCATTCTTGCTAATCCTCTTAGTTGGCTAACTTCAGACAACCACATTAAGTGCTGAAACAACGACCTACTTTCCAAACACGGTGTACTTCATGTCCAGATGGGGCTGCTTGGCATAGGTGAAGAAGAACTGGGAGGCATTAGTGTTGGGGCCGTTGTTCGCCATAGAAACCACGCCACGCACATTATGCTGCACGGAAATAAATGAAAAAAGGTCAGATAATATATACCCAGAATTGTTGCTACCTGTCCCATTGAGGTACTCACTTTTAGGTGTTCACTCAACTCATCTTCAAATTTCCGTCCCCAAATACTCGTCCCTCCTTTTCCAGTGCCTTCCAAGATTAAAAAAGTAATGCATGTTGTCAAGAGAGAGGCAGATAGTTTGTTTTCTGATCATGTAAAGAAAATGATTCCATGGGTTTGGAGTGGCATGCTGACAATTGGTATCTGATAAAGTAATTGACTTGTACATTGGGCTATTGGTCCTTTAAAAAAAAAAAAAATTGCCAGTACAAAAACAAGAAGCCTTCCAACACGATAATGCAGTTCTGATGAAGCTACCTGTGGGGTCGCCGGTCTGAACCATGAAGCCTTTGATGTTCCTGTGGAATATGCAGCCATTGTAGAACCCACCTGCACACAGGGCTAGGAAATTCTGTCAACACAAACAGAAAGTTCCGATTAGAGCAATCTATTGGTTACAGCCAACTGTAATGACATGCTAGTGTAGAGCAGTGTTGTTCAATCCTGGTCCTAGAGACCCAAAGGATGTAAAGCAGGGATGTTGATTGGGTATGCTAGTTCAACATCAAATGTAAAATAGGCTACTACAACCATTCCAATCCCGATTAAAAGGCAAGTGCAGTATAAAGGGGTTAGCTTAAGGACCATGCCAGTGGCTCAAAGCGGGCGGGAAGGCTACTTGCCCGGCTGGCTTTAGGACAAGCACGTCAACTCAATTGCAGTGAATAGCATGACATTTCCACTCAAAACAGTGCAGAGGTGGAAGATGGCTGTAGTAGATGGATATGGCTAGGTAACTACTGTTTGACTTGACAAGTGTGTTTAATCCCGGTGCTGAACTAGTGCGTATTAGCAAATTGCTGTATGACATGCGTTTGTAGAATATTAAGTCCTCTACCGACAGAGGTGACTAATCCAGGGATAGTATTGAGGTAGAACAAAGACCGGTGGGACACCAGGATCAGAGCAAACGCACAAACACAATGTATGACTCACCTCACATGATTTCGGGGCACGTTCACAGAACAGCTCGATTTTTAAATCCCCAAGGTCTGTGTGCAGTGTCACTGCCTGTAAAAGGGATTTGAAAATAATAATTAAATATTGCCCAAAAGGCACAAAGTTGTGAATTGTTTTCTTCATTAAATATACTGAACTAAAATAAATGCAAAATATAAATGCAACAAGTCAAGTTGTCACAACACAATGCCAAAGGTGTCTAAAGTTGAGGGAGTGTGCAATTGGTATGCTGACTGCAATAATGTCCACCATAGCCATTGCCAGAGAACTTAAAGTTTATTTCTCTAGCATAAGCCGCCTCCAATGTTGTTTTAGAGAATTTGGCAGTACGTCCAACCAGCCTCGACCACATGTAACCACGCCAGCCCACGACCTTCACCTCAGGCTTCTTCACCTGTGGGATCGTCTGAGACCAGCCTCCCAGACAGCTAATGAAACCGCTTGTCGTCCTCACCAGGGTCATGAGTTGACTGCAGTTCGGCGTCGTAACTGACTTCAGTGGGAAAATGCTCACCTTCGATGGCCACTGGCATGCTGGAGAAGTGTACTCTTCATGGATGAATCCCGGTTTCAACTGAACCAGACAGATGGCAGAAAGCTTAGCTTGTATGGCGTCGTGTGGGCGAGCGGTTTGCTGATGTAAACGTTGTGAACAGAGTGCCCCATGGTGGAGGTGGGGTTATGGTAAGGGCAAGCATAAGCTACGGACAACGAACACTAACATTTTGTCAAAGGCAATTTGAATGCAGACACCGTGACAAGATCCTGAGGCCCATTGTCGTGCCATTCACCTGTCGCCATCACCTCATCTTTCAGCATAAGGCCCCATGTCGCAAGTATCTGTATACAATTCCTGGAAGTTGAAAATGTCCGTCCGTTCTTCCATGGCCTGCATACCATTGAGTATGTTTGGGATACTCGATCGACAGCATGTTCCAATTCCCGCCAATATCCAGAAACTTCACGCAGCCATTGCAGAGGAGTGGGACAACATTCCATAATCAACAGCCTGATCCACTCTGTGCTGGAGAGGTGTTGCGCTGCATGCAACAAATGGTCACACCAGATACTGACTGGCTTTCTGATATGTATTCCCAGTCATGTGATATCCAAAGATCAGGGCCTAATGAATGTATTTCAATTGACTGATTTCCTTATACGAACTGTAACTTACCATTATTGAAATATTTGTTTAATTAATCCTTAATATCTACGTATTAAGAATTGCATGCAATTATTTGTTCACAAGAAGTTGACTAAATAGCTAGGTAGATTGTATTGGCAGGGAGTGGAAATTGGCATTGAAGCAGACGCGTAAACTAATGTGTTGCTCCCTAAGCTTACAGCTGCAAAATATTTACTTCAAACAAAGATGACTGTGTTCAGTGATAACAGGCGTTGTATTACATGTTATGTGCATTTCGTCAAAGATTATACATGAAACATGCGTGGTAAGATTGAATATTCTCACCATTTTCTTAACGCCGGAAGGTGAGATGGTGCATCAGACAAATAGATTCGACTAGCGTTATACACTGAACACACAAAGGTTCCGCTGAGTCTATAGTTCGATTAGCCTACTTATTGGACGTTAAAATTACGAATTACCGTGGTGTTTTGTATTAGCCGAAAAATACAAGACCATGAATTTCAATCGCCCGTGCTTGATTACCGAATAATCTGAATACCCCACGAAACTATATGTAATACCCACAGTGGAAAGAAGTGAAATCACATATTTGTTGTTGCCGCCATAAAAATAGATAGAGGACCCCAAAGCAGGCTTTAGTGTCAATGGCGCTGCCCAAGATCTCATAGATTCCATAATTGGACAGATTCGACGTTGTGTCCTCTAATTATCTCTATGGTTGCCACCGGCCTCGATCAACTGATACAAATTTGATACCAATTACATACACGAAATCAACGTTGAAACGGATAGATTGGATTGGTTAATTTGGTGAAAATGGAAAACGTCATTACAGCAGGAATATTTAAAGGGAATACATTTTTTGGGCAACACACATTTATGGTTGAAGACGAAACCACTACAACCACTACCAGTAGCTAAGGGACAGTAACCTTTTTGGACCAGTGTTTCCCAAACTTGGTCCTGCTCCCCTGTGCACGTTTTGGTTTTTGCCATAGCACTACACAGCTGATTCAAAGAGTCAAAGCTTGATGATGAGTTTGTTATTGGAATCAGCTGTGTAGTGTATGGGGAAAAAAAAAACGTGCAACTGGGAGGCCCAAGGACTGAGTGCAAGGACAGCATCCCGGCGTTGCCTCTTCATTGTTGATGTTGAGACTGGTGTTTTGCGGGTACTATTTAATGAAGCTGCCAGTTGAGGACTTGTGAGGCGTCTGTTTCTCAAACTAGACACTCTAATGTACTTGTCCTCTTGCTCAGTTGTTCACCGGGGCCTCCCACTCCTCTTTCTATTCTGGTTAGGGCCAGTATGCGCTGTTCTGTGAAGGGAGTAGTACATAGCGTTGTACGAGATCTTCAGTTTCTTGGCAATTTCTCACATGGAATAGCCTTCATTTCTCAGAACAAGAATAGACTGACGGGTTTCAGAAGAAAGATCTTTGTTTCTGGCCATTTTGAGCCTGTAATCGAACCCACAAATGCTGACGCTCCAGATACTCAACTAGTCTAAAGAAGGCCAGTTTTATTGCTTCTTTAATCAGGACAACAGTTTTCAGCTGTGCTAACATAATTGCAAAAGGGTTTTCTAATGATCAATTAGCCTTTTAAAATGATAAACTTGGATTAGTTATACAACGTGCCATTGGAACACATGAGTGATGGTTGCTGATAATGGACCTCTATACGCCTATGTAGATATTTCATAAATCTGCCGTTTCAAGCTACAATAGTCATTTACAACACTAACAATGTCTACACTGTATTTCTGATCAATTTGATGTTATTTTAATGGACATAAAATGTGCTTTTGTTTCAAAAACAAGGACATTTCCAAGTGACCCCAAACTTTTGAATGGTAGTGTATGTACGGCAGGACCAAATCGGAATGATAGGTAGAAGCAAGCCCATGTAATGCTTTGTAGGTTAGCAGTAAAACCTTGAAATCAGCCCTAGCCTTAACAGGAAGCCAGTGTAGAGAGGCTAGCACTGAAGTAATATGATCCAAGTTTTTGGTTGTAGTCAAGATTCTAGCAGCTGTTTAGTACTAACTGAAGTTTATTTAGTGCTTTATCCAGGTAGCAGTAGTCTAGTCTAGAAGTGACAAAAGCATGGATACATTTTTCTGCATCATTTTTGGACAGAAATGTCCTGATTTTTGCAGTGTTACATAGATGGAAAAAAGCTGTCCTTGAAACAGTCTTGATATGTTCGTCAAAAGATAGATCAGGGTCCAGAGTAACACCGAGGTCCTTCACAGTTTTTTATTGAGACGACTATACAACCATCAAGAGTAATTGTCAGATCCAACAGAAGATCTCTTTGTTTCTTGGGACCTAGAGTTTAAAAGTAAAACATTTGCCGCCATCCACTTTCTTATGTTTGAAACACAGGCTTCCAGGGAGGGTAATTTTGGGACTTCACCATGTTTCATCGAAATGTACAGTTGTGTATCATCCGCATAGCTGGGAAAGTTAACATTATGCTTCCGAATGACATCACCAAGAGGTAAAATATATAATAAAAACAATAGTGGTCCTGAAACAGAACCTTGAAGAACACCAAAATGTACAGTTCATTTGGCAGAGGACAAACCATCCACAGGGACAAACTTCCAACAGATAAGATCTAAACCAGGCCAGAACTTGTCCTTGTAGACCAATTAGGGTTTCCAATCTCTCAAAAAGAATGTGGTGATCGATGTCAGCACTAAGGTCTAGGAGCACGAGGACAGATGTAGAGCCTTGGTCTGACGCCATTAAAAGGTAATTTACCACCTTCACGAGTGCAGTCTCAGTGCTATGATGGGGTCTAAAACCAGACTGAAGCGTTTCATATACATTGTTTGTCTTCAGGAAGCCAGTGAGTTGCTGCGCAACAGCTTTTTCATTTTTTTTGAGAGGAATGGGAGATTCGATATAGGCCAATAGCTTTTTATATTTTCTGAGTAAAGGTTTGGCTTTTTCAGCTTTATTATTTGTTTGGTACACATCCGGTGGATTGGGAGCCATTTTTTATGTTCAACATAGGAGGGCCAAGCACAGGAAGCAGCTCTTTCAGTAGTTTAGTTGGAATAGGGTCCAGCAGCTTGAAGGTTTAGAGGCCATGACTATTTTCATCACTTGAGTGTTTCCCTTGATCCTAGGTCCTGGCAGTGTTGTGCAGACTCTGGACAACTGAGCTATGCAAATGGGAGTGGGTCTAGGGTTTCTGGGATAATGATGTTGATGTGAGCCATGACCAGCCTTTCAAAGCACTTCATGGGTACAGACGTGAGTGCTACGGGTCGGTAGTCATTTATGCAGGTTACCTTAGTGTCCTTGGGCACAGATACTATGGTGGTCTGCTTAAAACATGTTGGTATTACAGACTTGGACATGGAGAAGTTGAAAATGTCAGTGAAGACACTTGCCAGTTGGTCAGCGCATGCTCACAGTACATGTCCTGGTAATCCATCTGGCCCTGCGGTCTTGTGAATGTTGGCCTTTTAAAAGGTCTTACTCACATCGGCTGTGGAGAGCGTAGTCACACAGTCGTCCAGAAAAGTTGGTGCTCTCATGCATGTTTCAGTGTTATTTGCCTCGAAGTGAGCATATAATTACTTTAGCTCCTCTGGTAGGCTCGTGTCACTGGGCAGCTCTTGACTGTGCTTCCCTTTGTTGTCTGTAATGGTTTGCAAGCCCTGCCACATTGGACGAGCGTCCAACGTCATCGATGCACTTATTGATGAAGCCAGTGACTGATTTGGTGTACTCCTCAATGCCAATGGAAGAATCCCGTAACATATAGCAAAACAGTCCTGTAGCTTAGCATCTGCTTCATCTGACCACTTTTTTATTGGCCGAGTCACTGGTGCTTCCTGCTTTCATTTTTGCTTGGAAGCAGGAATCAGGAGGATAGAATTATGGTCAGATTTGCCAAATGGAGAGTGAGGGAGAGCTTTGTACGTGTCTCTGTGTGTGGAGTAAAGGTGGTCTAGTTTTTTTCCCTCTGGTAGCACATTTAACATGCTGATAGAAATTTGGTAAAACGGATTTAAGTTTCCCTGCATTAGTCCCTGGCCACTAGGAGCGCCGCCTCTGGATGAGTGTTTTCCTGTTTGTTTATGGCGGAATACAGCTCATTGAGTGTGGTTTTATGTGCCAGCATTGGTCTGTGGTGGTATGTAGACAGCTACGAAAAAAACCAGATGAAAACTCTCTAGGTAGTGTGTTCTACAGCTTATCATGAGATACACTACCTCAAGCGAGCAAAACCTTGAGACTTCCTTAGATGTCGTGCACCAGCTGTTGTTTACAAATATACATTGTCCGTCCCCCTTATCTTACCAGACAGCGCTGTTCTATCCTGCCGATACAGTGTTTAACCAGCCAGCTGTATGTTGATAATGTCGTCCTTCAGCCACGATTCTGTGAAGCATAAGATATTACAGTTTTTAATGTCCTGTTGGTAATTTAATCTTCCTCGTAAGTCGTCGATTTTATTTCCCAATTGCATGCTAGCTAGTAGAACGGAAGGCAGTGGGGGTTTATTCGATCGCCTACGAATTCTCAGAATGCAGCCCGACTTCTGTCCTCTTTTTCTCCATCTTCTCTTCACGCAAATGACGGGGATTTGGGTCTGTTCCCGGGAAAGCAGTATGTCCTTCACATCGGGCTCATCGGACTCGTTAAAGGAAAAAAAAGCTTCTGCCAGTTCATGGTGAGTAATCAATGTCCAGAAGTTATTTTCGGTCATAAGCGATGGTAGCAGCAACATTACGTACAGAATAAGTAAAAAAATAAGTTACAAACAACAGAAAAAAACGTGGGAAAAAAACACATTCGGTTAGGAGCACGTAAAACGTCAGCCATCTTCTCCCGCGCCATGGTACTATCCTAGTCACCCGGTTGGAGTCATGTCCAACTGTGTCATCAGGAGTGATCAGCCAATCGCGAAGTAGAAAATTGATCACTTCAAAATGGAGATTGCCTCAGTGGCGCTGCCCATGCTGTCACAGATACTATAATGATACAAAGATGAGTCCTCTATCTATCTCTGTTACCCCCCTCATGCCCTGTTCAAAACAACTGGGAAATGGGAAATCTCAGACTTCCAACTTCAGTGCGTTCAAGACAACTAGGAATTCAGAACAAAAAACTCCAAGTCGGAAACACATTTTTCTAGAGCTCCCACTTTCCGACCTGAAAATCACTGACATGATTTGACCTCGTTTTCTTTCTGAGTTCCCAGTTGTCTTGAAAGCGCCATCACTACTGGTGTCCCTGAAGCTCGGCACCCTTTGGTTCTCTCTGTACACAAAGGTTTTGTTCCTCTGCTCATACATTGCTTACGCTTGGCAGATCTTACAATGCCTGGATAGGTATTTTACTACATCATATGTTGTAGCAGTCTGGTGCCCGACGGTTAATGCATGCAACGCCTGATGCCGAGTTCAAGACAACTTTGAACTCGTAAAACTCCTATTTTTTTACCGACTTGGAATCACATTGTAGAAGGATGAGCTCCGAGTTTCCCACTTGGAAAGAAGTACAATCAACTAATAGAAAGCTCTATGCAAAAAATGTATGCAAATGCTAACTCAGAGGTTCCAAGTTGTTTTGAAAGCACCAGGAGCTCTGAGCAGAGGAACACGACCATTGTCACCTGGTTCTGTCACATCCTTACATGACCTTTCTTACTACTGTTATGATGGAACTTTTTTTTTCTCATCTAGAGAAGGTCAACATAATTACTTGCAGACTTGTGCTCAAATATCTTATTAGAAAATCGGAAAGATCTCATATTCCAATATTATTACAATAAAGTAGTACTTCATATCCATATCAAGCCTCTTGATTGTTGTGGTTAGGCAGTGTAAAGTGCCCACTTAATTGATCAAAATCAACACAAATTGATCCAGGAAGCAAATGCTAAAATGAGACAAGTATATGTGCGTAATTAAGTTTATTATACTGTAATTTCACAAGAGGAATGATGACTTTAGGGCATAATTAGGATCAAATAGACAGTTCACAACATCATGTCATGTAAACAAAATAGCAATGTTATTTTCCTGAAGTGCTGGGAGATTTTTTTGGCAACAAAGTTAATACTGCTGATACACTACTTACTAGTAGTAAAATGGGGGTTGTCAGTCTCTTAGATGAGGAATTTGAATAAAAACAAAATATGGTGTAAAAAAAAAAACATGTTGGAGGATGACATTCCAGTTTATAAATAGAACTACATGGGATGCGGTAGGAGTAGGGTCTACTTTACATCTATGATGGCTCTAAATCATATACTGTACACATCAATTTCTTCCATACTCTTAATTAAAGTGAGCAACATAGGAAACAATACAAATATATCGATTGACACATATGTGATGTATGATTTCAGAAACAAAAGTGTTTTATTTTTATTTTTCAAAGTTCTAAATATAATTTTGAAGCTGCAATTAATATTAAATATATTAAATCATATTGACTAGAACATTTTTCAAAACGTATATAATTATAAAAAATGTGTGGTATAACAACTGTTTAAATGAACATAAAAATAATGAGTGGAATAAAAAAAATATGCTATTAAAGCAACACCAAAAATATGCAAGGATAAAACTGAAATGTACATTTCCTGAGGTTATAGTGTACTGTACTAATAATAACTGTCAACACTTAAAAAAAAATTGTCAGAAAAATGTGTAAGTGCAACTATTTTTCTAATGAATAACTATCATAATTAGCTATTACATTCACCACTTGATTATGCTACCCTATACAGAACACAAAATACAAAATAAAATTGAAAATAAAAAATGTAGACACGCTCTGAAAATCTACAAAAATACTAATGGCTTCAAGAAGATTAATTTGAGTGATAGTAGATTTAAAACAAATAAAAACCCTTATTTAAATAGATTTCTATGGGATGACACAACGATTAACAGACTTCAACACAAACTGTGCACCGAATGAATAGTTTCCATACTGACCATCCAATCACAAGCGGTGCACAGGACACAAGGGGGACACACTTTCTCCAAGACACCTCACACTTGATGATGGGCTGCAGTCTTAGGGGCTGTTTCCCAGACACAGATTAAGTTTAGTCCTGGAATAAAAACCTCTTTCAAAGGAGAATTTCCATTGAGACTGAGAATGCTTTTTAGTCCTGGACAAATCTGTGTCTAGGAAACAGATCCCTTCTGTTAGTCTTGTCTCACTATCTAGTCTTGCATGAATATTTGCATAATTCCATAAAGAGACAAGTATGAAATAAGAGTTGATTGTCGACGTCATCAGCAGCGGATTGCTGAGGAAACGTGCATGTCATAATAACCTTTTAAGAACATAAATACCAGTGGAGGCTGATGGGAGGAGCTATAGGAGGATGGGCTCATTGTAATGACTGGACTGGAATTCATGGAATGCAGTCAAACATGTGGTTTCCATGTTTGACTCCGTTCCATTAATTCCATTCCAACCATTACAACGAGCCTATCTTCCTATAGCTTTACATCTTCTTAACTTCTTGCACTTGGCCATCATCAAGTGCGATAGACAAGCAATTGCAGAACAGCTTTACATAGCCAGCCATCATTCCGGTGTTGTTTGTGTTGTCCTTCAGTCATAAAATCACTGTGCATATTTTGTTAATCTCCACGTTATCCACAGCAATGTTCTTTGCAATTGTGTTATAATCCCTGTTTCCTGATGACAAGACAGCTCCTCTATGCACGTGGTGTGTTGCTGTGTTAGAGCCATGCGTTGACCTAGCATACAGAAGTCCGCAATCATCGCAACATCATCATGCTCACTGAGACAAACCCAGAAATGCCGGGGGGGGGGGGGGTGTGTAACAGAATTTTACTCACAAAAATAGAAATTGAATAGAAGTTAGAAGTTGAAGAACAATTAGATGGATATGGAATGACCTATGAGGATCAGATATTTGGTTGTCAGACTCATAACAGCTAGAATGACTAGTTTGAAATGAAAACTCAACTGAAGGGTGCATCTGAAATGGCATCCTATTCCCTACAGCGCATTACTTAGGGTGCCATTTCAGCTGCACACTAACAACCTCTTAACTAGAGCATAGAGCCCCATTCATGGTTGCGTATCAACACTAATGAACAGTAGTAACCGGTAGCTCAATATGGCACCCACACATAAAGGATCAACTTGAACATCGATCCCCATCTTTAAGTACAAGTTAATAAGGCCAAAGTACCTATGGAACACTAATCACTTTAATGTTTACATCCTGTTTTACTCATTTCATATGTATATACTGTATTTTGGTCAATGCCACTCCGACAAAGCTTGTCCTAAATTTGATATATTTCTTAATTTCATTTTTTAAATGTATGTGTAGATCCTACTGCGCCATTGGAGCTTTTCACTACACTGGCAAAAACATCTACTAAATATGTGTACGTGACCAATAAAATGTTATTTCAAATCCTAACTCAATTTTGGTCCTTAATTCTGAAAATGAATATAATGTAATCAGCAAGATCCCTTCATAGTGATGGCTATGCTCCACTCGGGTAGCCTGACAAAGGGACAGATTGAATCAAATCTGTCTATTGTGATTAATCTTGTTTATTCAGTGGCCTCAATTATAATATGCTGTATTATATAGAGCACAGAACTGGAAATACTATAATGTGGGTTTGATTGAATTCAACCTTATATGACCATTCAATTCAAATACTGCCATTAATCCACGTAATGCTAATGCCATCCCGGTAGCTATTGTTAATGCACTGAACAGAAATATAAAGGCAAGATGCAGTGTTCGTCCCATGTTTCATGAGTTGAAATAAAAAGATCCCAGAAATGTTCCATATTTTTTTATGCACAAATTTGATTACATCCTTGTTAGTGAGTATTTCTCCTTTGTCAAGATAATCCATGCACCTGACAGGTGTGGCATATCAAGAAGCTGATTAAACAGCATGATCATTACACCAGTGCACCTTGTGCTGGGGACAATAAAAGGCCACTCTAAAATGTGCAGTTTTGTCACACAACACAATGCAATAGACGTCTCAAGTTGAGGGAGCGTGCAATTGGCATGCTGACTGCAGGAATGTCCACCAGAGCTGTTGCCAGAGAATGTTCATTTCTCTACCATAAGCCACCTCCAATGTCATTTTAGAGAATTTGGCAGGTCTAACCAGCCTGAGAACCTCAGACCACATGTATGGCGTCCTGTGGGCGAGTGGTTTGCGGATGTCAACGTTGTGAAGAGTTGTGGCGGTGGGGTTTGGGATGCTCTGAATCAACAGCGTGTTCCAGTTTCCACCAAATATCCAGCAACTTTGCACAGCCATTGAAGAGGAGTGGGACAACATTCTACAGGCCACAGCCTGATGTGAAGGAGATGTGTCGCACCAGATACTGACTGGTTTTCTGATCCACGCCCCTACAGATGCATACCTGTATCCCCAGTCATGTGAAATCCATAGATTAGGACCTAATGAATTTATTGCAATTGACTGATTTCCTCATATGAACTGTAACTCAGTCAAATCTTTGAAAGTTGTACATGTTGCTTATATATATATATATATATATATTTGTTCAGTACAATATATTTCGTATGTGTGGTTACTTTGAACGCAAAAAACAAAAATGATCCCTGACAACATAACTATGAAATATGCTTAAAGGGGCTATCTGCAATTGCTATATCCATTTGTGGAGTTATAAATTAATGAAATATACCCATTGATTCTTGGATAATATAACTCCAATTCCAAGACACAGATTAAGCTTAGTCCTGGAATAAAAACCTATTTCAAAGGACAATTTCCATTGAGACTGAGAATGGTTTTAGGCCTGGACTAGTCTGTCTAAAAAACAGATCCCTTCTGTTAGTCTTGTCTCACTATCTAGTCTAGCATGAATATTTGCATAATTCCATTAAGAGACAAGTATGTCTGAGATAACACCATGAAATAAGAGTTGATTGTCAATGTCATCAGCAGTGGATTGCTGAGGAAAGGGTCTATCTGCAATTGCTATATCTATTTGTGGACTTATAAATTAATGATATACACCCATTGATTCTTGAATAATATAACTCAGATTAATCTTAGTCCTGGAATAAAAACCTCTTTCAAAAGGAGAATTTCCATTGAGACTGAGAATGCTTAGTCCATGGTTGCATGGCTCCGCCAATGAATTTGAGAGTGGTTACAATTCTCCAGCTGCTTACAGACATTTTATCTAATTTAAGCAGCACATTCCAGTGCTGATGTATAGGAGGAGAAATATAAATGGATTGTATAGCAGTCGGCGGCTACGTTTACTTTGACATAACTTACTGATAAAACAACAATTTGCCGAATTGCCACTGAAAAAAAAAACACTGCTGTATTTAAGCAATAAGGCCCGAGGGGGTGTGGTATATGACCAATATACCACAGCTAAGGGCTGTTCTTAAGCACTTTATAAAACGTGTTAACTAAAATGTCAGTCAGTGAGCAAGGAATAAAGACCTGGCCGCTACAACATTATTTTATTTGACAAATTCAGCTAGGTCTGTCCAATTTTGAGTGGAAAATTCCCCATTTAAGATATTTTCTGTTATGAATTCCTTAAGTAATAGACCACACACACACACACACACACACACACACACTAGAGTAATGAGCACAGGACCAGAGATCTTGGAGAATCCTCCTTTAATGGAGCTTCTTCCTCCTGTCATTGCTGACAGTTGCTATACACCATCTCTCATGGCACATACTGAGAGTGGGCAACTAACTATTGCCACTTAGCACCCTATGGACTAGAATCTATCAAGGGGGGGCCTATTGTACTGTATGTAACAGGATAATATACCCTGCCTGAATGACATTTACACTGCCCACCTGCAGAGTTGACATCTCTCATCTTGTTCAAAGCACACACTGTATCGTGTCCCGTGTGGCTCAGTTGGTAGAGCATGGTGTTTGCAACGCCAGGGTTGTGGGTTCGATTCCCACGGGGGACCAGTACGGAACCAAAAATGTATGAAATGTATGCATTCACTACTATAAGTCGCTCTGGATAAGAGCGTCTGCTAAATGACTAAAATGTAAATGTATCCCATGGCAGACTTTTTTGTATATTTTTTTACGTCTGGAAAAAAAAGTGGCATGGCAGTGGGACTTTGATTCCCTTAAAAAGCATCCCTGCAGTAGAGTAGAGTACAGTCAGTGAGCAGGGGCTGCGCTGTTAGCGAGCTGTCCGAGTCTGTGTAGTCCTCTCTAGTCCTCTTCAGTCCTCCAGGTGTCCGGCCTGTGTCTGTTTCGACTGAGTTATCATCCTCCAACGCCCTATCTACTCAGGCAGTCTCCTTGTCCACCTTCCACAGCTGCTCCTTCACCTCGGTGGGCAGGGTGTTGAAGAGGTCCTCCTCCACCACCAGGCCCGTCTTCTTCAACTGCCTGCATTCCCCCAGCTCCACGGGCAGACAGTCCAATCTATTCCCCCTCAGCTCCAGCTGGGTCAGGCCCGTCAGCTCCCCGAAGCGTGACGGCAGAGACGTCAGGCAGTTGTTACCCAGGTTCAGAGTACGGAGCTTCTTACACTGGAACAGCTCGTTGGGCAGGGTCTCAATCTAAGTGGGGCGAAAAGAAAAAAAAGTGGGATCGAGAGGTAGTGTCAGGTGGACGTGACCATCACTACACAATGTGTTATAGTGTCAGGTGGACGTGACCATCACTACACAATGTGTTATAGTGTCAGGTGGACGTGACCATCACTACACAATGTGTTATAGTGTCAGGTGGACGTGACCATCACTACACAATGTGTTATAGTGTCAGGTGGACGTGACCATCACTACACAATGTGTTATAGTGTCAGGTGGACGTGACCATCACTACACAATGTGTTAATGGGATTTGATTCACAGTTCTCAGATGAGTCAACACGGCTACAGACAACACGTTCTTCATAACTAATCCAGAATACACCCTCAGAAATGTTTGTACAACAAACCAAATCTGAAAAGGAAAGCACTCACTCTGTTAGCAGTGACTACCAGGTACTGGAGGTTCTGCAGGTATCCCACGTCTGCTGGGATGTAGGTGAGGTTGTTGTGGCTCAGGTCCAGGAAGCGCAGCTTCCGACAGTAGAACAGCTGGCTGGGGATCTTATCGATCTTGTTCCTGTTCAGATAGAGCCTCTCCATGTTGTTGAGGGTGCCGATCTGGATGGGAATGTAGGCGATCTGGTTGTACCAGAGTTTAAGGCAGACCAGCCGGTGCAGGTGCTGGAAGCTGATGATCTCCTCGATGGTCTTCAGGTTGTTGTCCTTCAATGATGACAATAATAATACATTTCATTCATACATACAAAAAACATTTAATAAATACAGGGCCAGTTTCCCTGACACAGATTAAGCTTAGTCCTGGACAAGATTTGGGGCATTTTCACACAGGTTTTCACTTAGCTGTAGTTCGAATCATAGTTTGATTATTTGTTACACACACACACAGAAGTTTGGGGTCACTTAGAAATGTTCTTGTGCCATTGGAACACAGGAGTGATGGTTGCTGATATTGGGCCTCATCCCCACACACACACACACACACACACACACACACACACACACACACACACACACACACACACACACACACACACACACACACACACACTTTGAGGTCGAGTTGGTTTCACACTGCCAAAATGTCAAACTAACTAAAATGCCTAAACAAAACCACCTGTTCATGCAAGTAATTTGTTTATTGGAGAGAAATGATCACAGTAAATCCATCTATGATAATCAAAAGCATAACTTGTATGTCATACTACTTTCACTGAGTTTTTCAACAACATGCGGAGGAAACCGCGTAAAAGCCGCTTTAACTGTGACGTGAAAATGAATCCCATTTTATAATTTTTTTAATTTGTATTTATTTATTGTTTACTTCAGTTTATTTAGTAAATACTTACTTTTTCTTAAAACTGCATTGTTGGTTAAGGGCTTGTAAGTAAGCATTTCACTGTAAGGTCTATACCGCTTATATTTGGCACGTGACAATTAAAATTTGATTTGAATAGTCTATAATCAGTAGCCTATATCCCCGGTATAGCCCCAGTCCCCCTGATCTGCATCGGATGTGGTCATAAATATGCAGCTACTCACGGAATGTTTCAGAGATATCAAGTTACGGTACCGCATGCACTTCATCAAATGCTCTCAGTCAATCAACCAATAATACTGCGCAACTCTGGTTATTTTCCTGCGTTTGGTCTGGACTGCATTCTCACCGGCAGCGAACCGCACCACGGTACGAATTGAATCAGACTGAGATTACCCTTTTTGAGCGAACCATGTGCGTTGTTTAGTGCGCTCCTGAGTGCAGATAGAGTGTTCACACTAGCCCAAACTAACCGAACTAAGGGAGGAAAAGCAGCAAAATTCAGGAAAAAACACTCCAAACCAATTCGGTGTGAGAGCCCGCTTAATGTGTCCGGGAAACCAGTCACTTTATATAATAAAATCAGCAAGATGAATAAAAACAATACAATCACGTAATAAAATTGGTGAGAACACAAATTAAAAGTACACTGAACGCAGGATTGCAAAATACATGAAACGTTCCCAAAATTCCCTGGTTTTCCTGAAATCTCAATTGGAAAATTCCAGGAATAAGGAGAGAATAAGCACACAATCTCAAATCCTGCAACCAGGATTTCTGGGAAACCAGGTAAATTTGGGAAAGTTACAAGAATGTTACAACCTTAACAGAACGTAATAAACAGCAATGACAAACGAACCTTGAGGTCAATCTCCTGCAAATTGTGCAGGCTGAAGATGGAGTGCGGGATGCGTTCTAAGTCACAGCGGATCAGCTCCAGTTCAGTCAGGTTCACCATTTTCTTCAGGCTGTTGAGGACCATCAGCTTGGTGCCCTCATTGTTGACTGACAGCTTCTGGAGGTGCACCCCCACGTCCGTCACCACCTGAGGTGAAGAACATCATACATAAAAGGTGAAACATTACAGTGCAGGGAGAGGGGGAAAAAACAACAGGGTTTGACAGGGGCTCCTCTCCCAAACCAAATGATTCAAACTATAAATGACATGAAAAACAAAGACAAGAGAAAAAGAAAGTGAGAAAAAAAAAAAAAAAGAAACAAATACCTGAGGTAGCTTGGTCAGGTTACTCTTCAGCCGGAGCACCTTGAGCCTCTTCAGCTCCCGTAGCCCATCAATAACAATATATCGGTTGTTCTCTGCGCTCAGGTTCCCCGTCAGGTGCAGCTCGCTCAGGTTCTTCAGGCTGTAGATCCACAGAGGGATCTCCTTGATGTCGGTGAACTTAATGTGGAGGGACTTGAGGTTCTCCCTGAGGAAGGCCAAGGCGGGAGCCTCGATCTTAGCAGGGGTATGGTACAGCCACATCTCCTTCAGGTTGACCAGCTGGGCGATGATAGGAGGGATGGTGATGTCTGGGATGAGCTCCAGCTTCAGCACCTACAATAATAACAGAAAATAATACATTTGGACCGAGAGGCCGATATCTAAGCTCAATAAACTGAAGTGACATTGGCAGGAGCAGTGTACACGTTTCTCTCTTCTTTTAAGACATCCTGTAATTATTCCGACACCTGCGACTCAGATGTGCGAGTACTTTTCCTATAATGTACATCAAATCAAAGTTTCTACAGTGTGTGCATTCAAAAATGGACCTAATCAAGGCACGTGGACAACATGGAATACAGCCAACTCTACACAAACTACCTCCAGCTCCATCAGGTCAAACACTGTGTCTGGGATGCCGCTCAGCATGAAGAGGTGCAGCTCCAGTTTCTCCTGGGAGTTATTGGTGATTCTCTGCCTCAGTTTGTCCAGAGTCCACTCGTTGTTCAGGTTGAGCTGCCGCAGCTTGTTCTCGCTCACCTCGGACAGGAAGACAGCAAAGCGTTTGGAGTACAGAGGGTCGTACTGGTCAATCATGTGCAGCATGAAAGCAAAGTCGTTCTTCACGTCCGGTATGTCGCTGTAACTGCTCTCCTCTCGTATCGACTCGAAGGAGTATTTCTTCAGCGAGCGCCGCAGCATCCAACAGAGAGTGTACATGCAAATTAAGCCGTAAACCCCCACTAAGCTGATGTAGACGCAGGCTAGGATCTTAAACAGCGTGGCCAGAGGATGGGCACAACGATACATGCTGTACCCTGTGAGGCTCTCTATATCCACACTACAGTCCACACTGAACTGAATATTGTGCACATAATACCCCGTATAGCAGATAATAAAAATGAACTTAATGACTTTGATAATAGTCTGTCGGATGTAAAGCCTGTACACAATGTCTCCCTCTTCCACGTGTAAGCGGAACTTTTTCACCTTTTCGAACAGAGCTTTTGCCTGTTCCCCCTCTTTCTTATCCAGGACGCCTGTCTCAGTGCGGTCCACGATCCCCTGCTCCAGGCGAGACTTTGTCTTTTGCAGCATGGGGACGCTGGCCTCCACGTCCTCGCTGACACACGATGCCTTCTTATCCATGGAGCCGTTCATCTTGTGGGGCTTGGGGTCGCGCTCCTCCACCACCGTCTCAGACAGAGCCCTGGTGGTCCAAGGAGAGTCAAAACACTTGAGTAAGATGGACACAAAGTGCTCCAGTTTGGAGCTAGTCCGGGGGAACTTGAACCAGAAGTTACTGCAGGCCAGGAAGATGAGGGTATGCAGTAGCACCAGGTAGGGGAAGTACTTGGCAAACCAGTGCAGGCGGTTCTCGTAGCACACAGCGTCTACGTAGTTGTACTGGTGGCGATCCAGGTTGTATTGGATCCCTTTGGGCTCCAACAAGAGCGGGGCCGACAGAGTAGCGTTGAAATACCTCCTGCAGGTCTGGTTGACCACCCACTTGCAGGGCAGGCAGATCATCTTGTCCTGGGTGACCTAGAGTGAAACAAAAGCATTTTAAGTACATCGACAATAGTAAAGTAAGCATTTCACTGTAGTGTGTGCATACTATGCTGTCTCCTGTGCATATGACATAACACCTTAAATTGATTTGTAACAGAAGCTGAACAAAAATAAGATGAAGTACATAGGAAAAAAAAAAGGGACAGTCCTCTAACGGACCTGCAGAGTGCCCCCGAACACGGCGATCATGAGCATGACGATGGAGATGTAGTCGGTGAAGACGTCCCACCATGGCTTCAGGATGCGGTAGGCCGGCTGGCAGTCTACAAAGTAACGCAGCTCAGTGATGGGGATCATGGCTTATCTGGGAAGAGGAGAGATAATAATAATAAATTAGGTGGGTGGTTATATTTATCCTGTTTCACACATGTACAAGTATGTATTACACGCATGTGTGGATTGGAAATGTGTTTTTTTTTAAAACCCCAACTCTCCCTGAGACAACCTACGAGAGTTGGGTCATGGCCAGCGTCTGCCATTATCAATGGCGACCCTGGAGCAATTAGGGTTAAGTGCCTTGCTCAAGGGCACAGATGGATTTTTGGCCTTGTCGGATTGGGGATTTGAACTAGCAACCTTTCGGTTATTGGCCCAACGTTTTAACCGCTAGGCTACCTGCCACCCATAGTATGACAGACAGGAGGTTTCATCATTTCAAATTCAACATTTTTTTATGATCAAATTGCAGAAGAGCAATTCTGAATTTCTGAAATACTTGGCATTTAAAAATGGGAGCCTTCAGGTCCAATAAAATAATGGTGCACTCGCCACTAATAAATAGTCTACTACATTAAAATAGGGAAATCAGTTTTATGCCATAAAGCAAAATCTATTGCATCCGGAACATATATAGATTAGCTACCGCAATTAGTAACAGCCATTCCCGTCTTCATTTAACACTCAAATCAATGAAGACTACCATAGCTCTTGCCTCTGGAACTCCATGAACAAAACAAGCATCCTATGTCAAATGAATGTGATATGTAACACATATTCTGTACTGACGGCATCAGAAAAGGGAAAGGGAGATACCTGGTCAGCTGCACAACTGAATGCATTCAACCGAAATAGGTCTTCCGTATTTAACCCAACCCCTCTGAATCAATGGCAGCAATGCTAACAGGGTCATGCATCCGATAATAGGCAACCAGATGGATTCAGTTGAAGAGGTGTAGTAATTGAATAGACTGACTACCTGAATCTCTGATGCATTATATTGGCTGGTTTGCTATTGATTTCACTATTGTTAAACAGGGCCAGTTAATCTAGCTGCCACAGGGCAGGTTTTAGGACAGCATTTTCATTAGGGCTGGCAGGGTGTGTGTGTGTGTTGGGCTGGGAATTGCCAGGGACCTCACAATACTATATTAATCGCAATACCATATATATAGTGATTCTTCTGATTCAATATTGCGATTTGATTGCTATTTGATGTCCCAAACATATTGCTCACTATACAGTCAGGCCATAAATATTTGGACATTGACCAAGTTATTATTATTTTAGCTGTCTATCACAGCATTTTGGAGTTGAAATTAAATAATGAATATCAGCTGAAAGTGCAGACTTTCAGCTTTAATTTGAGGTATTTACATCCAAATCGTGTGAACGGTGAAATAATTAAAGTACTTTTTAATGTGGTCCCCCCTTTTCAAGGGACCAAAAGTAATTGGACAATTGGCTGCTCAGCTGTTCCATGGCCAGGTGTGTTTTATTCCCTCATTAGTTAATTTACAAGTAAGCAGATAAACGGTCTAGAGGCATTTTTTTAGGGGGTAGATCAGCTTTAATATTATAGATAGATTGTAGCTTCCATCAATGTAACTGTCTGCATCATTTCCAATCATACATACATCTGTATTTCCAGCTTATACATACTATGTGACCAAAAAATGTATAATCTATTTTACAATAGTTTTATTTAGTTTGTTTTTACTCCTGTCCTTCCTCTACCCTCAACCTCTCCCATCTATTTCTGATGTCCATCCGGTTCTATTTGCCATATCTTTCAAACTGTGCTCTTTCACAAAAGTTCCAAACCTATATATGTTTTACAGACACAGTAGGTTTTACATTAGTTATCTTGTTGTTATTAGTCCCAACCGTCAGCTCCATTCAACCCCTCATCTACCTCTATCAACACCATCCATATTGGATTTCTATTTGCCATATATTTTTCAACTGTGCTGTTTCACAGAAGCTCTGAACCTTTATTCTCATGGTTTCTACAGACTATAAATTGAAAATATTTTTGGGGGGTAAAATAATTATTGATCGATTTGACTATGACTTTTCAGATCACCCAGGTCTAGAGTTGATTTCAAGTGTCACATTTGCATTTGGAATCTGTTGCTGTTAACCCTCAATATGAAGTCCAAAGAGCTCACTGCCAGGGAAGCAAGCCGTCATTAGGCTGAACAATCAAAACAAACCCATCAGAGAGATAGCAAAAACATGAGGTGTGGCCAAATCAACTATTTGGTACATTCTTAACAAGAAAGAACACACTGGTGAGCTCCGGAACACCAAAAGGCTCGGAAGACCACGGAAAACAACTGTGGTGGATGACAGAAGAATTATTTTCCTGGTGAAGAAAAACCCTTTCACAACAGTTGGCCAGATCAGAACACCATCCAGGAGGTAGGCGTATCTGTGTCAAAGTCAACAATCAAGAGAAGACTTCATCAGAGTAAATACAGAGGGTTTACCACAAGATGTAAACCATTGGTAAGCCTCAAAAACAGGAAGACCAGATTAGAGGTTTGCCAAAAAACATCTAAAAAAGCCTGAACAATTATGGAACATCATCCTATGGACAGATGAGACAAAGATCAACTTGTACCAGAATGACGGGAAGAGAAAAGTATGGAGAAGGGAAGGAACTGCTCATGGTCTGAAGCATACCACCTCATCTGTGAAGCATGGTGGAGGTAGTGTTATGGTGTGGGCATGTATGGCTGCCAATGGAACTGGTTCCCTTGTATTTATTGATGACTGCTGACAAAAGCAGCAGGGTGAATTCTGAAGTGTTTAGGGCTATATTATCTGCTCAGATTCAGCAAAATTCTTCAAAACTCATGTGGACGGCAGTTCACAGTTCAGATGGACAATGACCCGAAGCAAACTGCGAAAGCAACCCAACACTTTAAGGCAAAGAATTGGAATGTTCTGCAATGGCCAAGTCAATCATGCATTTCAACTGCTGAAGACAAAACACCCCAAGAACAAGAAGGAACTGAAGACCGCTGCAGAAAAGGCCTGGCAGAGCATCACCAGGGGAGAAACCCAGCATCTGGTGATGTCTATGGGTTCCAGTCTTCAGGCAGTCATTGACTACAGAGGATTTGCAAACAAGTATTAAAAATCACAATTTAATTTATGATTATGTCAGTTTGTCCAATTACTTTTGTGCCCCTAAAATTCAGGGGCTATGTATAAAAATGGTTGCAATTCCTTCCTACACGGTTAACACAATAATTTGGCCAAAAACCTTAAATTAAAGATGAAAGTCTACACTTAAAGCACATCTTGATTGTTTCCTTTCAAATCCATTGTGGTGGAGTACAGAGCCAAAATGATGCAAATTCTGTCACTGTCCAAATACTTATGGACCTGACTGTATGTCTGCTGCAGAGAGACTAAGAGAGAACATGAGAAAATAAGTCTTGATCTGTCAGGGAAATAAAAGTGATGAAAACATGATGGCTCACTATTTAAAAAGAAAATGGAGAACAAGCTATAGGATGAAAAATAGTTTTGGTGCAGGTACAGCTGACTAGAGCTACCTACCAAAACAAAAAATACAAATCAATACTTGGAGTCAAAGTATTGATATAATCCTAAATATTATTGCGATATTTAACTGTATCAATTCCCTACCCCCATCACTAATTTGGGTTACCCTGGAAAACACACACCATGTCTCAGAAGACCAAAGTCAGTTTAGCAGTAATCTAATTAATCAGCGCTTAGATTAGTAATTTAAGTGTTTAAATCACTTCAAATATGAAGAAAGAAACGCAGAGACCTGGCCATGAACCTAGTTGGAAAATAGAAGAGGTACAATATTGAAGTGTTTACATGCAGTGAGAACAACAGGGTAGTGAGATGAATGTATAACAAAAGCTATGGGGAAGGTAGTTGGCAGATCATTAAAACATTCCAGAATAAAAACATTCCAGAATAGATAGGAGGCACAAGTGACAGAAAATCAAAACTAACAGAAAAAAAGATGCAGTCTAGCTAACCTACATGTCCAATATTCCACATTTTAAAGTAAAATAAATAATACTTACAAAATCTGGAATAAAATACAGTAGAACAGTAAGTCTCCATTTATGAACAGCATACAAAATATGTCTTCTCTATTTAGGCCTTCAACTCCAATACTGAACTACCATGAAGATAGAAAGACTGACAAACCTCTGACATTTTACCATGTGCCCCACTCTTTCACTTGCGTGCCACTCTCGCCAAGAACATTATCTTCACAACTGTAACACTTCTATAGACGAATCTTCCGTTTTGGCTCGTCTGATCTAAACACAAACCACAGGCACGACAGCCACCTCACTTTCGTTATCTATTCTTAGTCGTTTCCCATAATAATACCCAGGGTATTGTCTCCCAGCGACCTTCAGGAGGAGATCCTGTTTACCTTAGAGGAGGAGGAGGTGGCGCTGGCTGCCTGTTTCCAGTAGGCTCAACACTGTATCTCCAGCTCCTGTCTCCCAGTAGGCTCAACACTGTATCTCCAGCTCCTGTCTCCCAGTAGGCTCAACACTGTATCTCCAGCTCCTGTCTCCCAGTAGGCTCAACACTGCATCTCCAGCTCCTGTCTCCCAGTAGGCTCAACACTGCATCTCCAGCTCCTGTCTCCCAGTAGGCTCAACACTGCATCTCCAGCTCCTGTCTCCCAGTAGGCTCAACACTGCATCTCCAGCTCCTGTCTCCCAGTAGGCTCAACACTGCATCTCCAGCTCCTGTCTCCCAGTAGGCTCAACACTGCATCTCCAGCTCCTGTCTCCCAGTAGGCTCAACACTGTATCTCCAGCTCCTGTCTCCCAGTAGGCTCAACACTGCATCTCCAGCTCCTGTCTCCCAGTAGGCTCAACACTGCATCTCCAGCTCCTGTCTCCCAGTAGGCTCAACACTGCATCTCCAGCTCCTGTCTCCCAGTAGGCTCAACACTGTATCTCCAGCTCCTGTCTCCCAGTAGGCTCAACACTGTATCTCCAGCAGGCTCAACACTGTATCTCCAGCTCCTGTCTCCCAGTAGGCTCAACACTGTATCTCCAGCTCCTGTCTCCCAGTAGGCTCAACACTATACCCTGTGTCTCCTGCTCCTGGTGGTCTCCCTAAAAGGAACATTGGAAGGAACCTAATAGCCCTTCTCTCTGGATGGTCATTCTATTTCAGGAATATGTAATAAATAAAGCACATAAAAAGCTGTAGGATTGAAGAATCCACATGAGTTCGTTATTGCCAACTTTGTTACTTGCAACGTTTATTTTGTAACATATTCTAAAGAACATATTCCTGAGAATACAGGCTACCATCCCTGCCCTCCTCACTCATTCCCACAAGACTGGGAGTTGGCGATCTGTTGCTGCTTGTGTTCAGTGAGGAAGACAGATAAAACAGACAGACTTCCTGTGGAGATGAGAAGTCTGACGCCTGCCTAGCCCCACTACAGCCTAGCCCAGCCCAGTCAGACCACCAACCTACTCCCACACACAATGTCATTGTCACAACAATTCAGCCCAATTCAGAGACCTGACCACCCATTAGAGTACTGACAAAACACACTGATTGGTAAAACTTTTCTTTCTACAGGGCCAATAGAAGCACAAAAAGACAGCACTCAGTGAGTGACAGTAGCCACATGTATGACCAAACTTCATATTCTTATGTAATATGCAGTACACACGAATTCTGAGTACTGCACAGAGAATTGAAGAGTTAGAAACATGGCTAGATGACATCTCTGGGAGATTAGCCTAATTTCTGTGAACTGTGCAGGTATCTAGGCATCTGCTCTTTCTTTTATTTAACTAGGCAAGTCAGTTAGAGAAGAAATTCTTAATTTACAATGACGGCCTACACCGGCCAAACCCGGATTACGCTGGGCCAATTGTGCGCTGCCCTATGGGACTTCCAATCACAGCCAGATGTGTTACAGCCTGGATTCGAACCAGGGCCTGTAGTGGCGCTTCTTGCACTGAGATGCAGTGCCTTAGACCACTGCTCCACTCTGGAGCTCTTACCACAGTGTTGGTACTGGTGTGATCTGTACTTCGGTACCTGGTGCAGTTGTTGGTGGATATCCCACTCAGTGATAGCCCAGCGATCCTCATGAGCCCAAGTCTCTTCTATCTCCATAGGAATGGGTGGCTAATCTGAAAACAAAAGGAAATTGGAAGAGGAATAAGCCTAATTAGGCCTAGCATGCAACTATTTAATGTCTGGTCTTAATACCTATCAGAGAAACTCACTAGCTAGCAAACAGACTGGCAAGATGTAGGCTTGTATACAACACTAACAGCTTAAGCTTACATAAGTCTGACATCCCATTCCCAAAGTTTAAATCACATGCTGGGATGACATGTGGATTTAAGCACTTGAAAGGGTGACACACACACACACACACACACACACACACACACACACACATTACATGACATGTCTTATTCTGGAGTTTGCAAAGTCCAAAACACATGGATGATCTCATGAAATTCAAAAGATAATTGCAATCTCCATGGTGAAATACTCTAGCTAGACAGTCTAGCTACATTATTTACCCTGCTAACTATCTAGCCTTGTCATATACATTTAGTAACTAGCGTTAATGACAGCTAGCTAGGTAACTAACGATAGCTAACTAGCTACGGTAGCTAGTTGGCCAAGTCATGCCAGATGAAACCGGTATATGATGCAGACGATTGAGAAGTTCAGCTGCTAGATAGCCTATAATCGAGTATCAATTAGACAGTGTGTAGCTATTGATGTTATCATATCAGTGATGGCTATCTTAGAAACACATACACCAGTTATAGTTAAACTGGTTAGCTAGCTATAACGTTAGCTAGCGTAGCTTGCTAGCTGACATTTCTTAGCATTAAAATGTTAGCTCGACCGGCATTACCATAAACAACTCTCTGAGAAGTAAAGCCCATCTTGACTATCGTTTTAACTAACTATAGTCTAGTTACTAGACACCTTACTCAGTTTTGCTCCACTGCAGAAAGGCTGGCGAACACCACAGGCTAACAGAAAAACATGATGGTGTGGGGCTAGCTAATGTTAACTAGCTAGTGTTGCCTTCTTTTCATCTGTTGTCGTTGAGCATTGCAGCCTGCAATTATGCCCATTTCCGATAGGTGGCAGTAGTGCGCCTTTTGTCGCTTATCACACAGTAGAAGAAGAAACATCATTCTCCAGGAAGTGCTTCGTTATAAAATGTAGACAACTAACCTATGCTTTCACCTGTCAACAATGCTGTCACTGAATAATTTAGGCGTTATTTGCATCTCCCAGGCTCTTCAGCATTCACCAAAGTTATTAGCTATCAGGCAATGCTTATCAAAGGCTTCGTCTCGTGCAACGCTATACAACAACTCTATCACCTTCAGCAGTAAGGGCACAAGGAGGCACACAGGCTTCAGATTACTTAACGAAAGTATAGTAAAACATGTCAGTTCACTGCAAAGGACTTTCTGCACAGCCTCTGCGAAGCTACACTGTTGGAACTGTGGCCAGTCTGTCGAACAAACTCCGGCCTTCTTCTGTTTATCGTGTAACTTTGTCCAGCCTCCAGATGAGAGGGCATCCTATTTCCTGATTATGGAGTGGTGAGTGATATGACGTTTTCAATTGAAATGTTACATTATGTTTACACACTCATTAGGCTACCTATTATTATTATCATTATTATTATTATTCATTTAGTTTGTATTCACTATTTTGTTTGCACTCATCACAAACGGTGCCTCCAGAAAGTATTCACACCCCTTAACTTTTTTTCATTTTTTTTTGTGTTACAGCCTGAGTTTAAAATGTATTGAATTGAGATTGTGTGTCGCTGGCTTACACACAATACCCCATAATTTCTAAGTGGAATTATGGTTTTAGAAAATTAAAAAAATGAATAAAAAATCAGTGGTGTTTTTTTATTTATTTATTTCACCTTTATTTAACCAGGTAAGCAAGTTGAGAACAAGTTCTCATTTACAATTGCGACCTGGCCAAAATAAAGCAAAGCGGTTCGACAACATACAAAAACACAGAGTTACACATGGAGTAAAACAACATACAATCAATGATGCAGTAGAAAAAAATAAGACTATATACAATGTGAGCAAATTATGTGAGATAAGGGAGGTAAAGGCAAAAAAGGCCATGGTGGCAAAGTAAATAAAGTATAGCAAGTAAAACACTGGAATGGTAGGTAGATTTGTAGTTTGAAGAAAGTTCAAAGTTAAAATATAAATAATATGGTGCAAAGGAGCAAAATAAATAAAATAAATAAATACAGTAGGGGAAGAGGTAGTAGTTTGGGCTAAATTATAGATGGGCTATGTACAGGTGCAGTGATCTGGGAGCTGCTCTGATAGCTGGTGCTTAAAGCTAGTGAGGGAGATAAGTGTTTCCAGTTTCAGAGATTTTTGTAGTTCGTTCCAGTCATTGGCAGCAGAGAACTGGAAGGAGAGACGACCAAAGGAGGAGTTGGCTTTAGGGGTGACCAGAGAGATATACCTGCTGGAGCGCGTGCTACAGGTGGGTGCTGCTACGGTGACCAGTGAGCGGAGATAAGGGGGGACTTTACCTAGCAGGGTCTTGTAGATGACCTGGAGCCAATGTGTTTGGCGACGATTATGAAGCGAAGGCCAGCCAACGAGAGCGTACAGGTCGCAGTGGTGGGTAGTATATGGGGCTTTGGTGACAAAACGGATGGCACTGTGATAGACTGCATCCAGCTTGTTGAGTAGGGTATTGGAGGCTATTTTGTAAATGACATCGCCGAAGTCGAGGATTGGTAGGATGGTCAGTTTACGAGGGTATGTTTGGCAGCATGAGTGAAGGATGCTTTGTTGCGAAATAGGAAGCCAATTCTAGATTTAACTTTGGATTGGAGATGATTGATGTGAGTCTGGAAGGAGAGTTTAAAGTCTAACCAGACACCTAGGTATTTGTAGTTGTCCACAAATTCTAAGTTAGAACCGTCCAGAGAAGTGATGCTGGACAGGCGGGCAGGTGCAGGCAGCGATCGGTTGAAGAGCATGCATTTAGTTTTACTTGTGTTTAGGAGCGGTTGGAGACCACGGAAGGAGAGTTGAATGGTTAAGTGTTAAGTGAAAATACTTTAAAGTCCTACTTATTTCGTTTTTTTTATTACTTTCTGTAGTGTACTTTACTATTCATATTTTTGGCAACTTTTACTTCACTACATTCCTAAATAAAATGATGTACTTATTACTCCATACGTTTTCCCGGACACCCAAAAGTACTCGTTACATTTTGAATGCTTAGAAGGACATACTTATCAAGAGAACATCCCTGGTCATCTCTACTGCCTCCTGATCTGGCAGACTCACAAAACACAAATACTTTATTTGTAAATGGAGTCTGAATGTTGGAGTGTGCCCCTGACTATCCATAAATTAAAAACCAGAAAGTTGTGAAATCTAGTTAGCTTAATATAAGGAATTTCAAATGAATTATCCTTTACTTTTGATACTTAACTATATTTTAGCAATTGCATTTACTTTTGATACTTAAGTATATTTAAAACCAAACACTTTTTTTTACTTTTACTCAAGTAGTATTTTACTGGGTGACTTTTACTTGAGTCATTTTCTATAAAAGATATCTTCACAATTGAGTACTTTTTCCACCACTGTTAAAAATGAAAATATTTAATGTCTTGAGTCAATAATTATTCATCCCCTTTGTTATGGCAAGCCTAAATAAGTTCAGGAGTAAAAATGTGCTCAACAAGTCACATAATAATTGCATGGACTTACTCTGTGTGCAATCAAATCAAATTTCAAATCAAATTTTATTGGTCACATACACATGGTTAGCAGATGTTAATGCGAGTGTAGCGAAATGCTTGTGCTTCACGTTCCGACCGTGCAGTAATATCTAACAATTTCACAACAACTACCTTATACACACAAGTGTAAAGGACAGGGAGTGTGAATACTTATGTAAATGAGATATTTCTGTATTTCATTTTCAATACATTTCCAAACATTTCTAAAAACATGTTTGCACTTTTTCATTATGGAGTATTGTGTGTAGATGGTTGAGAAAAAAAAAATGTATTTAATCCATTTTGAATTCAGGCTGTAACACAACAAAATGTGGAATAAATGTATGGGTAGGAATCGCAATCGGTTAAAAAAACAAGGCCTTTAATAGGACATAGATTCACCCTAAAGTAGCCTACAGTACAATGGATGCTTAACCTCTGTTATTGCTTATTTTAAGTGACCAGACCTTTGCACTGGATACCCAGAGGCTGCAGAAAACATACTTGAAGCTCCAGCGGTCTCTTCACCCTGACAACTTCAGCCAGAAAACTGTGGTATGGATGGAGGGCTCAGGCTTTGTCAGTTAAGGCTGGGACCACTTGGGTTTTGAGTAGGGATGGGCATTTTTAATGATTTCGCTATTAGAATGATATACAATTTTGGGGGTGGTTATCTGGGTATTCGAAATACATTTGTTTTAAAGTTTTAAACTTCAATGGGGACTTGCTCGCGTGACTCAGGTGAGGCGGTGCACTCTTTGCTTGTCAAATAATCGGGTTATCATTAATCGTTACCTCAAACACAAAGTTAAAATTGTCTCTATCGTAAAAATTCATGAAAACAAAAATGAGCTTTTGGGTCTTAATTTAAGGTTAACAGTGTGGTTAATGTTATTTGCTAACGTTTTATGCAGAAACATTTTTGAAATAGGCTAGGTTTGTGACTGTGGTAACTTGTGATGACCATTAAATCGATGTAAAGAAGCTACACTAGCCAGTTAAGTTAGCCAGTTAGTAAGGCTAATTGAGGCTGTTTTGCTGTGCTCCACGTTCTTATCCACAACAGCTCTATTCATATTAAACAACAGCCTACCTATTGGTTGATCATTGTAGCCTATTCCTTCTCATTTAGCCAACTTTATTCCGTAATTGTAATTCCATTTTGCATTGATTAGAAATCTCCCACTTCACTTGCTACACATGGAGTAGCCCAATAATGGACTAAAGGAGCCTAACATTAGTCTTTATAGTCCAGGGACCTTACATGTTCTGTTTAAAGGCGCGTTGGCTCTGGAAGCCAAAACAGCCAAATACTCCATCTAAACGTGATTCCATTCTCAATTGCGGTACGTTTCTTGAAACATAAATCCTTTTACTTTCATATCAAATTAATTTCACAAATGTAAAATACATTTGGTGTCCTTCTTCCGCTCACAAAGGTGTTTGGAGACGCAGATGGCTAATTAGCACAGGTAGTCCATTCTGTCTTCTGTCTGTTTTCCGTAAACAAGCACTGTAACATGGAAATATGGCCGTGTCGGAACCCTAACCCTATAAAGGTATGTATCAATTTAACCTTAATCTCGCTGATATGAAAGATAAGGTACATATGCTTCCAAAACGTGTTATGTTCAGACTGAGCATTGGGTCCATTTACAAACTCCCCCATACAGAAGACGTCTTCGTCTAATGACTCTTATGTGTAGTATAATGACTCTTATGTGTAGTATAATGGAACTGAGAGTGTTGATCAAGGGGCTACACATGGAGCCGCTGACAGTAGTGCAGCTTTGATTGGCCGACAATAACAAGGTACACCTGTGAATTTTAATTAAAATTCTTTAGTAGTACACGGTCATAAAAACTGTCCTAAAACTGTTGTTTGATAAAAATGTTATGGTCTATCCTTGTATGTCGAAAATGTCACATACATAATTGAATTACATTTTAGCCTTTTTATTCAAATAGGCCTATGTCATGTTTTGAATACTCCCAGAAGTAGGCTAATTGAATTCTAACGTCCGTTCGGATATTCAAATATTATAATAACTGTGCCCTAGTTTTGCAAAAGGATAAGGCTGGGATAAGAGAAAAGGCGGGGGTCAGGGTTTTGACAAATTGGTCCAGTGCTAGGGTTAGGTTTACGCTAGGACTTTCATGAAGGCTAATGTTTGAATAGAGGTTTTGAAAATTGGTTAATAGGCCTACTAGGCCTCTACAGGACTAGGCCTCTACAGGACTAGGAATGGACAGGACTAGGAATAGACAATACTAGGCCTCTACAGTACTAGGAAAGGACAATACTAGGCCTCTACAGTAGTAGGAGTATGGACAGTAGTAGGAATGGACAGTACTAAGGATGGACAATACTAGGAATGGGTGCTTGCATTTCACACTTGAAACCATTTTAGACCCTGTAATATCATGGGATAATGATGTAATCGGGATAGGCTGGGATAATTATATAATTTAAATAACCCATCATACTTCAATGGGACTAGACAGTTATAATCTACATAGGCTTGGATAATGATATCATTTAAATTACCCACTATACTTCAATGGGACTAGACAGTTATCACCTAATTAGCTGACCTTATACTGTTGCACAATGGGACTGAAAGCAAAACAGGCTGCCAAGGATTCCTCTACCACAACCAAATTATTACACAACTTTCCGATTTATATTATTAATCAGCACCCCTGGCTACATTCCCATAATTTGACTCAGTCCTACAGGGGGTAAAACTCATTACTTACAATTACAAGGTTTCCAGGATGCTCCTGTTGCATTTGAGGCATCCAGGTAAAGACAAAGGGCATACTGCTGACATGACAGCCCCTCTGGCCACCACTGGAGGCTATTGATCCTGCCTGGGTTTGAAGGACCTGACGGCTGCAAATGCTCTCTGCCTGTCAGCCATCTCCAAATCTGCGTCCCACATGGCACCCTATTCACTTTGTAGTGCACTACTTTTTATTGGATGGAATAGGGTGCCATTTGGGATGCATCCTAAGCTTGTATCTACCGTTTCACCCATCCGCTACATCTCACTTATACCTGTTCCCTGATGGATCCAGACACATCCTAACCCGCTTCCCCGCTGTAAAGTGTCAAGATCTGTCGAAGGATCTAATTATCACCCATGGTTTGGCTTTTAAAGATAAATGGATATAGAGGAAAGGGGAATACCTAGTCAGTTGCACAATTTAAAGCATTCAACCCAAAATGTGTCTTCCGCATTCAACCCAATCCCTCTGAATCAGTGAGGTGGCAATGTGTGAAATAACTTGTAATGTAATTCCCATGGTGACATGGTCTTTCCCACATTTGTGACAGTTTGACAGTTTGAGGAAAGATGTGTTAAATGTGTTTGTTTATTTTTGTCTGTCTGATGTCCAATATTCTCTATATACAGTCACAGATGACATAAAATACTGTAAAATAACTAATAAAAACACTCAGCTATATTGTATGCAAAAATTGTTTTGTCAATTAGATTATTTAATACTAATATAATTGCTCAGAGAAAGATATTTTGTTTAACAAGTAATATACATTTAGATAGGGGTCAGAATTATTGGCACCCCTGTTTTCAATACTATGGCACCCTCTGCTTACGAGGATAATGGCACTGACCCTTTTTCTGAAATGTTTTATACGATTGGAGAACACACTGGGAGGGATCTTAGATCAGAGTTGCAGTCTGTTTTGGAATGGGTGGCCAGTAATAAACTGGTCCTGAACATTTCTAAAACTAAGAGCATTGTATTTGGTACAAATAATTTCTTAAGTTTTATACCTCAGCTGAATCTGGTAATGAATGGTGTGGTTGTTGAACAAGTTGAGGAGACTAAATTACTTGGTGTTACCTTAGATTGTAAACTGTCATAGTCAAAACATATAGATTCAATGGTTGTAAAGATTGGGAGAGGTCTGTCTGTAATAAAGAGATGCTCTGCTTATTTGACATCACACTTCACAAAGCGAGTCTTGCAGACTCTAATTTGATCTTATCTTGAAGAAAGACCTATTTAAGCTGCTGCTGGCCCAGAACAGAGCAGCCCGACTTAATTGTAATCAGAGGGCTAATATTAATACTATGGATGCCAGTCTCTCTTGGTTAAGAGTTGAGGAAAGACTGACTGCATCACTTCTCGTTTTAATAAGAAACATTAATGTGTTGGAAATTCCAAATTGTTTGCATAGTAAACTTACACGCAGCACTGACACACACATTTACCCCACCAGACATGCCACCAGGGGTCTTTTCACAGTCCCCAGATTCACAGCAAACCTGGTTTCCGAAAAACAAATAAAGCAACACCTCACGGCACAACTCCTCTCCCCCATATGATCTAATTGTTGTGTGTACTAACATGTATGTGGAACTGATAGATGCACACACACACTACATGTTAATGTTTTAAATGTATGTAAAGTCTTTTGTCTGTAATGTATTTTTTCTTCATGTGTTGTAACCCAGTAAGACTAGCTGTCGCTAATGGGGTTCCTAATAAATCAAAATAAAACCTTAGACATTCCTCTGTACAGAATCTTTCCAGATCCTTGATATCCTTCGTCTGTGCTTATGGACTGCTCTCTTCAATTCAAACCAAAGGTTTTCAATGGGGTTAAAGTCCAGAAACTGAGATGGCCATTGCAAAATGTTGATTTTGTGCTCAGTTAACCATTTCTTTGTGGATTTTGATGTGTGCTTGGGGTTATTGTCTTGCTGGAAGATCCACTTGCGGCCAGGTTTCAGCCTCCTGGTAGAGTCAACCAGGTTTTTGGCTAAAATGTCATGCTACTTGGTGACGTTCATGATGCCATTGACCTTAACAATATAACTCAGTATTTGTATTATTTATTTCATACAGTCTTTTTTGTTAATCTTTGTCAAGGGTGCCGATAATTTTGGATGTGACTGTATGTTACCATTATGTGATGTCAGTCTCGGCATATAGACTAACTACAGTACAGTGATCAATGTACTGGTATACCGATTCTTTACTTCTAAGTTAAAGTTGGCTATTTCTTTTGTCAGAAAGAACAAGAGTACTCTGAATACCAGTCAGCCCTAGTAAACAAAGCATACAGGACCCTGCTCAAGCCTTTGAGTCGTGGCCTTTACATGGTGAGTTTGATGTCCTTTTTAAAAAAAAAAAACGTTTTTGTATTATTTATATAGACACAATTTGAATTAATGTTAGCACCAGTGGAGGCTGCTGAGGGGAGGACGGCTCATAATAATGACTAGAACGTAGTGGATGGAATGGCATCAAACACATGGAAACCATGTGTTTGATGTATTTGGTAGCATTCCACGTATTCTGCTCCAGCTATTACCACGAGCCCGTCCTCTCCAATTAAGGTGCCACCAACCTTCGGTGGTTAGCACAGTTTTTCTTAACAGTCCCTTTTTCTCAAACCAATTCAATCTGTCAAATAGTATTAACGTAGCAAGAACCTTTTTAACCTAGCCTAGAACCCCTAAGAGCAATCAACAGCACAAAGCCCCCCCCCCCCCCATCAGTTTGTCTACTGTACTTGTTTGTTTTTATAGCATGCCAGACGGTCAGTGATATGTTTATATGTGACAACATGGTGGAATGTTTTGTTCCCTTCAATGTCCAAGTATTTTAAATTGACTTCCTGCTTCTATTTCAGCTGGAGCTGAATGGCATGGGGATAGAGGAGGGGACTGATGCGGGGGCTGATCCTCTGTTCCTTATGGAGTTGATGGAGATCAACCAAGCACTGGATGAGGCACGAAGCAAAGAAGAGTCGGCCATGATAGGCGCCTCTATGAAAGGTGTGGGTTGAAAGTCATTTTACTCAGGCTACTTCGTTTTTGTATTTGAGTATGTTGATTTGAGTCGGCAGGATGAGAGTTTAATGAAACGGATCAGTGTTTTGCTTATTTTTCCGGAAATGACTTTGACATGCTCACAGATGAGATTTTCTCGGGATGATGAAATTGTACCGTATGGCCCCTAAATGCAAAATGTATTCAAGTTTTATTTTGCCCTTTTTACTTGCAGAGAAGTTGAAAGACTTGACTGAACAAATAGATGCATCCCTGCACAAAGGTATGCTGCACTATCTCAGATAGCAAAGTGTTTTGTTACTCTCCCTCCTCTGTCTTCGGAGATGCTTGCTGATGCCCTGTTGAGACATGGTTCAACTTTCACTCAACGTCTATTTCTTTTCAACAGGAGAGCTTCAAGCTGCCAAAGCTCTTCTCGCCCAAATGAAATACTTTGCGAACATTGAAGAGAAGGTGAAGGAAAAACTTTCAGAGCTAATGTAAACTGTGTTGACTTCCTTTTGATGCTTCCAGGGTCATTTTAAGGTTGTTGAGTCTTTCAAAAAATACAATGCCACATTTGAATAGAAGGTTTTAAAGATATATTCGCATGCAAGTTTCAGGTATACAAATAAATGTCAAATATTTACTGATTACTTGTTGCCTTCCTTTTTGTGTGTGTAGTTGGTCAGTTAAAAGGACAGTTACATTATCCAGTTTGATTCAAATCAAAACATGACATCCTTTACTCCCTCGATCTCCCCACAGCTTCTCATTGCCATCAGACTGCTAAACAGCAATCACTAACTCAGAGGCTGCTGCCTACATTGAGACCCAATCACTGGTCACTTTTTAATAAATGGATCACTAGTCACTTTAAACAATGCCACTTTAAACAATGCGTACATATCTTACATTACTCATATCATATGTAGATACTGTATTTTATACCATCTATTGCACCTTGCCTATGCCGCTCGGCCATCACTCATCCATATATTTATGTACGTATTCTCATTCACCCCTTTTAGATTTGTGTGTATTAGGTAGTTGTTGGGGAATTGTTAAATCACTTGTTAGATATTACTGCACTGTCAACTAGAAGCACAAGCATTTTGCTACACTTGCATTAACATCTGCTAACCATGTGTATGTGACCAATAAAATTTGATTTGAAATATTTGTAAATAATACAGTATTAAGGACATTGGAGGGTCAGGATGGTGTATTTCAACTGAATACATGTAATATGACAGAAACAGACATTTAATTGCACTGATTGAAATACCGAAAACAACATTTACATGATTATCCTGCCTGGCAGTACAGCATGTAATTAATAGGTCCTCTGGTTGAGTCACTGGGAAATGTGAGTTGTGAATATGCACCTTGTAACCTGTAGAGGGAGACATACTACCTTGAAAATACAGGGTGAAGAAAAGCAGCTCATATCTCTGTCTGAACCAAGAGGATGCCCTTCACAGAATTAGAAAGTTATTTATGTATGCCAAATACACACATATAGAAAACAATGTTATGCTAGTCAGATGGGCGCTATTGAATAATGATTAAGCTGCCTGTTCAGTAGGGCCTCGGATCTCTCCTCGTTGTAATTGTTAGTTCAAGAAGAATGGCAAGTTGTGCCAGTCATGGCGTCCCTTAGAGATCACTCCCATACAATTTGTTAAAGCATTTTTATTTATTTTTTAATCTACAGTGGATTGAATATTTGAAAATCAAGCTTCCATTTTCCCCCCTTTTGTTTATTCATCATGCATTTATGGAACTCAAAGTTAATACCCAGCTAGCACAGAACATTCTGAGAACCACATGTTTCTTAGAGCTTGGTGACAGCGTGATTTTAATATGGTTATTTTGCATACAACTTTCCCACAACTTTCTGGGAATGGTGCAGGATAGTTGCTTGTCTTTGGTACATTCTCTGCACACTAAGGAACTTGACAAAAAAAATGTTATTTTCTTGGTATTTCATTACTTTAACAGAACGTTACATTTCATTTACATTTTGGTAATGTTCTAGGAATGTTCCCCAACTGGTTTGACATTGGGAATGTTCTCAAATAGATCAGAGAATGTTAAGAAATAACGTTCTATGGAAATTTCAGTACTAAATCATGTTTCCTATAGGTTTCCTCATGATTCTATTTAAAGTCATGTTCTCATCTTGTTCTGAGAACATTAAGAAAACTTTAATAAAATCCACACAAAAATCTTTATGTTCAGAGACTGTTCTAAGAATTTTATTTAAAAACATACATTCCATTTTCAGCATTAACAAAACTCTATCCTCGATCTTGTCTGTTCAGGTGTGTTGGCCTCGCCCACTAATTGGCCACACCTGATCTTAATGAGTGCTTGTTTCCTTTGAAATTCGGTCTGTTTGAATAGACTAAAATGATGTATGAGTTTTAAAAAAAACATGACATGCTAGCTCTATCCTGGTGGCGCAGTGGACTAATTTCATGGATAGAGAACAGACGATCATAGGTTTGAATCCCACTGACGCCGTGCCACAATAATAAAGAAATGTATTTGTGTGATTTATGCCTAAGCAAATGAATTTCCATGTGTCCTATCTGTGCTTGGAGTACAAAACAGTTAATATAAGCTAGCAGTCTTATTGAAATGTTCTCAGAACATTATTTAACATTATTATTTAATTAACTTCAATTAACCTATAATTTCCATACTCAGAACATTAAAAAACTTTCCAGGAAAACTTTCAGGGAACCTTAGTAAAATGTTCTCAGAACCTTAAAAAAACGTTACGTTTTACCGGTCAGGGAACTTATGGCTTCATTCCCTGAACCAATGGAATACCTGTGAGATAGCAGTCTTTGTGCACCATGCCTGATCAGTTCCACCACCTCTGCAACCTCTTTACTGTCCATCAAATCCCAGGGATCATCTTCAGATATATGTGTGTGTGGAGCTGTTCTACATCCCTCATAACCAGGTGCTTGACTAAGGGTCCATCATAACCAAGGCTTCATAGTCATAGTCTATGACCTAAACTCTAAGTAACCTCTAGGTAACCTGAAGTCACCCTCACAGGTTCTGTCACTCTCCTCATCTTCTGCTGGGCCTGTCCCAGACCGTAATCACAGCCAACCACCCACAATAAATATTGGCCAAATAATAATCATACCCGACTTCCAATGGAATATAAAGGAATAAGTAGGATGTGACATGTAGGACTTTTTGCCGCATTCAACATAAAACAACTCCAACCACAGGTCAATTAGATTTTAGAAAGATCTAAGGGCAGGTCTGTTTGTGACAGCCCTTTCACAGTCTCTCCTTCACAACCAGACAACCAACCATTCCACTGCTGTAGTATCCCCAGTATCATTCAGGCTGAGATAACATTCCAGTTCATAAATGGGTCTCGTCGGCATAAAAGCTGCATCTTCTGAGTGCCTGCACCAAACTGTTGTAGAAAAAGAAACTGATCACAACACAGCCCTGAATACCCTGCCAGTCAAACAGGAAGGATACTGCCCTTGTCGCTGCAGCTTGCCCAGAATGACCAGTTAGCTGTGCAACATTGTCAGGCTCCAGAACTACAACCACTACTGGGTACTTTGTGTCCTCAACCTTCTAGCACATACTCTTGCCCTGGTCACCTTTAAGACTGAATCAACCTTGCACACTTAGTTTCAGTGGGGAAAGTTAGAGCTATACATACACTGATCAAAAATATAAACCCAACATGTAAAGTGTTGGTCCCATGTTTCATGAACTGATATAAAAGATCCCAGAAATTGTCCATGCACACAAAAGGCTTATTTCTCTCAAATGTTGTGCACAAATGTATTTCCATCCCAGTTAGTGAGCATTTCTCCTTTGCCCACATAATCCATCTACCTGACAGGTGTGGCACATCAAGAAGCTGATTAAACATCCTGGCCTCCCGAGTGGAGCAGTGGTCTAAGGAACTGCATCGCAGTGCTAGCTGTGCCACTAGAGATTATTGGTTTGAGTCCAGGCTCTGTCGCGACCGGGAGACCCATAGGGCGGCGCACAATTGGCCCAGCGTCGTTAGGAGAGGGTTTGGCCGGCAGGGATGTCCTTGTTCCATCACGCACTAGCGACTCCTGTGGCGGGCCGGGCGCAGTGCACGCTGACACGGTCACCAGGTGTATGGTGTGTCCTCCGACACATTTGTGCAGCTGGCTTCCAGGTTAAGTGGGCATTGTGTCAAGAAGCAGTGCGGCTTGGTTTGGTTGTGTTTCGGAGCACGCACGGCTTTCGACCTTCGCCTCTCCCGAGTCCATACAGGAGTTGCAGCGATGAGACAAGACTGTAACTACCAATTGGATACCGTGAAATTGGGGAGAAAAAGGGCCAGTTGTGTGCCGCCCCATGGGTCTCCCGGTTGCGGCTGGCTGCGACCGAGCCTGGACTTAAACCAGGATCTCTAGTGGCACAGCTAGCACTGCGATGCAGTGCCTTAGTCCACTGCGCCACTCGGGAGGGATCCTTGAGATGTTTCTACAACTTGATTGGAGTACACCTGTGGTAAGTTCAATTGATTGGACATGATTTAGAAAAGCACACACCGGTCTATTTAAGGTCCCATAGTTGACAGTCCATGTCAGAGCAAAAACCAAGCTATGAGGTTGAAGGAATTGTCCGTAGAGCTCTAAGACAGGATTCTGTCCAGGAACAGATCTGGTGTTCTGCAGCATTGAAGGTCCCCAAGAACACAGTGGCCTCCATCATTCTGAAATGGAAGAAGTTTGGAACATCAAGACTCTTCCTAGAGCTGGCCGCCCGGCCAAACTGAGCAATCAGGGGAGCTCCAGAGTTCCTCTGTGGAGATGGGAGAATCTTCCAGAAGGACAACCATCTCTGCAGACCTCCACCAATCAGGCCTTCATGGTAGAGTGACCAGAAGGAAGCTACTCCTCAGTAAAAGGCACATGACAGCCCACTTGGAGTTTGCCAAAAGGCACCTAAAGGACTCTCAGACCATGACAAACAAGACTCTCTGGTCTGATGAAACCAAGACTGAACTCGTTGGCCTGAATGCCAAGCGTCACGTTTGGAGGAAACTTAGCACCATCCCTACGGTGAAGCATGGTGGTGGCAGCATCATGCTGTGGGGATGTTTTTCAGAGGCAGGGACTGGGAGACTAGTCAGGATCGAGGGAAAGATGAACGGGGCCATGTACAGAGATTTCCTTGATGAAAACCTAAATTGATGAGGGGGGGGAACCATTTAATCCATTTTAGAATAAGGCTGTAACGTAACAAAATGTGGAAAAAGTTAAGGGGTCTGAATTCTTTCCAAATGCACTGTATGCTACAAGAGTGGCTGACTGTTGTATGACAGGTAGCTTGATTATTCTACTATGTGCTTGTATCGTGAAAAACATGAACACACATTGAAAAGCTTGTTGGCTTCAGCTATTCATACAAAACAAATGTGACTATGTGAATGAATGTCGCCGACAAGTATCTGAAGGTGACTTCTATCACAAACAAAATTATGACCCTACCCAAGAATTCCAGCATAATATGTCATCCACAGTGGAAAGCTGTTTGGAATCAGGAAAAATCACCAAAAAGTAAGTTGAATTTCTGTGTGAAATTTCCTAAGATACCAACTTTCTATACAGTCGCTAAATTACTTAAACAAGTGTCTCCTCCTCCAGGTAGACCCATTGTAGCAGCAATCGACTCTGTGACATCCAACATTTCTAAGTTTGTGGATTACCACATTAAACCGATTGCTGAGAATCTTCCATCTTATGTCAAAGACACTAGTCACATGATCTCATTGATAGAGGGTTTACGAAGGATTCCAGAGGGCAATCTGCTGGCCACTTTTGATGTGGAGAGCTTGTACACTAACATCCCACACACTGGAGGCTTGCAGGCGCTGCAACACTTTCTTCAGCAGAGAGACTCTACCCTTGCTCCATCCAATGATTGCATCTTACAACTTACTGAACTGGTATTATCCAATAACTACTTCGTCTTTGAGTCAGACTTTTTCCTTCAAATTTGGGGTATAGCCAAGGGCTCCCCCTTTTCCCCCAACTATGTGAACCTGTATGTGGGACAACTTGAGCAAGCGCTCCTTTACAAAACAGACACACCCACTACTTTCTAAAATCCTCCTATGGAAGAGATACATAGATGATGTCTTTGTGCTCTGGGAAGGAAGTCAGCAGGAACTAAATTAATTCCAAACTACCTGAAAGTATGGATAATCAAAGAGAATGATGCATTACACACAGACCGCAATACCCTGCTATGTGCGAATAGTATGCATCCCCTTCCCTTAGGAATGGCCTACCATATAGACAGTTATGCAGGGTTAAACGAATCTGTGGCCACCAGACAGATTTTGACAGTAATGCTAAAGAAATGACAGATACATTCAAAATGAAATGCTACAAAGACAAAACTCTTTATGCTGCAATGATGAAAATATCTCAAAAACCAAGTGAGGAATTACTAAAAACTCAACCAAAGAAGAAAAACAACGCAACCGTCTTTTGCACCAAGTACACCAAGTGTTCGGAGAAAATGAAAGCAATCCTGAAAAAGCACTGGCATATTCTGCAATCAGACAAAAAAATTGCACACCTCTTCAAGGAACCCCCACTGGTGGTCTATAAGCCTGGTTGCAATATTGGAGATATCTTGGTGAGATCTGACATGCCCCCTGAGCCCACTCAGACACTCTTGACACCCATTCCAAATGGAAACTACAAATGTGGCTCATGCGCACAGTGCAATAGCACTATAAAAACATCATTCTTCAGACGCCCACATACAGGTCTGAAAATCCCTGTTAGGGGTAAGATCTCATGCAAGACCAAGGGAGTAATCTATCTCATCACCTCTTCATGTGGAAAAGCCAACGTAGGACAAACAAAAAGACAATTAAAACAACGCATAGCTGAACACTGCAGCTCAATCAGGTGTAAGAACATTGACTATCCAGTAGCAGCTCACTTTGTTGAAGCGAACCATTCAATCTCCTCCCTCATATACACAGGCATTGAGCATGTTGCTCTACCAAGGAGAGGATGTAACATCAAGATCCTTCTACTGCAACGGGAAGCTGACTGGATATCCTATCTAAAAACATTGACCCCTAGTGGTCTGAATATTGGCCCATCTTATGAACAATTCTCTCTTTTATGAACAAGTCTTACAAATGTATATATTCTTTCTACAGCTTATTAGCATACACCAAATATGTTCCCCTGTTGATGATGCTTATTATGCATTAAGGTTGAACCAAAAGATTACATGTAACAAATATGAAATGAAATAGGAAACAATTAAATATGTGAAATTGAATTAAACAATAATGTATGTTGATGCTAATATTATGTACAATATTCAATTATGTTTCCATATGATAACAATAGCCTAATATTTTTAATGTCATAAACTATTGTTTTTGAAAATGTTCTCTCAATTAATTCTAATTAACTTAATTATTATGACACACCCTCAATATTTTCATTGGTTGCACTAAGTACTCTGTTTGTCTACATAACCTGGTTCAAGTATTCATGACATTACCCTGAAGAAGGCACAGTGATGCTGAAATGTTGGTGATTTACCCAATAAACTACTGGGAGTTTATATATGGAGTGTGCAACTCTCTTTATTTTTATAGTTTATAGTTTATTCGCCATTAGTCAGCATCTCCACACAAAATAATTTTTCTAGGTGTGCGCCAGCTCATGTTTTTTATTCGGCTTCAGCTATTCAAACAAAACTTAGTCATTCCAGTGCCACTCAGTCCTAGTTATACCAAGAGACGATTTGACCTCCATCAAATCGTATTATGGCAGCTCTATGGGATTTGAGGAAAAATCCAGGGTGGCCCCAAAGCTAATCTGTGGTGGCCCCCTGACTAAATTGCATGAGTAGGGGCTAAAGACACAAAATCCTTCAAAGAACCTTGGATCCCCAATTCTTTTTTTCGATGTTTGAGCACGCTTGTTCATCTTATATCCAATTACAATAACCACAGCATCAAAAGACGTGTAACTGTATGTGTTTTTGTGAGCAAGCTACCATGCAGGACTGAATGAGAGCACATGTGTCTATTAATCAGCTACAAAAAGTAAAGCTTACATTCATCAAATATTCATAGTTGATATTTCCATCTATTGTATCTCTGTGTTTACTTTTCTATATGTCCTAGATGCATTAAGATATCCTAATGCTGTTTTTGTGTATGTAGGGTAGACAACTGACTACTTGTATTCCAAATGTTAGCAATATCAGAGCATGTAATATTGGGTTACATGAGTTTGTGGTATTCTGTATTTTTTGAGTTTATGGGGTGTGTCACACTATTGCTACATTTAACCACTTTTACAGTAAGATATTTGTACACAACCATCCATTTAATAAATGGGAGACATTAGAGATGTGAAAAAACAAGCTTGTGCTTTGTTCTACCTCGGGTAGGGGTCTCTAACAAACTTGGAGGCCTTGCTACTTGTCACGACTTCCACTGAAGGTGGATCCTCTCCCTGTTCGGGCCGCGCTCGGCGGTCGTCGTCTCCGGTCTACTAGCTGCCACCGATCCCTTTTCCTTTTCATTTGGTTTTGTCTGTCTTGTGTTTCACCTGTGTTGAGTTTAGGTTCATTAGTGGGGTATTTAATCTCGCCCTACCAGGTTGGTTTCGTGCGGGATTGTTTGTGTACCTGTCGTTGGTTTGCGGTTTATTTGGTTCGTTTAGACAGGTGTATTTTTCTGGAGTGTGTTCCGGATCATTTAGTGGGCTGCTGTATTTGGTCCTGTGCCTGTGCTAATAATGGACTCTTGAATAAACACCTTCTCTACATTATTTACTCTCATGCGCCTGACTTCACACCCACCTCTCCTAGGGAGCTTTGACACTACTAGCCTATTTTATGTAATTTGTTAGACTCAAATGAAAAGTGATTACATGTATAGATCAGTGATACACAGGGACACTTAAGCAACGATAAGAAACAGAATCATCATCACATAGATCTACTAATTAGTGAAGTAGTTCCTCACACAGCAATCTGAAAGTAGTATTAGAGGGAACACAACTTGCTTTCTCCAATCTATGTCAAACATAAACGGCATGTAAAATGCCACAGAACTATTCTTAGGGGCCCTGACTGGGATTCTCTGGGAACATCCATCCATACAGTAACAGGACTTGACTGGTTGTTTATTAAGTCTGGAACAACAATGTAATATGTTCCTGCTGCCACTTTGGAGAAGCTGCTTCCCTATTACTGTTGGATAGACAGTAAATTAAACAGTAGGTCTGCCTGGCACACCCACTGCAGTGAGACTCACAGGCCTATTTATTATTCATGCTGTAATCGGAAGGCATCTACCGCCTCTAAATTAATGAGAAAATGTGATCGACCAACTCGGAGGCCACTGCTGTCTCCAGGGACTCTTTGAAATTGAGTTTGAAAGAAAAGGGAAGGGGTAGAAAACACTAACTGCAGCATAGCAAGAGAAATTGACTTGGATGGGAATGCACGGTGGAATGAACTAGCTACATGTGGTTTTAGATTAAGAAAGGCAGGCTTAGTTAGCGGCAATGAGTGGGAAAGGAAATGGAGCAAAAATATACTTTTTTTCTGCTGCTTTAATGGCACCTGGGCTTAAAGTGGAAAGGGAAAACATTTGGGCACTGTTTGCTTGTCTGTCTAATCCCTTTAGTCGCTTCCTTGGTTCTGCTATTGGAAGCTGAGGGTTATAGCTGAGGGTGATATAAAAAAAAATTAAACTCTTGTAACCTTGTAAGTTTCTCACAAAAGTTTCTGACAGAAACCAAAGGTGAAACAGCTAATTATCAGCCTGGTCCCAAACTGACAGATTCTGCCAGTATGTCTCACAATCTGCCATGGTAAATTTTGTCAGGAAAAGGAATGTAAAATAATCATATTTCTATGGAGAAATCCTATGATTGAGGTTTGGACCAATGGAGAAACCATATGATTGAGGTCTGGACCAATGGAGAATGAATTTGGTCCTCTGGTTCACAAGTGTGAATTGAGCTGTGGTTGGTCCTCCACCAGTCTCATTATCAGCTAATAGTCACTCAGTCTCTGATGTGTGTTACCTTAGCTACAGAGCGCGTGTGTATATTTCTGTGTGTGAGCGAGTGTCTACTCTGCCTTTCTGAGGGAGTAATATTTCCATTCTCTACCACTGTTAAAGGTTTCATGCTGCCTCTAATATTTCCATAGTCTACCACTGTTAAAGGTTTCATGCTGCCTCTAATATTTGCATTCTCTACCACTGTTAAAGGTTACATGCTGCTTCTAATATTTCCATTCTCTACCACTGTTAAAGGTTACATGCTGCCTCTAATATTTCCATTCTCTACCACTGTTAAAGGTTACATGCTGCCTCTAATATTTCCATTCTCTACCACTATTAAAGGTTTCATGCTGCCTCTAATATTTCCATTCTCTACCACTGTTAAAGGTTACATGCTGACTTTAATATTTCCATAATCTACCACTGTTAAAGGTTCCATGCTGCCTCTAATATCTCCATAACCTACCACTGTTAAAGGTTCCATGCTGCCTCTAATATTTCCATAATCTATCTCTGTTAAATGTTCCATGCTGCCTCTAACCTATTCTCTTCTCCCTCACTGTTATGTTATTTTCTTCAAAATGTTTTCCCTCGCTGTTATGTTCTTCTCCTGAATATGGCACTACCTCTTCCTGAGTACCTGTTTGTCCTCTTTCTTATTCCACCCACCCCAGCTCTGGCCGTTAGGCCCTTGCCCCCAACACAGTGTTAGGCCAAAGATCTGAACTCCTGCCAGCGCTAGACTGGACTCAAGCCGTAGTGTTGGTATTTTATTAGGATCCCCCATTAGCTGTTGCGAAAGCAGCAGCTGCTCTTCCTGGGGTCCACACAAAACATGAAACATAACATAATACAGAACATTAATAGACAATATCAGCTCAAGGACAGAACTACATCAATTTAAAAAAGGCACACGTAGCCTACATATCAATACATACACACAAACTATCTAGGTCAAATAGGGGAGAGGCGTTTTGCCGTGAGATGTTGCTTTGTCTGTTTTTTTAAACCAGGTTTGCTGTTCATTTGAGCAATATGAGATGGAAGGGAGTTCCATGCAATAATGGCTCTATATAATACTGTACACTTTCTTGAATTTGGGGACTGTGAAAAGACCCCTGGTGGCATGTCTGGCGGGGTAAGGGTGTGTGTCAGAGTTGTGAGTAAGTTGACTATGCAAACAATTTGGAATTTTCAACACAATGTTTCTTCTACAAAGAAGAAGTGATGCAGTCAGTCTCTCCTCAACTCTTAGCCAAGAGAGACTGGCATGCATAGTATTAATATTAGCCCTCTGATTACAATCAAGAGCAAGACGTGCTGCTCTGTTCTGGGCCAGCTGCACCTTAACTTGGTCTTTCCTTTCAGCTTTTGGCCACATGACTGGACAATAATCCAGATAAGACAAAACTAGAGCCTGCAGGACTTGCTTTTTGGAGTGTGGTGTCAAATAAGCAGAGCATCTCTTTATTATGGACAGACCTCTCCCCATCTTTACAACCATTGAATCTATCTGTTTTGACTGTGATAGTTTATGATCCAAGGTAACACCAAGTAATTTAGTCTCCTCAACTTGTTCAACAGTCACACCATTCATTACCAGATTCAGCTGAGGTCTAGAATTTAGGGAATGATTTGTGCCAAATACAATGTTCTTAGTTATGTTGACCCTGACCTTGTTGTTGTTTACAAACAACAAACAACAACAACATTTAGAACACATGTCGAGCTATTTACAGTGCCTTCAGAAAGTATTAACACCCCTTGATTTATTCCACATTTTGTTGTTTTACAAGGTGGGATTAAAATGGATTTCATTGTCATTTTTTTGTCAAGAATCTGCACAAAATACTCTGTAATGTCAAAGTGGAAGACAAATTCGAACATTTGTAAAAAATATTATGAAAAATAAAACACTAATATATCTTAATTAGATAAGTATTCAACCCCCTGAGTCACATGTTAGAATCATCTTTGGCAGCGATTAGAGCTATGAGTCTTTCTGGGTAAGTCTCTAAGAGCGTTGCACACCTGGATTGTACAATATTTGGACATTATTCTTAAAATTCTTCAAGTTGGTTGTTGATCATTCTGTCGAGTTTGTTGTTGATCATTGCTAGACAACCATTTTCAAGTCTTGCCATTGATTTTCAAGCTGATTTCACGTAAAAAACGGTAACTAGGCCACTCAGGAACATTCAATGATGTCATACTAAGCAACTCTGGTGTATATTTGGCCTTGTGTTTTAGGTTATTGTCCTGCTGAAAGGTGACATTTTCTCCCAGTTTGAACCAGGTTTTCCTCTATGATTTTGCCTGTGCTTAGCTCTTTTCTGTTTCTTTTTATCTAAAAAAAACTCCCTGGTCCTTGCCGATCACAAGTATACCCATCACAAGCCACCACCATGCTTGAAAATATGAAGAGTGGTACTCAGTGATGTGTTGTGTTGGATTTTCCCCAAACATAACGCTTTGTATTCAGGACATGAAGTTAATTTCTTTGCCACATTTTTTGCAGTTTTATTTTAGTGCCTTGTTGCAAACAGGATGCATGTTTTTGAATATTTTATTCTGTACAGGCTTCCTTCTTTTCACTCTGTCAATTAGGTTAGTATTGTGGAGTAACTCAAATGTTGTTGATCCATCTTCAGTTTTCTCCTGTTACAGCCATTACACTCTGCAACTGTTTTAAAGTCACCAATGGCCTCAAGGTGAAATCCCTCAGCGGTTTCTTTACTCTCTGGCAGCTGTAGAGACTGGGTGTATTGATATACCATCCAAAGTGTAATTAATAACTTCATGACACTCAAAGGGATATTCAATGTCAGCTTCTTTTTTTTAATCTACATATTGAGGTCCTTCTTTGTGAGGAATTGGAAACCCTCCCTGATCTTTGTGAGGCATTGGAAACCCTCCCTGATCTTTGTGGGTGAATCTGTGTTTGAAATTCACTGCTCAAGTGAGGGACCTTATGTGTAGGGTACCGAGATGAGTTAGTAATTCAAAAATCATGTTAAACACTATTAAACACCATGCAACGTATTAATTGTTAGGCCAATTTTTACTCATTAACATTTTAGGCGTGCCATTATAAAGGGGCTGAATACATATTGACTCAAGACATTTCAGCTTTGAATTTTTTAAATTAATTTCTAAAATGTTCTACCAAGAAAATTCCACCTTGACATAATGGAGTATTGTGAGTAGATCAGTAACACAAAATATGCAACGCAACAAAATGTGGAAAAAGTAAACAGGTGTGAATACTTTCTGATGACCCTGTATACTATGTCCCTTTCCCTCTAATGAGGAACATTAAATAAAGCTAGGAAGTTGGACTAATGCTTTGTGATTTGTGATGGCAGTGGGATGATAGGATCATTGCATAAGATGAATAGGCAGTTTGACAGAGTACTATTTTTACTGCCAGTACCATTGAAATGGATCCCTGTAGGCATGTAAAGCTTATTAACATTGACATGCAGTGATATGATAGGTGAAATTAATCTGAGCCAAACGCATTTAAATACAACTCATGTTCACCTGTTGTTGGGGTTGTTTTTCCTTTGCTGTGTTTTTTTTTTTTAAAGATATGACTGCAGGCGCTTTCTTGCATTCTCCCTGAGTTATCTGGCTGCAGCTGTTTTGTTTTTATTTTGGGTAGGAAGTAATGTCGTCGTCTGGGTCTGTTTTAACTTGAAGAGGACCTCGCTCGTTAACAGCGCTGTGAGGATTGTGAGGATCTCAAGGCTATAGTGGGGTCGTGTCTTCCTCTTTTAAAACACATTTATAATGTCAAATCCGAACGCGGCACAAGCAGGCCCCTTTCTACACAGCAGGTTGTGTATTTGTGAGGAGAGTAATTCTTTGAGAAAGCGGTAGAGAGAGACAGGCGAGAGCAACCGAGAGAGTAAGATGGAAAGAGGGAGTGAGAAAAAGAGGGAGAGAGAGAGGGACTCACTGCAGCAAGCAGGCAACTCCTCTAAGCTTTTGATAAGGGTCTTACTGAGAGATTTCTGGGAAAATCTCTTTCCTCTTTCCCCATTCAGCAATATTAGGCAGAATGTGGTAGCAGTTAGACAAGACACTGTGTGTGCGCGTCTGCGTGTGGTGTGTGTGTGTGTGTGTGTGTGTGTGCGTGCGTGCGTGCACTGTGACTCAGATCCTTTCGTCACTTCATTTCTAAATCCTCTTGCTTCCCGGGAACGTGTAATCCCCCTCCAAAAAAATCCGTTGTTAGGCAATCCCCTTATCAATTACCTTTCCAAAATCTCCTGCGTGTTTCTCCTGAAATCATATTGGATTACATATTGGATGTACACAGCACCTGCTAGCTGTGGTACAGTAGAATAGACTGCAGCATTCAGGCAACTAACACCATCTAGGCTACACGTGTCCTCACACCATGAATACTAGGATGCTTTCTGTTAACACAAAAACATCCTCCTTGGCTCTCTCTCCCTCCTTTATTGGTAATGATCACAGGGTGACCCTGCATTGCATTCAGATCAATAGAAAGATCCTATGGAATTCTTAAGCCAAATTAATAGCGGGCTAAACCGAAATCGATCTGCAAACGTGAGATGGCCACAGCAAATTCAATAATCACAATTATCAAATAGCTGGAATGGTGACAATATCTCAATATCGCTTCCCTCTGAAGAATGTGTGGTCCCTGCAGGTGCGCATAGTCAGATTTTAATTAAAGATTGGCAGAGCAGCAGGCTCTCTGGTGGATCTGGAAACTTCACAGAGATGTAAAAGTCCTTGGTCATTCCATTGAAACCTTAGAAGATATTGTTTTAAGGGGCCTTTGTGGTCCAGGGCTTTGGGGGGAGCCTTTGAAAGCAAGACAGGAAGCAGAGACACTGATTGATACTTGAGGTGTGTGAATAAATACAGAACCACCAACCATTCATATTAACCGTAGTGGTGTGGCAATCACAAGCCTCTGGAGAGAGATTTGTCTCCTTACCTTCAGGCACCCTCTACCTACACAGTATACTCTGGCGACCGTCGGCCCCCCGCAGACTCTGGCGGCTCGCGACACCCTCTACCTAGACAGAAATCTCATGGCAGGCTGTCAGACACCCTCTACCTAGACAGAAATCTCATGTCAGGCTCTGTCAGACACCCTCTACCTAGACAGAAATCTCATGGCAGGCTCTGTCAGACACCCTCTACCTAGACAGAAATCTCATGTCAGGCTCTGTCAGACACCCTCTACCTAGACAGAAATCTCATGTCAGGCTCTGTCAGACACCCTCTACCTAGACAGAAATCTCATGTCAGGCTCTGTCAGACACCCTCTACCTAGACAGAAATCTCATGTCAGGCTCTGTCAGACACCCTCTACCTAGACAGAAATCTCATGGCAGGCTGTCAGACACCCTCTACCTAGACAGAAATCTCATGTCAGGCTCTGTCAGACACCCTCTACCTAGACAGAAATCTCATGTCAGGCTCTGTCAGACACCCTCTACCTAGACAGAAATCTCATGGCAGGCTCCGTCAGACACCCTCTACCTAGACAGAAATCTCATGGCAGGCTCCGTCAGACACCTTCTACCTAGACAGTATATCTCATGTCAGGCTCCGTCAGACACCTTCTACCTAGACAGTATATCTCATGTCAGGCTCCGTCAGACACCTTCTACCTAGACAGTATATCTCATGTCAGGCTCCGTCAGGCACCTTCTACCTAGACAGTATATCTCATGTCAGGCTCCGTCAGGCACCTTCTACCTAGACAGTATATCTCATGTCAGGCTCTGTCAGACACCTTCTACCTAGACAGTATATCTCATGGCAGGCTCCGTCAGACACCTTCTACCTAGACAATATATCTCATGGCAGGCTCCATCAGACACCTTCTACCTAGACAGTATATCTCATGTCAGGCTCCGTCAGACACCTTCTACCTAGACAGTATATCTCATGTCAGGCTCCGTCAGACACCTTCTACCTAGACAGTATATCTCATGTCAGGCTCCGTCAGGCACCTTCTACCTAGACAGTATATCTCATGTCAGGCTCCGTCAGACACCTTCTACCTAGACAGTATATCTCATGTCAGGCTCCGTCAGGCACCTTCTACCTAGACAGTATATCTCATGTCAGGCTCTGTCAGACACCTTCTACCTAGACAGTATATCTCATGGCAGGCTCCGTCAGACACCTTCTACCTAGACAATATATCTCATGGCAGGCTCCATCAGACACCTTCTACCTAGACAGTATATCTCATGTCAGGCTCCGTCAGACACCTTCTACCTAGACAGTATATCTCATGTCAGGCTCCGTCAGACACCTTCTACCTAGACAGTATATCTCATGTCAGGCTCCGTCAGGCACCTTCTACCTAGACAGTATATCTCATGGCAGGCTCCGTCAGACACCTTCTACCTAGACAATATATCTCATGGCAGGCTCCATCAGACACCTTCTACCTAGACAGTATATCTCATGTCAGGCTCCGTCAGACACCTTCAACCTAGACAGTATATCTCATGTCAGGCTCCGTCAGACACCTTCTACCTAGACAGTATATCTCATGTCAGGCTCCGTCAGGCACCTTCTACCTAGACAGTATATCTCATGTCAGGCTCCGTCAGACACCTACCTAGACAGTATTTCTCATGTCAGGCTCCGTCAGACACCTTCTACCTAGACAGTATTTCTCAAAGCAGGCTCAGATGTTGCCTTTTGTACCTCTTTTATTTAGCATGATGCAATGTTTTTCATTGGAGACACAAGGATACTACTATTAGGTGTTCCTAATGTTTTGTACACAGCGTATATCCTCTCTACTAGACTGAGGGGGCTGATGAATTTCAATGTTGCCACACAATATAGTATGACTCATTTACGGTGGGAGTGTGACAAGCTCACATGCCTCTAATGATGCAAATGGTTTACTGGTTGGCTTGTTATCTCATCAGTGACACATTCAGAGCCGTGCCACGTCTGTTGGAATACATTTAAGTGCAGGCACTTTTCACAAAACAGACGCAAACACACACACACACACACACACACACCTGTAAGATACTTCAGCAGGTGGTACTAGCTGGAGTTCGATAAACACCTGTTTATGTGAATTCTTATGCTGTGCATGTGGTGGTCTCAAGTAAATACGTCAATATGTTTATCCCAAATGGCACCCTATTCCCTATATAGTGCACTACTTTTGACAGGTGCTAGTCAAAAGTAGTGCACTATATAGGGAATAGGGTGCCATTTCGGGTGCAGTCATGTATTGGATTACATCTTAGAGGGGTAGCAATAGCAAAGGAAGAAACTATACCTCACACTTATGAAATTATGAACTGTCGGTTGTTGCTGGTGGCTTTGAAATTAAATCAGTATACAAACATTTGAGCAGTAAAGGCTGAATCACATTCAAGTGTTTTGGTATTCAAGGTATTGCATTACTTTAATAGTGTCTGAGAATAGTAATCTTTCTGCATTATTTGCCATTGTCAACACAGTCAGGTATTTACAGTCTGCACCATGCATTCATTTGGAAACTTTCGCTTTTAGATCAACAACAACCCCCCACCACACACACACACACACACACACACACACACACACCACACACACACACACACACACACACACACACACACACACACACACACACACACACACTTCCCCTGCATTCTATGTGCTGATGATAGCCAGACAATAATTATCCTGTTTGTACGTGCGTCCTAGCAGGTTAGACACCACTGTAACCTTCTCCTACAGCCCGTGTTTCCATGCCAACCACAGCCCCCGCTCTGCTGCAACTTTACAGCACGTTAGACACTAAAGGCTGTTAATGAATTTCATTGGTCTGTTACTGATCTGGGAGGATGAGAATGTATAAAAACAAAGTTAAGGAAGGTGGAATAAATGCAGGTGTTAAAGTTCTGTCAGGGATTCTGGAGAGGTCGTTTATGAGATCTGCAATAAAAATCTCCAGTTTGGGGGGGGGGGGGGGGGGGGGGGGGGGGTATCCATGCCAAAGTGGCCATTGTGCCCTTATAAGGCTGAATATAATAATTATAATTCCCTTCTCACGGCTGCCAATCAGCGTGCACCAAAGCACCTTTCACTCAAATGGCTCTCTCAGATATCTCAATTCTTGTTAGCCAATGCCCGTCACGTGATCGGATACTTCTCACAGGCCTCGCAGCTCCAAAGTAGAAGTGAAGACAGACACATCAGGGATGCAACGGTGCGCATCCTGCTTATCAAAATCAGAGGCACACTTTGAATATGCTAGAAGAACTGTCCACATTTACTTTTCTTCAGCTGACAAGACGAGTAAACGAACAGCAAAATCACTAGTCTATGCCAATGTTCTATCCCCCATAGAAACGTGTCATTCTGTGTGAGAAATAATTATTCTAAACAGACTCTGGGACAGTCGTAGGATGATAGATCCCAAATTCATAAAACCACTGCACATAAAAAAAGCGAAAAGCAATGAAGCTGATGCGATAGCTGAAGATGTCTAGCTTAATGTCGATAAACTATTATTTATTCACATTATAAGTGCAGCAGTAGTGCTAGTGCAGTAATGCTAGTGCTTTCATGTGACCTATATGAAAATATCAGTTAAACATCTTGAAAGAGGGGAGACCTAAAGATGCAACAACTATCATGAGTTGCTAATATGACTAGAATTGTGCCTTTGGCTACTGGACAATGAAAGAAAGTTGATTTGAAAACCAATAGAACATGAGATAAATGCTGGTTTCAATGGCATATGAGGAAGTGTTTATATAATTCCCTAAATCATTATGGTTGGATTTTGGCTAGGCTTCTTTGAAACAAAGTAAGACATGCCTCATAAAGGCCTATGTCGACAGAATCTATCCTTTGGACGTAAATGTTAATTATCCTACATTATATTTGTCGATCATGACTGGCATTTAGACTATATATGTACACTGAACAAAAATATAAACGCAACATGAGAAGTGTTGGCCCCATGTTTCATGAGCTGAAATAAACAATTCTAGATATTTTCCATACACGCATAAGCTTATTTATCTTAAAACTCATTCTGATTGGCTGGGCCTGTGCCTTCCCAGGCCCACCCATGGCTGCGTCCCTGCCCAGTCATGTGAAATCCATAAATTAGGCCCTAATGAATTTATTTAAATTGACTGATTTCCTTCTATGAACTATAATTCAGTTAAATCTTTGAAATTGTTGCATGTTGAGCTTCTATTTTTGATCAGTATATTTATAGTCACTATGCTGCATCAGTTGGGCTACAGGTGATAGTGTTTTTTGCTATAGGCACATCTAATAATATAGATCATGCATAGGGTTCTGACTAGATGAATATAGCAACGACTGGAAGTTACTTTTTCGTTGCAGGTTAAGTTAAGGTTAGGAAAAGGGTTAGGCGTATCTAAAATGCTCTCCTAACCTGCAACGAAAAGTCACTTCCAGTTATAGCTGTACTCCATCTAGCCACAACCAATGCACTATATGCATGGTCCTATATGCACTATATGCACTATATGCATGTAAAAATAATTTAAACATCATTTTCCCCAATATGTTATTGGGCTCATTTCTGGAGGTGGAAATTGTATTTTAGATGTGGTCAGAATAATTGTATTTTAATAATTTTGGGGGGGTAGAATGTCCTTTCAAAAAGTCACCAGAACTGAGCTTCTCAGTCCATCTACATAAACATTCTTCATGGGAGCACCCCGAACCCTCTAAGCAAAGGAACAGGAAATGGTAAAACTTGCAGTTTAATACATGTACAAAATGATCCTCTTTCCCTAAAAGCATGTTGGTCATGACTTTTTATACATGAAAGAGGAGGATAACTTGGCCCCACAGACAATCGATCTGAGATTGACTTAAGTTTGAGTCAAGGGGTTTTGTTTTGCTTTAAGCCCTGTATTTCAAATCAAATTTATTTCAAATCAAATGTATTTATATAGCCCTTCTTACATCAGCTGATATATCAAAGTGCTGTACAGAAACCCAGCCTAAAACGACAAACAGCAAGCAATGCAGGTGTAGAAGCCCGGTGGCTAGGAAAAACTCCCTAGAAAGGCCAAAACCTAGGAAGAAACCTAGAGAGGAACCAGGGTATGAGGGGTGGCCAGTCCACTTCTGGCTGTGCCGGGTGGAGATTATAACAGGACATGGACAAGATGTGAAAATGTTCATAAATGACCAGCATGGTCAAATAATAGTAATCACAGTGAACAGGTCAGGGTTCCATAGCCGCAGGCAGAACAGTTGAAACTGGAGCAGCAGCACGGCCAGGTGGACTGGGGACAACAAAGCGTCATCATGCCAGGTAGTCCTGAGACATGGTCCTAGGGCTCAGGTCCTCCGAGAGAGAGAGAAAGAAAGAAAGAATTAGAGAGAGCATACTTAAATTCACACAGGACACCGGATAAGACAGGAGAAATACTCCAGATATAACAGACTGACCCTAGCCCCCCAACACATAAACTACTGCAGCATAAATACTGCAGGCTGAGACAGGAGGGGTCAGGAGACACTGTGGCCCCATCTGATGATACCCCGGACAGGGCCAAAGAGGCAGAATATAACCCCACCCACTTTGCCAAAGCACAGCCCCCACACCACTAGAGGGATGTCTTCAACCACCAACTTGCCATCCTGAGACAAGGCCGAGTATAGCCCACAAAGATCTCTGCCACGGCACAACCCAAGTGGGGGCGCAAACCCAGACAGGAAGACCACGTCAGTGACTCAACCCACTCAAGTGACGCACCCCTTCTAGGGACGGCATGGAAGAGCACCAGTAAGCCAGTGACTCAGCCCCTGTAATAGGGTTAGAGGCAGAGAATCCCAGTGGAGAGAGGTGAACCGGCTAGGTAGAGACAGCAAGGGCGGTTCGTTGCTCCAGTGCCTTTCCGTTGACCTTCACACTCCTGGGCCAGACTACACTCAATCATAAGACCTACTGAAGAGACGAGTCTTCAATAAAGACTTAAAGGTTGAGACTGAGTCTGCATCTCTCACATGGGTAGGCACACCATTCCATAAAAATGGAGCTCTATAGGAGAAAGCCCTGCCTCCAGCTGTTTACTTAGAAATTCTAGGGACAACTAGGAGGCCTGCGTCTTGTGACTGTAGCGTATGTGTAGGTATGTACGGCAGGACCAAATTGGAAAGATAGGTAGGAGCAAACCCATGTAATGCTTTGTAGGTTAGCTGTAAAACCTTGAAATCAGCCCTTGCCTTAACAAGAAGCCAGTGTAGGGAGGCTAGTACTGGAGTAATATGATCAAATTTTGGGGTTCTAGTCAGGATTCTAGCAGCTGTATTTAGCACTAACTGAAGTTTATTTATAGCTTTATCCGGGTAGCCGGAAAGTAGAGCATTGCAGTAGTCTAACCTAGAAGTAACAAAAGCATGGATTCATTTTTCTGCATCAATTTTGGACAGAAAATGTCTGATTTTTGCAATGTTACTTAGATGGAAAAAAGCTGTCCTTGAAACAATCTTGATATGTTCGTCAAAAGAGAGATCAGGGTCCAGAGTAACGCCAAGGTGCTTCACAGTTTTATTTGAGACGACTGTACAACCATCAAGATTAATTGTCAGATTCAACAGAAGATCTCTGTGTTTCTTGGAACCTAGAACAAGCATCTCTGTTTTGTCCGAGTTTAAAAGTAGAAAGTTTGCAGCCATCCACTTCCTTATGTCTGAAACACAGGCTTCCAGCGAGGGCAATTTTGGGGCTTCACCATGTTTCATTGAAATGTTCAGCTGTGTGTTATCCGCATAGCAGTGAAAGTTAACATGATGTTTTCGAATGACATCCCCCAAGAGGTAAAAAATATAGTGAAAACAATAGTAGTCCCAAAACGGAACCTTGAGGAACACGGAAATCTACAGTTGATTTGTCAGAGGACAAACCATTCACAGAGACAAACTGATATCTTTCCGACAGATAAGATCTCAACCAGGCCAGAACTTGCCCGTGTAGACCAATTTGGGTTTCCAATCTCTCCAAAAGAATGTGGTGATCGATGGTATCGAAAGCAGCACTAAGGTCTAGGAGCACGAGGACAGATGCAGAGCCTCGGTCTGACACCAATTAAAGGTCATTTACCACCTTCACAAGTGCAGACTCAGTGCTATGATGGGGTCTAAAACCTATACATTTCGTATACATTGTTTGTCTTCAGGAAGGCAGTGAGTTGCTGCGCAACAGCTTTTTAATTTTTTTGAGAGGAATGGGAGATTCGATATAGGCTGATAGTTTTTTATATTTTCTGGGTCAGGGTTTGGCTTTTTCAAGAGAGGCTTTATTACTGACACTTTTAGTGAGTTTAGTACACATCCGGTGGATAGAGAGATGTTTATTATGTTCAACATAGGAGGGCCAAGCACAGGAAGCAGCTCTTTCAGTAGTTTAGTTGGAATAGGGTCCAGTATGCAGCTTGAAGGTTTAGAGGCCATGATTATTTTCATCATTGTGTCAAGAGATATAGTACTAAAACACTTGAGTGTCTCCCTTGATCCTAGGTCCTGGCAGAGTTGCGCAGACTCAGGACAACTGAGCTTTGGAGGAACACGCAGATTTAAAGAGGAGTCCGTAATTTGCATTCTAATGATCATGATCTTTTCCTTAAAGAAGTTCATGAATGTATTACTGCTGAAGTGATAGCCATCCTCTCTTGGGGAATGCTGCTTTTTAGTTAGCTTTGCGACAGTATCAAAAATAAATTTCGGATTGTTCTCATTTTCCTCAATTAGGTTGGAAAAATAGGATGATCGAGCAGCAGTGAGGGCTCTTCGATACTGCACGGTACTGTCTTTCAAGCTAGTCGAAGACTTCCAGTTTGGTGTGGCGCCATTTCCGTTCCAATTTTCTGGAAGCTTGCTTCAGAGCTCGGGTATTTTCTGTATACCAGGGAGCTAGTTTCTTATGACAAATGTTTTTAGTTTTTAGGGGCGCAACTGCATCTCGGGTATTGCACAAGGTTAAATTTAGTTCCTCAGTTAGGTGGTTAACTGATTTTTGTCCTCTGACATCCTTGGGTAGGCAGAGGGAGTCTGGAAGGGCATCAAGGAATCTTTGGGTTGTCTGAGAATTTATAGCACAGCTTTTGATGCTCCTTGGTTGGGGTCTGAGCAGATTTTTTGTTGCGATTGCAAACGTAATAAAATGGTGGTCCGATAGTCCACGATTATGAGGAAAAACATTAAGATCCACAACATTTATTCCATAGGACAAAACTAGGTCCAGTGTATGACTGTGGCAGTGAGTAGGTCCGGAGACATGTTGGACAAAACCCACTGAGTCGATGATGGCTCCGAAAGCCTTTTGGAGTGGGTCTGTGGACTTTTCCATGTGAGTATTAAAGTCACCAAAAATGTGAATATTATCTGCTATGACTACAAGATCCGATAGGAATTCAGGGAACTCAGTGAGGAACGCTGTATATGGCCCAGGAGGCCTGTAAACAGTAGCTATAAAAAGTGATTGAGTAGGCTGCATAGATTTCATGACGAGAAGCTCAAAAGATGAAAACATCGTTTCTTTTTTTGTAAATTGAAATTTGCTATCGTAAATGTTAGCAACACCTCTGCCTTTGCGGGATGCGCATGGGATATGGTCACTAGTTTAACCAGGAGGTGAGGCCTCATTTAACACAGTAAATTCATCAGACTTAAGCCATGTTTCAGTCAGGCCAATCACATCAAGATTATGATCAGTGATTAGTTCATTGACTATAACTGCCTTGGAAGTGAGAGATTAACCTGTTAGGGCTAGGGGGCAGTATTGACACGGCCGGATAAAAAACGTACCCGATTTAATCTGGTTACTACTCCTGCCCAGTAACTAGAATATGCATATAATTATTGGCTTTGGATAGAAAACACCCTAAAGTTTCTAAAACTGTTTGAATGGTGTCTGTGAGTATAACAGAACTCATATGGCAGGCCAAAACCTGAGAAGATTCCATGCAGGAAGTGGCCTGTCTGACAAGTTGGCTCTCTTGGCTCTTTTTATTGAAGACTGAGGATCTTTGCAATAACGTGACACTTTCTACGGCTCCCATAGGCTCTCAGAGCCCGGGAAAAAGCTGAACGATATCGAGGCAGCCTCTGGCTGAAACACTTTATCGCGTTTGGCAAGTGGCCGATCAGAGTACTATTTGCGTGCCCGAGTCGACCGAATGCTTTATTTTCTTTCGTCTGTTTACCTAAACGCAGATTCCCGGTCAGAATATTATCGCTTTTTTATGAGAAAAATGGCATAAAAATTGATTTTAAACAGCGGTTGACATGCTTCGAAGTACGGTAATGGAATATTTAGAATTTTTTTGTCACGAATTGCGCCATGCTCGTCACCCTTATTTACCCTTTCGGATATTGTCTTGAACGCATGAACAAAACGCCGCTGTTTGGATATAACTATGGATTATTTTGAACCAAACCAACATTTGTTATTGAAGTAGAAGTCCTGGGAGTGCATTCTGACGAAGACAGCAAAGGTAATAACATTTTTCTTATAGTAAATCTGACTTTGATGAGTGCTAAACTTGCTGGCTGTCTAAATAGCTAGCCCTGTGATGCCCTGAGAATATTGCAAAATGTGCTTTCACCGAAAAGCTATTTTAAAATCGGACATATCGAGTGCATAGAGGAGTTCTGTATCTATAATTCTTAAAATAATTGTTATGCTTTTTGTGAACGTTTATCGTGAGTAATTTAGTAAATTCACCGGCAGTGTTCGGTGGGAATGCTAGTCACATGCTAGTCACATGCTAATGTAAAAAGCTGGTTTTTGATATAAATATGAACTTGATTGAACAAAACATGCATGTATTGTATAACATAATGTCCTAGGGTTGTCATCTGATGAAGATCATCAAAGGTTAGTGCTACATTTAGCTGTGGTTTGGGTTTATGTGACATTATATGCTAGCTTGAAAAATGGGTGTCTGATTATTTCTGGCTGGGTACTCTGCTGACATAATCTAATGTTTTGCTTTCGTTGTAAAGCCTTTTTGAAATCGGACAGTGTGGTTAGATTAACGAGAGTCTTGTCTTTAAAATGGTGTAAAATAGTCATATGTTTGAAAAATTGAAGTTTTTGCATTTTTGAGGAATTTGAATAACGCGCCACGGGATTACACTGGCTGTTGAGTAGGTCAAGCGTCCCACCTAGCCCATAGAGGTTAAGTAGCCCTATTTTAAGAGGTGAGGTATCACGATCTCTTTCAATAATGGCAGGAATGGAGAAGGTCTTTATTCTAGTGAGATTGCTAAGGCGAACACCGCCATGTTTAGTTTTGCCCAACCTTGGTTGAGGCACAGACACGGTCTCAATGGGGATAGCTAAGCTGACTACACTGACTGTGCTAGTGGCAGACTCCACTAAGCTGGCAGGCTGGCTGGCTAACAGCCTGCTGCCTGGCCTGCACCCTATTTCATTGTGGATCTAGAGGAGTTAGAGCCCTGTCTATGTTCGTAGATAAGATGAGAGCACCCCTCCAGCTAGGATGGAGTCCGTCACTCCTCAACAGGCCAGGCTTGGTCCTGTTTGTGGGTGAGTCCCAGAAAGAGGGACAATTATCTACATATTCTATCTTTTGGGAGGGGCAGAAAACAGTTTTCAACCAGCGATTGAGTTGTGAGACTCTGCTGTAGAGCTCATCACTCCCCCTAACTGGAAGGGGGCCAGAGACAATTACTCGATGCCGACACATCTTTCTAGCTGATTTACACGCTGAAGCTATGTTGCGCTTGGTGACCTTTGACTGTTTCATCCTAACATCGTTGGTGCCGACGTGGATAACATTATTCCTATACTCTCTACACTCGCCAGTTTTAGCTTTAGCCAGCACCATCTTCAGATTAGCCTTAACGTCGGTAGCCCTGCCCCCTGGTAAATAGTGTATGATCGCTGGATGATTCGTTTTAAGTCTAATACTGCGGGTAACAGAGTCGCCAATGACTAGGGTTTTCAATTTGTCAGAGCTAATGGTGGGAGCCTTCGACGTCTCAGACCCCGTAACGGAAGGAGTAGAGACCAGAGAAGACTGGGCCTCAGAGTCCGACTCGCTGCTGAATGGGGAGAACTGTCAGCCGACAGAAACTTTCAACCGGTTCTCCCCATTCAGCAGCGAGTCGGAGTCGGAGAATGAGCGACACCGGTTGGAGAATGAGCGAGTCAGAGAATGAGCGACACCGGTTGAGCATTCCTACAGCATTTCCCTCCAGAAGCCATGAGAAGGTTGTCTGGCTGCGGAGACCGTGCGAGGGGATTTATACTACTATCTGTACTTACTGGTGCGCTGTTTCATCCTTTCCTACACTGCTTGCAGCCCAGCTATCCTCGCCATTAAGGCAATTGTTCTCCTGTATATTATGAGTACAGCGACTGCAATTAGAAGGCATCATGTTAATGTTACTACTTGGCTTCGGCTGTTGGAGGTCTTGACGAACCACGTTCAGATAAAGCGTCCGGAGTGAAAAAGTTGAATGAAAAAAAGTTGAGTGAGGGAAAAACGAAAAATATAAACGTAATTAAAAAGTAAAAGCCTTAAAGTTGTCAGGTAGCAAAGTAAGGTTAGCAACAAAACACACAGCAGCACGTAAACATGTCTGCATACTTGTAGCCTATAGTGAATTTAGTTTCAGTGTCCTGAATTGTGAATTCACTGTTATAGATATTCATGAAAAAGTCCATCTACTTACACTATATATAGAGAAGTATGTGGACACCCCTTCAAATTTCTGGATTCGACCTGTTGAGACAGCCACGAAGATAGGCCACACAAGATCACAGAATGGGACCACCGAGTGCTGAAGCGGGTAACCCATAAGAATCTTCTGTTCGCGGTTGCAACACTCACTACAGAGTTCCAAACTTCCTCTGGAAGCAACGTCAGCACAATAACTGTTCATTGGGAGCGTCATGAAATGGGTTTCCATGGCCGAGCAGCTGCACACAAGCATAAGATCACCATGCGCAATGCCAAGCGTCGGCTGGAGCAGTGGAAATAGGTTCTCTGGAGTGATGAATCATGCTTCAAGCAGTCCGACGGACGAATCTAGGTTTGGTGGATGCCAGGAGAACACTACCTGCCCGAATGTACAGTTGAAGTCGGAAGTTTACATACACTTAGGTTGAAGTCATTAAAACTTGTTTTTCAACCACTCCACAAATTTCTTTTCAACAAACTATAGTTTTGGCAAGTCGGTTAGGACATCTACTTTGTGTATGACACAAGTAATTTTTCCAACAATTGTTTACAGATAGATTATTTCACTTATAATTCACTGTATCACAATTCCAGTGGGTCAGAAGTTTACATACACTAAGTTGACTGTGCCTTTAAACAGCTTGGAAAATTCCAGAAAATGGTGTCATGGCTTTAGAAGCTTCTGATAGGCTAATTGACATAATTTGAGTCAATTGGAGGTGTACCTGTGGATGTATTTCAAGGCCTATTTCCAAACGCCTGAAGGTACCACGTTCATCTGTACAAACAACAGTACGCAAGTATAAACACCATGGGACCACGAAGCCGTCATACCCTTCAGGAAGGAGCCGCGTTATGTCTCCTGGAGATGAACGTAATTTGGTGCGAGAAGTGCAAATCAATCCCAGAACAACAGCAAAGGACCTTGTAAAGATGCTGGAGGAAACAGATACAAAAGTATTGTCATGACGTAGGCCTGTGGGTAAGGTTTATGACCCCCCCATAAATACCTTTCTCCCTTCCCCTCTCTTTCTGACCCTACTGAAGGACTGTTGAATAGCCTTTGTTAAATATAGAGAGTCTGGGAACATCAAACAAATGGGGAAAAGGAACCATATTTTGGTAATAAAACCAGTTGGAAATATGCTTTGGAACCTAATGAGTATGGATGTCAGTTCGGTTGTCATCTGAGACATTATGACTGATGACAGAACGACATAAACTGTACCTGGAAAAATATACACCCTCTAGTTATCAGAGTCACATGGAATTGTTATGCAATTGGAATGTTTGATATTGGAATTGTTTGTTAGGAGATTAAATGTAATTTTAGCTACCAATTGAGAGAATTGGCTTTTCATAAGGAAAGTGCCCTGCTTGATCAGTGGCCCGCCCCTGTGAAGAGACAGGGGTTATAAACGATGAAACACACCCTCCTCCCCTCGCCACTATATAAGACAATGACACAATGTAACCAGGAGTTCCACTGCAGCCTCTGCGTTACAAGGACACACATGTCAAGTACAGAACTAAGCCAACTTCGGCGTGAGCTTTGGTTGTGAATGGTATGAACTTTGAACTTATTCACTACAGAAGTGATACTTCCTAGCCGTTGAGTTAGCAGCGGCCGCTGTAGACGTGGGCTAGGGAAGGACGGATGACAGATCCAGTCTAACACAAGACGAAGATACTACAACGTATCCAATTTAACAAAAGAGACATTCTTCCAAGGACAGGAAGATCCCTGTTGGCCAACACCACCAGCATCTATGACCAACCTACCGAAGCACAGCTCAGAGTAAATATTTATTGCATTTTCCTTTTCCAAATGGGCGGTAATTTAGAATGCATAGATAATGTATTTACGATAGCAAAGCTGTTTCTGTGTTCCTCAGTCTTCCCGCTCTTTCATTCAAGCCCAACCCCCTTTCTTTGTGTAACAAGCCGCCATGTCGTCTCCGTCCACCAGGGACGTTTTCTGTATGACATAATTTGTATTCTTTGTATATGTAATTCTGTGTGATTAGTTAAGTATTTAGTAAATAAATAATTAAACCCAATTTTGTATTGCTGATTCAACTTGTTAGCCAGGGTTCGTGAAGATAACCAAGAATTTACAACTTTCATTATGAGACTGAAATAAGGTGAGGATTAAGATGACGGCTATCGATATAAAATATTACTAAGTCTTAAGAGTTTATTCGGAAGATAACGGCTGTATAAACGTTCTTCCGTGGTGCCCCGACTTTCTAGTTAATTACATTTACATGATTAGCTTAATCAGGTAATATTAATTACAGAGAAAGGATTTTATAGAATAGCATGTCATATCACTTAATCCGGCATAGCCAAAGACACGACAGTATCTATTTCCACAGTAAAACGAGTCCTATATCAAATAACCTGAAAGGCCGCTCAGCAAGGAAGAAGCCACTGTTCCAAAACTGTCATAAAAAAGCCAGACTACGGTTTGCAACTGCACATGGGGACAAAGATTGTACTTTTTTGAGAAATGTCCTCTGGTCTGATGGAACAAAAATAGAACTGTTTGGCCATAATGACCATCATTATGTTTGGAGGAAAAAGGGGGAGACTTGCAAGCCGAAGAACACCATCCCAACTGTGAAGCATGGGGGTGGCCGCATCATGTTGTGGGGGTGCTTTGCTGCAGGAGGGACTGGTGCACTTCACAAAAAAGATGGCATCATGAGGTTGGAAAATTATTTGGATATATTGAAACAACATCTCAAGACATCAGTCAGGAAGTTAAAGCTTGGGTCTTCCAAATGGACAATGACCCCAAGCATACTTCCAAAGTTGTGCCAAAATGACTTAAGGACAACAAAGTCAAGGTATTGGAGTGGCCATCACAAAGCCCTGACTTCAACGCTAGAGATATTGTCTGGGAAGAACTGAAAAAGCGTGTGCGAGCAAGGAGGCATACAAACCTGATTCAGTTACACCAGCTCTGTCAGGAGGAATGGGCCAAAATTCACCCAACCTATTGAGGGAAGCTTGTGGAACGCTACATGAAACGTTTGACCCCAGTTAAACAATTTAAAGGCAATGCTACCAAATACTAATTGAGTGTATGTAAACTTATGACCCACTGGGAATATGACAAAATAAATAAAAGCTGAAAAAAATTATTCTCTCTAGTATTATTCTGGCATTTCACATTCTTAAAATAAAGTGGTGATCCTAACTGACCTAAGACAGGGAATTTGCACTTAAATTAAATGTCAGAAATTATGAAAAACGGAGTTTAAATGTATTTGGCTAAGGTGTATGTACACTTCCATTTCCATTTAAGTCATTTAGCAGACGCTCTTATCCAGAGCGACTTACAAATTGGTGGATTCACCTTATGATATCCAGTGGAACATCTAAATCTTTTAAGGGGGGGGGGGGGGGGGGGGGGTTAGAAGGATTACTTTATCCTATCCTAGGTATTCCTTAAAGAGGTGGGGTTTCAGGTGTCTCCGGAAGGTGGTGATTGACTCCGCTGTCCTGGCGTCGTGAGGGAGCTTGTTCCACCATTGGGGTGCCAGAGCAGCGAACAGTTTTGACTGGGTTGAGCGGGAACTGTGCTTCCTTAGAGGTAGGGAGGCGAGCAGGCCAGAGGTGGATGAACGCAGTGCCCTTGTTTGGGTGTAGGGCCTGATCAGAGCCTTCTCCGTTCCCCTCACAGCTCCGTAGGCAAGCACAATGGTCTTGTAGCGGATGCGAGCTTCAACAGGAAGCCAGTGGAGAGAGCGGAGGAGCGGGGTGACGTGAGAGAACTTGGGAAGGTTGAACACCAGACGGGCTGCGGCGTTCTGGATGAGTTGTAGGGGTTTAATGGCACAGGCAGGGAGCCCAGCCAACAGCGAGTTGCAGTAATCCTGACGGGAGATGACAAGTGCCTGGATTAGGGCCTGCGCCGCTTCCTGTGTGAGGCAGGGTCGTACTCTGCGAATGTTGTAGAGCATGAACCTACAGGATCGGGTCACCGCCTTGATGTTAGTAGAGAACGACAGGGTGTTGTCCAGGGTCACGCCAAGGTTCTTAGCACTCTGGGAGGAGGACACAATGGAGTTGTCAACCGTGATGGCGAGATCATGGAACGGGCAGTCCTTCCCCGGGAGGAAGAGCAGCTCCGTCTTGCCGAGGTTCAGCTTGAGGTGGTGATCCGTCATCCACACTGATATGTCTGCCAGACATGCAGAGATGCGATTCGCCACCTGGTTATCAGAAGGGGGAAAGGAGAAGATTAATTGTGTGTCGTCTGCATAGCTATGATAGGAAAGATAATATGAGGATATGACAGAGCCAAGTGACTTGGTGTATAGCGAGAATAGGAGAGGGCCTAGAACAGAGGGGGGACACCAGTGGTGAGAGCACGTGGTGCGGAGACAGATTCTCGCCACGCCACCTGGTAGGAGCGACCTGTCAGGTAGGAAACAATCCAAGCGTGGGCCGCGCCGGAGATGCCCAACTCGGAGAGGGTGGAGAGGAGGATCTGATGGTTCACCGTATCAAAGGCAGCAGATAGGTCTAGGAGGATGAGAGCAGAGGAGAGAGAGTTAGCTTTAGCAGTGCGGAGAGCCTCCGTGACACAGAGAAGAGCAGTCTCAGTTGAATGACCAGTCTTGAAACCTGACTGATTTGGATCAAGAAGGTAATTCTGAGAGAGATAGCAGGAGAGCTGGCCAAGGACGGCACGCTCAAGAGTTTTGGAGAAAAAAGAAAGAAGGGATACTGGTCTGTAGTTGTTGACTTCGGAGGGATCGAGTGTAGGTTTTTTCAGAAGGGGTGCAACTCTTGCTGTCTATCCCGCACCTGTTTTGTGTCTGTCATTAGTGGGGGGTTATTTAGTGTGTATTTTCAGTTGGGGTTCTCGTGCGGGATAGACAGACAAAACCAAAAGACACAGAAACAACGATCGGTGGCAGCTAATAGGCCCGACCGAGGAGGGGCGCCACCTTTGTTAGATACTGTGACAACCATGGGTGTTGCAAATTCTGAATTAAATGAACACGTAATTAGAGCTGATGCTGTTACACTTTCTCAGTGTTAGTGATACACCAACTTATTCTTGGATGTTGATTTAACACTAAGTACATTTACATGAACTGCAATAACTTGATATTAAATTGATTATAGCAATATTCAGATTATGCAACTTTCTGCTTATCTCAATCGGCGAAATATCAAAATCAAAGCAAGCATACATCAATTAAAACACCTGGTTTTCTGAGCAATCTTTCAAATTATTACGACAAACAGCTTTTAATCGGTGTTCCAGTGACGTACTTGATCTGCTCATGTGCTAGCACCAGCTGAGCGAGCCTCTCTCTTTAGTGTGAGTACAGTGAGTTTGGAACAACTGCATATACAGTGGGGGAAAAAAGTATTTGATCCCCTGCTGATTTTGTATGTTTGCCCACTGACAAATGGTAGGTTTATTTCAACAGTGAGAGACAGAATAACAACAAAAAATTCCAGTATTTGACCCCCTCTCAATCAGAAAGAATTCTGGCTCCCAGGTGTCTTTTATACAGGTAACGAGCTGAGATTAGGAGCACACTCTTTTAAAGGGAGTGCTCCTAATCTCAGTTTGTTACCAGTATAAAAGACACCTGTCCACAGAAGCAATCAATCAATCAATCAGATTCCAAACTCTCCACCATGGCCAAGACCAAAGAGCTCTCCAAGGATGTCAGGGACAAGATTGTAGACCTACACAAGGCTGGAATGGGCTACAAGACCATCGCCAAGCAGCTTGGTGAGAAGGTGACAACAATTGGTGTGATTATTCGCAAATGGAAGAAACACAAAAGAACTGTCCCTCGGCCTGGGGCTCCATGCAAGATCTCACCTTGTGGAGTTGCAATGATCATGAGAACGGTGAGGAATCAGCCCAGAACTACACGGGAGGATCTTGTCAATGATGTCAAGGCAGCTGGGACCATAGTCACCAAGAAAACAATTGGTAACACACTACGCCGTGAAGGACTGAAATCCTGCAGCGCCCGCAAGGTCCCCCTGCTCAAGAATACATATACATGCCCGTCTGAAGTTTGCCAGTGAACATCTGAATGACGCAGAGGACAACTGGTGAAAGTGTTGTGGTCAGATGAGACCAAAATGGAGCTCTTTGACGTCAACTCAACTTGCCGTGTTTGGAGGAGGAGGAATGCTGCCTATGACCCCAAGAACACCATCTCCACCGTCAAACATGGAGGTGGAAACATTATGCTTTGGGGGTGTTTTTCTGCTAAGGGGACAGGACAACTTCACCGCATCAAAGGGACGATGGACAGGGCCATGTACCGTCAAATCTTGGGTGAGAACCTCCTTCCCTCAGCCAGGGCATTGAAAATGGGTCGTGGATGGGTATTCCAGTATGACAATGACCCAAAACACACGGCCAAGGAGTGGCTCAGGAAGAAGCACATTAAGGTCCTGGAGTGGCCTAGCCAGTCTCCAGACCTTAATCCCATAGAAAATCTGTGGAGGGAGCTGAAGGTTCGAGTTGCCAAACGTCAGCCTCGAAACCTTAATGACTTGGAGAAGATCTGCAAAGAGGAGTGGGACAAAATCCCTCCTGAGATGTGTGCAAACCTGGTGGCCAACTACAAGAAACGTCTGACCTCTGTGATTGCCAACACGGGTTTTGCCACCAAGTACTAAGTCATGTTTTGCAGAGGGGTCAAATACTTATTTCTCTCATTAAAATGCAAATCATTTTATAACATTTGACATGCGTTTTTCTGAAATTTTTTGTTGTTTATTATTATTATGTTCAAATAAACCTACTATTAAAATTATAGACTGATCATTTCTTTGTAAGTGGGCAAACGTACAAAATCAGCAGGGGATCAAATACTTTTCCCCCCCACTGTATGTCTTAGAAGTTGTTTTCACATACAAACTGTATCTGTTCAAACTCAAAATCAAATATGCTTCCCAAAAATAACATTGTTGCTGTGGTAGAATGTTTCTTTTGATTGACGATTTTCTGCATTTATCAGAGCGCCATCAGGTAGCCTTATTTCAAATATATCCATGTAAACAGGATTATTAGGAAAATCGTTCTTCTTGCAAATCACGTTGTTTTAATCTAACTATTATATTAATCTGACTATCCACAATAATCCCATTATCGTGCACATGTAACTTTACTCACTGTACAGTTTCATTATGGCAATAATTAATCGATATTAAATAAAGATGATTGTTTGAAGAAATTATGAAGTCTCTCTCAGTACTGAATTTCCACAACATTTTTGGCGACGAGGATGGGATCTGCAACTTCACCTGTTGACCGCTCCTGAAGATCTGCGTAAACTGTGCAGAGGGGATCAGAAATTGGGACGCTTACTATTGAGCAGCTGGACTCGCCTATGATCTGAGAGGTAGCGGGCACGGGGGGATACCAGATCTCGGACAGAGTACTGAGAGAGGTAGGCTTGGACAATCTAGCAACTAGTGATGAAATTCTAATGAAAAAATACAAATAATAAAAAAAGAAAAGCCCCCGTTGAGGGTACGCTCAGAGCGAGGTCTTCCTTAAGAGGACCACAGCTGAGGTAACTAGCAGGACTGAGTTGAGTTGATAAGAGTGTTCTTAAGTGGGGTATTCTTTGGCATGATTGTTAATTAGCCAGTTGCAGGCTACCAAAAGTCCAGATCCGTGGTACTGATTTGATCACAGTAGGACTGGTTTGTGGGAACGAGGGACCAGAGCCTGGTGACACCTGAAAGGACACTGGCCCTGGCGAAGTCTAATTATAACGTGTATGTAATTGATAAAATGTTTTGTTAAATGAGGTAAACAGGTATGCCCTGGGTTACTATTGTTAGGTGCTATTGTAAGTGTTTTGTTAATCCTGATACTTAAAAAATACGAGGTAAGATTGACATTTTTGTGACCGCGTCACGCAATTAGATAATCTATACCATAGTAATCGCAGTAGGCGATATCCCAGTGTGGATACAACACCCCGTAGTGGGACCACTAATAAGGCAATATTTTGATAATGGTATGTGTTTCCCTGTTTAAATAGACAGGCTTTTTGAATTCTAAAAACAGCGCTAACCGGTTTTCCTCTTGTCTGTTTCATTCCCCTCTATGTTTTTTTGTTTGTGTTTTCTGTGAATGTGAATGAGAGTGTGTGAGGGAAGTATGTTTTGGGAACAGTACTGTGTGAATGTAAATGAGAGTGTGTGAGGGTAGGAATAGGTGTTAATCTTACATTTGGATAATAAGAAATGTAGCGTTATCTTAGGGTTCCATTCAACACTGCCCATCATAGAATATTACGGAGTGGTATTATTAACCTGTTAGGGCTAGGGGGCAGTATTTGCACGGCTGGATAAAAAAATGTACCCGATTTAATCTGGTTACTAATCCTACCCAGTAACTAGAATATGCATATACTTATTATATATGGATAGAAAACACTCTAAAGTTTCTAAAACTGTTTGAATGGTGTCTGTGAGTATAACAGAACTCATTTGGCAGGCAAAACCCTGAGACATTTTCTGACAGGAAGTGGATACCTGATGTGTTGTATTACCTTTAAACCTATGCCATTGAAAAACACAGGGGCTGAGGAATATTTTGGCACTTCCTATTGCTTCCACTAGATGTCACCAGCCTTTACAAAGTGTTTTGAGTCTTCTGGAGGGAGATCTGACCGAACAAGAGCCATGGAACGATGATGGCCCATTAGACACCTGGCGCGCGAGTTCATGTTGGGTACCCTCGTTCCAATACGTTATAAAAGAGAATGCATTCGTCCACCTTGAATATTATTCATGTTCTGGTTAAAAAAGGCCCTAATGATTTATGCTATACAACGTTTGACATGTTTGAACGAACGTAAATATATTTTTTCCCCTCGTTAATGACGAGAAGTCCGGCTGGCTTAGATCATGTGCTAACAAGACGGAGATTTTTGGACATAAATGATGAGCTTTTTTGAACAAAACTACATTCGTTATGGACCTGTGATATCTATAATTCTTTAAATGACAATATAATATTTTACCAATGTTTTCTAATTTTAATTATTTAATTTGTGGTGCTGACTTGACTGCCGGTTATTGGAGGGAAACGATTTCCTCAACATCAATGCCATAGTAAAACGCTGTTTTTGGATATAAATATGAACTTGATAGAACTAAAAATGCATGCATTGTCTAACATAATGTCCTAGGAGTGTCATCTGATGGAGATTGTAAAAGGTTAGTGCATCATTTTAGCTGGTTTTATGGTTTTGGTGACCCTGTCTTTGAATTGACAAAACATTACACACAACTCTTGTAAATGTACTGTCCTAACATACTCAAAATGTATGCTTTCGCCGTAAAACCTTTTTGAAATCGTAAAACGTGGTTAGATTAAGGAGATGTTTATCTTTCAAAGGGTGTAAAATAGTTGTATGTTTGAAAAATTTGAATTTTGACATTTATTTGGATTCAAATTTGCCGCCCTTGAAATGCACCTGCTGTTGATGGAGTGCACCACGGGTGGGACGCTTGCGTCCCACCTAGCCCATAGAGGTTAAGTGCTAGAAGTTATTCTATAATTTCTGGAAGACTAGAGAACCGTTGAGAATTATTAACATAGGGCAACGTCCGAGAACCTAACATTTTTGGGTTCCGATGGGAGTGTATGGATGAAGAGTCGTTGGAAACGGAGCGATTAATTCATGTGAGTACCTAAGATTTCTTACGTTATATATTGATTCTGTGAAGACATGAAAAAAAATGAATGAGAAATTGTATGTGTGTATAATCGATTACTAGAGATTTGACAAAGTAAATACTGGGAATGTAATGAGATGCGACTTAAACAACCCATACGTTGATGTACGTAGGGTCTTTATGGATAATTTGATAGAGGTTAAAAGGTTAAAAGCATTATATGACTGTCTAAACGCTTATGTGATTTTTCCATCAGGGTAATACATTTAGAGAAAACTGCCGCTAAGGCCTAAAAATGTGTTTTTTTGCAGTACGAGAGGAGTTGCTATATTTATTGAATAAATCCTTTTTCCATGAAGTTAGAGCGAAATAAGGTGGAAATTCGATGTAATTTATAACGTAGTACAAAGCGTAATTTAGGGATTTTCATCAATATATTAAAACCGAGAAGATAGAGGAGCGGAAATGAATTCATAGAAGAGATACTAAAGCAAAGCCATAAAGATACTAATAGAAGTGCACAACATTCTACCAATTCAGCTCGATTATGGGAAATGCTCAACTAAATAGAAAATTCAGGGATGCAATTGTGACTTGGCACAATGATATAAAAGAAGAATCATTAGTTCAATACACCAACGTATTGATGTTAGCATTCTATCAGCATAATCGCACTAAACATACTATTTGAGTATGGACAATGTTAGATGGGGTACTTGGTAAATTCGCTCTGGCTATTGCTGGATGAATATGGCCGGTGTCAGTAGATGTTTGGGAAATAATGTAATTTGAATTATTGCCAGCAGCACAGTTAGTCACCAACGTTTTGAATAAACATGGAAAAGCCTAACCAGCTCTGTTAGGTGAGAAGAATGGAGAGTGAAGATGTATTCTCTTGTTTGTGTCTGGAAGTAGCGTTAGCTAGCAAGCTAGCCAATTTTAGCCAGTTAGCTTGGGTGTGAGGCAAGAAAAGTATTACTGTATATTTTATGAATCAGAGAGTTTGGATCAACACCGCTCCTTAGCAGATTTTGGGGTTGAATAAACCTTGTGAGAATCAAGGACAGTGGATATTAGGTAACATGCTAAATTTGGTGGTATATATGGGCAAGAGCCCGAATTATGTTTACAAATAGTCAAATTTTGTATAACGCCGGTGAGCGTGTAGATTTGAGGGTTCTGTGTTGATACAATATGTAGTGAATTTGTTATTGATGTAAAAAATTGAAGAAACTCATATACCAAACATCACCACAGTAGTAAACTATTTGTGGTAGAGCAGGGTCACAAGTAGAGGTCGACCGATTATGATTTTTCAATGCCGATATCAATGCCGATTATTGGCGGGCCAAAAAGTCTGATGCCGATTAATCGGCCGATTTTTATTTATTTATTTATTTGTAATAATGACAATTACAACAATACTGAATGAACACTTATTTTAACTTAACATAATACATCAATAAAATCAATTTAGCCTCAAATAAATAATGAAACATGTTCAATTTGGTTTAAATAATGCAAAAACAAAGTGTTGGAGAAGAAAGTAAAAGTGCAATATGTGCCATGTAAAAAAGCTAACGTTTAAGTTCCTTGCTCAGAACATGAGAACAAATGAAAGCTGGTGGTTCCTTTTAACATGAGTCTTCAATATTCCCAGGTAAGATGTTTTAGGTTGTAGTTATTATAGGAATTATAGGACTATTTCTCTCTATACGATTTGTATTTCATATACCTTTGACTATTGGATGTTCTTATAGGCACTTTAGTATTGCCAGTGTAACAGTATAGCTTCTGTCCCTCTCCTCGCTCCTACTTGGGCTCAAACCAGAAACACATTGACAACAGCCACCCTCGAAGCAGCGTTACCCATGTAGAGCAAGGGGAACAACTACTCCAAATCTCAGAGCGAGTGACGTTTGAAACGCTATTAGCGCGCACCGCTAACTAGCTAGCCATTTCACATCAGTTATCCCAGCCTAATCTTGGGAGTTGACAGGCTTGAAGTCAGCGTAATGCATTGCGAAGGACTGTTTGAATGAATGCTTACGAGCCTGCTGCTGCCTACCATCGCTCAGTCAGACTGCTCTATCAAATCATAGACTTAATTATAACATGATAACACACAGAAATACGAGCCTTAGGTCATTAATATGGTCGAATCCGGAAACTATCGTCTCGAAAACAAAACGTTTTTCCTGTCAGTGAAATACGGAACCGTTCCGCAAAATTACACAATTTCACCTGGTTAATATTGCCTGCTAACCTGGATTTATTTTAGCTAAATATGCAGGTTTAAAAATATATACTTCCGTGTATTGATTTTAAGAAAGGCATTGTTGTTTATGGTTAGGTACAGTCGTGCAACGATTGTGCTTTTTTCGCAAATTGTTAAATCATCCCCCGTTTGGCGAAGTCGGCTGTGTTTGTTAGGAAGAAATAGTCTTCACAGTTCGCAACGAGCCAGGCGGCCCAAACTGCTGCATATACCCTGACTCTGTTTGCAAGAGAAGTGACACATTTTCCATAGTTAAAAGAAATTCATGTTAGCAGGCAATATGAACTAAATATGCAGGTTTAAAAATATATACTTGTGTATTGATTTTAAGAAAGGCATTGATGTTTATGGTTGGAGCAATGTGTACCTAAGCGATTATATGCAACGTAGGACAGGCTAGATAAACTAGTAATATAATCAACCAAGTGTAGTTAACTAGTGATTATGATTGATTGATTGTTTTTTATAAGATAAGTTTAATGCTAGCTAGCAACTTACCTTGGCTTCTTACTGCATTCACGTAACAGGCAGGCTCCTCGTGGAGTGCAATGTAAATCAGGTGGTTAGAGCGTTGGACTTGTTAACCGTAAGGTTGCAAGATTGAATCCCCGAGCTGACAAGGTAAAAATGTGTCATTCTGCCCCTGAACAAGGCAGTTAACCCACCGTTCCTAGGCCGTCATTGAAAATAAGAATGTGTTCTTAACTGACTTGCCTAGTTAAATAAAGGTATAAAAAAAATAAAAAATAAATCGGCCAAATCGGCGTCCAAAAATACCGATTTCCGACTGTTATGAAAACTTGAAATCGGCCCTAATTAATCGGCCATTCCGATTAATCGGTCGACCTCTAGTCACAAGGTATTATATGGTAAAGTAAAACCGGTGAAACAGGAAATAACATATTTGGGGGTTTCGAGAACAATGCGACTCAGTAGTTTTAATCTGCGAGACACTTTATTTAGTTTTATTCTAAAATAGATTTACTGAATTCCCGAAAGGGAGGAAGAGATGACAGATTAATTAAAGTGGCCTCCTTGTGAACAGATGTTATGTTTGTTTTGACTATAATTCAAGGAAATGTTCACCTGGTAACGTAACGTTAGACGGAAAGACAGAGGTAGAGTACAGTTGAGATTCTAGAGGGCTTTCTGAGTTTAAGGGAAGAGATGTAGACCAGTGAAGGTAACAAAGGAGAGTAACTAAATTGTAAGTAAAATTTCGAATATGAATTGTTTGGATTGATTAAGAATTGGCTAATGTATTTTATACATTTGGGCATTACAAGTTCATCTTAAATTATAAATAGTTGAATGACTGTGAAGCAGAGGTTGGTATAAAAATCTAGAGTAGGGTAGACTACAGGGTAGACTGCATGTAAACATTTTATTTTTATAGTAAGGAGAGAATTATCATGGTTTGGTTTATTTTATTTTATAAACCTTACGATGGGTGACAGTGATGAAAACATTGCTAAGGACGATCAATGTAAACTTAATGAGTGTTGACAGTATGTGGATGGTAATATGTTATTCGTGTTTTTTTATAGCACTCTAAGGATGCAATATTTTTGTAATTTAAAAAGCTGAGGTTTCAATACAAGATTAAATGATGAGTAGAGGGATTGAGCTTTGAGATTGTGCAAAAGATTCGCTGCGGTTGAAAGCGAGCAGGCAGTGGGACATTTGAAGTAGAGGTATGGGAAACATTCTTTGACAGTTTCTGATTATTGTTGCTTGGTTTTATATTTAGGTAACACCAGTGAATTTGAGCAGGAAGTTAATGTATTCTAAAATTATAATCTGTTTAAAGTAGAATGAAATGAGTATTGAATATTAAAGCTGAATCACATCCGGCTGTGATTGGGAGTCCCAGGGGGTGGCAGGTAGCCTAGTGCGTTGGGCCAGTAAACAAAAGGTTGCTGAATTGAATCCCCCAGCTGACAAAGTAAAAATCGGTCTTTCTGCCCCTGAACAAGGCAGTTAACCCACTGTTCCCCGGTAGGCCGTTTTTGTAAATAAAATTGACTTGCTTAGTTAAATAAATGTTGAAAGGAACAATCTAAGGCCAAACAGCTATTACATATGTTGTTGGACATTGGTCTAGTAACGATACCAGGGTAATTTTACATGGTTATGGAAAAGAGAGAGCAATCATATAATACGATACGGGAGTGAATTGTTAGACTCGGTGGCGAGATACATTTTGTTGTGTCTAAGGGTAGCATATGCTAAATTAAGCGCACATAAACATTGGGGTATATCAAAACAAACGATTAATGATTTGAGGGACTACAATGGACTTATTATTGTCATGTTTTGTTTGTTGTTAAAACCTTTGGGTTGCTGATTATGATATTAGTATAGTGAATGCTAAAAGAATTTAACACTTTCTCTTCCAGGAGAATGGGGGTAGTCATGTTCTCTCTCTTTGAAATGTTTCCTGAGGCTATGGTCTTGGGAGAGGAGCTAGTGAAATTCAGCAGTTTTATAGGTGTAAAGGTATCTGGATTAGGCCATAAACTACCAAATTAAATAAGGCCTGGCCATTTTTGTTTGTTTTTGCCATATGATTTAACATACACACACACACACACACACACACACACACACACACACACACACACACACACACACACACACACACACACACACACACACACACACACACCTTACTGGTTATGAATATGGGTTAGTGCCGAGGGTATCTAAAAGGGGCACACACACACATTTCATTTTCTGATTTAATTGACCGCATATGAATTATTTTGATAAAAATGTACTTATTAAACTTACTTTAAACCTGGGATACAAAATGTATGAAATGTTTGACTGTTTTTAGATAATTGGTCTAATAGAGAAAGTATTTGAAGGGTTTTACTGACCTCTGACCTCTGTTCTGACTTTTTAGTGTGGTTTGATCGCCCTCACTGGAATGCCGAGAGACACTGGATGATGATTTTAATATTGATTTAAAGGTAATTTGTAATACTGATAATTACGGGGAAGTTTTATAACTAATAGGACCACGAGAAGGATAGACCTATCTCTAGTCTATTTTTCTATTTCTTGAATCAAGTCATGGGTAAAAAAATAAATTTTTTGGAGTTATTATGGGTAGTAATTTGAATTTGATTTGTGGTGTTGTTGTTTTTACACATTAGTCACGATTTGTGAATTGATCCCGTGTGGCTCAGTTGGTAGAGCATGGTGTTCGCAATGCCAGGGTTGTGGGTTCAATTCCCACGGGGGGACCAGTACGGAGAAGAAGAAAAAAATGTATGAAATGTATGCATTCACTACTGTAAGTCACTCTGGATAAGAGTGTCTGCTGAAAATGTAAAAAAGTGTTGTTTGTTCTGTTTTGTTTTGATAAATCTCACCAGATTGGGTCTGCTGGATGATCAGGATAACTTCCTGACTCTGTGACTGATCCTATGAGTCTGCAATGAGGTTGACGGTGTGATAAGGGAGTATAAGCTAATTTGAAAAATTGTTTAAACAGAATATGTTTTTTGTTTTTTTACATGTGTTTTAGAGATTTGCATTAAGAATATTGGTAGTAGTAATAATTTGTCATACAGAAGATCATTTGTTTGGATTTCTTGAATCAGAAATTAACCGAACTGAATTGTTGTTTTGATCTGTCATTTCTTGAGGTTATGGTGGAGATGGTATCTAAATGCATGGGAAGAATAATTTTACCAAACGGTGTGGACCTCAAAACCCCCTCTAACCTGCTGAAGAAATGGCATTCACTACGGCCCTGTCTTGCACCACTTCTATCGAGAGACCTGAGTCCAAGCCAGCAACTGGTGAACAGCATCCAGTTGAAGTTATCAACTGCCTTTTCTCTCTGGAGTGCAACAGAAGTCCACGTGGAGTGAGCATGGAGAGAGAGATCCGTCCCAAAACTTCTCTCATATTGCTGGTATACTGGTTGGCGAATGGACAAGACATAATGAGTTGTGGTGGGGTTCAGGTGAGACGTTGAAATTGTGACATTATCATGGGCCATCCACTTTGAAGCTATCTGAAGAAGAAGAAGAAAAATGAAGAAATGCCAGAAGATTGAGTGCCGGAGAAGGGAGGGGTTTGGCCAACTGTGCCTGTAATTGATTTAGACTTGGAGGTTCACACTGCTAAAAGTATAATGATTTAGGCAAATAATGCATTGAGATACTGATATGTAATTATAACCCTGATGAGGAACTTAATACTAGAATTATGAGATTAATATATTGTATGGTTAATATAAATGTACATTCTGTCAGTATTGATGTATGTTAAGTTGAGGGTTTTCATTTTGAGTGATAGAACCAATGTGAATCACTGAGCAATGTCATTCTGGATTTTGGTTGGATAGTTAATTGGGTTTTGATTATGATTTGGGAACTGAATGATTTCCCGTACCTATTCCCTATTCATGACTACATCGCTGATGAGGACCCCAATTCTGAGCATAAGGACCCAGATGTATAGCTCATGTTCCTGCTGAGTGTTCAAAGTGATTACATTTTTTTGGTTTCATTTTCTGTTCCAGATTGACTGTGTTTAGATAGGAAAGGTCTAAAACTCAGCAACCCAAAGAAAGGTTGCTTACCATGGATGAAATGTCAGGCACCAGAAATAGGTACTTTGTTTGTTAAAATGTATGTTTACAAATAATCATGTAATGCTTATACCCTTAAATATTTCCAGAAGAAGCTTAGCTTCTTGAGAGGGGAATGTGATAGAAAGATGACATATTTACCTGATTTGTTGGATATTTAACAATTATTTACTTAACAAACAGTAAGATATTTCTGTCCTGCTAATGCTGTGTTTTATGGTCTCCAGTCTAGCACCCTGCAGCTAATCTGGGCGTATGGTTTACTAGAGATAGCTTGAGCTGAAAATTGATTGACTTGGTGATACACTTTACAGCTGGAATTCCAGTGACAGGATGTGGGGTGGTTGTAACTGGGATAGAGAGGAGTAGAACAAAGGCTTCAATGGTTCTTAGACATTCTGGCATCTGGGAAATTTGGCCAGGGTTGGGGGTTAAGATAACACCAGGTGCCAATAAAGACAGGATGAGCCCAAGGTGGCCCTAAAGTAGTTAGTTCAGATTGTTTTAATATTATTCATCTTTGTGTAATTTAAAATCGATTAATCAATCAATGTTCATGCAGAAACATGAATGTTAAAACAAACTATTCTAAAAAGCTACCTGCAACAAAGCATGCTCGGAAATATGATAATGAGGCCACTCCCATGTGTTTTTTTTCAATCTGAGAGAGTTAAATATGCAGTGTGCTGTGTGTAGGGCCATGGATTTGTACTGTTATGGCAATTACACTGGCTCTGTTACAACAGGAAAACTCAATCAAGTGCAGCTGAAGTATTTGAAAGAATGCAAATACTATTTGAACCCAAGTCTGGTTGTGTGTATGTGTGAAGGAGGGTGGTATGTGGGCTTTAGCCTTTCTAGTGTGCTGCAGAATTAGGATGCTGAAAATAAATAATGAAGCACACCACCCACCGGGGTCCAGTTTTACTCTCTTGCCAATCATTGGAGTAAAGCAGAATTAATCACTCTCAGAGCTGTCAGTTCCCATCAGCCAGAAGCCATCCATCTCTGAACTTGAGTCTGTAATTTGGCAATAACTGTTATTTTGATTAATTCACTGCCGGAAACAGTTTTAGGACTTCCAGGAGATCAGAGACAATGACAGATTGATGATGCTTTTATCCTTTAATACAATACCCCCAAACTTCACAATGATTGGGCTATATGAAAGATATTACAGATATATGTTGCATCCCCCTAGATGCGATGACGTATGGATCATTGTGTAGGATCCTCTGTACACTTTGTCAGCTGAAGGAAGCTTCAAGCCTTCTACTTCAACAGACTTTATCATTAGTCCTGTAGCTTCAGCTGAGGGGCTGAGGTGAGTGTAATTGAAGTATAGGCCCCCACACTACAGAGGATCTTACACAATGATCCATACATCATCGCAGGTGTCGCAAATCGCACCCTAATGCCTAAATAGTGCACTAATTTTGAATAGAGCCCTATGAGCCCTAGTCAAAAGTAGTGCCCTGTATAGGGAATATGATACCATTTTAGGATGCACCCTTAGTGTTACTAGGGATGCTTTGCTGCGTTACGTTTTTGTGTTGTGTTTTCAGATGCACTTTTGTTGTTGTTGTTGTTGCTGTTGCTATAGAAGCACAATTGTGTTGCTTTTCGATTATAACACCAGTGTAACACTAGTGTATACACCCTCATGTTATACTAGGGGAATTGTTTCCTTAGGTAGGGCTGACAGTGAGGACTTGTAAAGAGCAGAATCCACAACTTCTACATAATCAAAACAGTTGCTTTGTGAGAAGGTGTTAAAGTTCACAGTTAGCCAGTGTTATGTAACTGCACACTGAAAAGTATCAGTGGTCTGGCTTAGGCCCCAAGTGAGAGCAGGTCTGCCGGTGTCATGGCCCAGTGTGACATGGCCTGCATAGATGGAAACTGAAAAGTCTGAGCCTTCTGTGTGAAACACTGAGGTAAATCCTGTATGGAAATGTGCCATTGATGACATTCCTCAAGCTTTCCACATCACACCATAGTCTCTCCTGTCTTCCCAAAAGTATGGAGAGGGATTTAGGTATCAAAATATTTGAACTAGCCGACAGTATTTATCAAAAGAAAAAGCCAATTCAGCAGGTTACTCTACAATATTTTCTCCTCACTTTGATTATTATTTATTTTTATTGATGTTCACTTCAAGCCACGTCTCCTGTCAGATTGGAGGATTGGACAACATTGTTGTCGGTTGATGTATTTTGTAATATTTTATTTGACAACTGTAATAGCACTGGACAGACAGAAAGACAGACACCACAACCTTGGGGATGTTTAGATTTAAACCAACGCTATAAACAAACTCCTCTGATTGATGAGATTCTATAACAAATTGAAATTAATGAATTCTGTTTTCCACATAATTAGATATAATAAGCAAAACAAATGTAGGAATCTTAATAGGTATAGTGTTGTTGCTTTGTTACCATCCGGCATGTCAAGATGAACAATGAACATCATTTGTATTTCTTATAATACTGTCCATGGAATTTCAATTCAATTATGACCATGAGACTACAAAATGGTCTACATGACACATCCCTAAGATGTGAACATAGTAGTAGCTCAGGTTTCAATTGGTCTTGAAGAAGAAGAACATTGCTGTTAAACTGGTATTGCTATGACCTAAACACATTTCCTGAATGAAAAGACTCGGGGCATCAATGGAGAAGAGCATGGTTCACAAGTGTCTTGGTAGTTATGCCTGAATTGCGTGTGCGTGTGTGCGTGTGTGTGTGTGTGTGTGTGTGTGTGTGTGTGTGTGTGTGTGTGTGTGTGTGTGTGTGTGTGTGTGTGTGTGTGTGAAATTACTGTTTCATCCTATGTGGAATCTTATCGGTGTTAGCAGCATCTTGAAAGTGAGGGTCATATGGGAGATATAATTTCTCTCAGCAGATGGTCTCATCTGGTCTCATCTGGCTTACCTTGGCTGGATGGTTGCTTTTCTCCCCCCACAGGACCCTTTATGAGAGCCAGGAACATTTCAATCTTATGCATTGATTTACTACATCAGTCATTTATCTTCCTACTATATGACAGGTTTTGTATGTAGCCACTTTGAAAGAAGCCACTAAGCATTGTACATGTTGTACAGGCAATTACAGTCCACTTAACAATTGCTTATTGTCTACCATTCTACCATACCATGCTTGCTATCTTATCTGGATGGGGAAATAGGTGGACGGGGTACCACGATGGGGTATGTATGGTATAATATTTCCATCAGTATTGCAAGTCAGCTCTCTCTCCAGTCCAGCCGTAGCTATGGCAACCAGTCGAACTTTGATCTCAGCTGTCATGCTTTATTAAAGTGTTAATGGAATTCAGAATGTAGATGCAATAGAACAGCTGTGAGTCCATTACTATACCATTAAAACCATGATACCATATATACCATTACATTCATCTCCATAGCTTTCTTCAGGATATTTTAAACAGATTCACACGACTGCCTGCCCTGCCCTTTTTATCACAACTAGCACAGCATACTCTTCATCATACTGTACCTCTTTTGCTGATAGGATATTGAGAGAATTTTCTAAATTAATGCTCTCTAACATTGTCAGCAGAATTTGAGCAAGTATCCCATCACTATCCACCAATCACTATCCATCAAATAACTTTATCTGTGCTTGATTGAGCTTGTTGAAATAATATTTGAACCCAGGTCTGATTGTGCATTAGCACCTTCACCACCTGCAGCAGCTGCTTGCCCCTCTAACTCACAACTCCAACATGTTCTATTGCTCCGTTCCAGCTGCTTGCCCCTCTAACTCACAACTCCAACATGTTCTATTGCTCTGTTCCAGCTGCTTGCCCCTCTAACTCACAACTCCAACATTTTATATTGCTCCGTTCCAGCTGCTTTCCCCTCTAACTCATAACTCCAACATGTTCTATTGCTCCGTTCCAGCTGCTTGCCCCTCTAACTCACAAGGGATTTGGAGAGCGCAGGCAAATGTAACAGCTGAGTTGTCGCTGGCTGCTCTTGCTTGGGCAATATGGTGCCCCACACACACACACACACACACACACACACACACACACACACACACACACACACACCTGCTGCTCAGATAGGGGGAAATTGGACGCTGGGCCCCGGTAACTGGAGGCTTAAGGATGTTGCGAGCTTCATTACGTTCCAGACAAGCTTTTTGACTTGGTAACCTAAGTGTATTTTCTCAGTGCCTTCTGAGTTATGGGGGACTGGAGTGGTAAAGCAGATGACCTTGTGAAACGTGCTTTGTGGTCACCTGGAAAAACATAATTTTATGGTCTCAGTGGAAAACTATAAATGTTCTTGACTGCTAATTTCAATTCCTAGAGTGTTACTTTAGAGAGAATTCTTCATCGTTCAGTACAAGTAAAAAGGTAAAGGTGTTTTCCAATCGATTGGTCAAATCTGACTGGCTGAATGAAACCTCAGTAGATTTAGAGTTGAGACAACGAATCAAATCAAATCAAATTGTATTTGTCACATGCGCCAGATACAACAAGTGTAGACCTTGCAGTGAAATGCTTACTTACAAGCCCTTAACCAGCAATGCAGTTTGAAGAAAATACCCCCCCACAAAAATTGTATAAATAAGTACGAGATAAGAAAAACAAATAATTAAAGAGCAGCAGTAAATAAAAGTCTGGGTAGCCATTTGATTAGCTCTTCAGGAATCTTATGGCTTGGTGGTAGAAGCTATTTAGAAGGCTCTTGGACCTAGACTTGGTGCTCCGGTACCGCTTGCCGTGCAGTAGCAGAGAGAACAGTCTATGACTAAGGTGGCTGGAGTCTTTGACAATTTTTAGGGCCTTCCTCTGACACCGCCTTGTATAGAGGTCCTGGAAGGTGGGAAGCTTGACCCCGGTGATGTACTGGGCCGTGCACACATCCTCTGTAGTGCCTTGCGTTCAGAGGCCGAGCAGTTGCCATACCAGGCACTGATGCAACCTGTCAGGATGCTCTCGATGGTGCAGCTGTAAAACCTTTTGAGGATCTGAGGACCCATGCCAAAGGTGGAATAGCCTTCCCTGTGGCTCAGTTGGTAGAGCATGGTGTTTGCAACGCCAGCATGGTGTGTGCAATGCCAGGGTTGTGGGTTCAATTCCCACGGGGGGGCCAGTACAAAAAATCCATGAAATTAAATGAAAATGTATGAAATGTATGCATTCACTACTGTAAGTCGCTCTGGATAAGAGCATCTGCTAAATGACTAAAATGTAAATGTAATGTTGTGCGCTCTTCACAACTGTCTTGGTATGCTTGGACCATGTTAGTTTGTTGGTGATACGGACGCCAAGGAACCTGACGCTCTCAATCTGCTCCACTACAGCTCTGTCGATGTGAATGGGGGCGTGCTCACTCCTTCTTTTCCTGTAGTCCACAATCATATCCTTAGTCTTGATCACATTGAGGGAGAGGTTGTTGTCCTTGCACCACACGTTCAGGTCTCTGACCTTCTCCCTAATGGCTGTCTCATCATTGTCAGTGATCAGGCCTACCACTGTTGTGTCATCGGCAAACTTAATGATGGTGTTGGAGTTGTGCCTAGCCATGCAGTCATGAGTGAACATGGAGTACAGGAGGGGACTGAGCACGCACCCCTGAGGGGTCCCCGTGTTGAGGATTAGCATGGCGGATGTGTTGTTACCTACCCTTACCACCTGGGGGCGGTCCGTCAGGAAGTCTTGGATCCAGTTGCAGAGGAAGGTGTCTAGTCCCAGGGTTGTAGTCAATGAATAGCATTCTCACATAGGTGTTCCTTTTGTCCAGGTGGGAAAGGGCAGTGTGGAGTGCAATAGAGATTGCATCATCTGTGGATGTGTTAGTGCGGTATGCAAATTGTAGTGGGTCTAGGGTTTGTGGGATAATGGTGTTGATGTGAGCCATGACCAGCCTTTCAAAGTATTTCATGGCTACATACATGAGTGCTATGGGTCATTAGTCATTTAGGCAGGTTACCTTAGTGTTCTTGGGCACAGGGACTATGGTGGTCTGCTTGAAACATGTTGGTATTACAGACTCAGACAGAGAGAGGTTGAAAATGTCATTGAAGACACTTGCCAGTTGGTCAGCGCATGCTCGGAGTACACGCCCTGGTAATCCGTCTGGCCCAGTGGCCTTGTGAATGTTGACATCATCCGGAACAGATAATGCTCTCCTGCATGTTTCAGTGTTACTTGCCTCGAAGCGAGCATTGAAGTTATTTAGCTCGTCTGGTAGGCTCGTGTCACTGGGAAGCTCTCGGCTGTGCTTCCCTTTGTAGTCTGTAATGGTTTGTAAGCCCTGCCACATTGGACGTTCATCGGAGCCGGTGTAGTACGATTCGATCTTGGTCCTGTATTGACACTTTGCCTGTTTGATGGTTCATTGTAGGGCATAGCGGGATTTCTTATAAGCTTCCGGGTTAGAGTCCCGCTCCTTGAAAGCGCAGCTCTACTCTTTAGCTCAGTACGAATGTTGCCTGTAATACATGGCTTCTTGTTGGGGTATGTACGTACAGTCACAGTGGGGACGACGTCCTCGATGCACTTATTGATAAAGCCAGTGACTGATGTGGTGTACTCCTCAATGCCATCGGAAGAATTCCGGAACATATTCCAGTCTGTGCTAGCAAAACAGTCCTGTAGTTTAGCATCTGCTTCATCTGAACACTTGTTTATAGACCGAGTCACTGGTGCTTCCTGCTTACATTTTTGCTTGAAAGCAGGAATCAGGAGGATAGAGTTATGGTCAGATTTGCCAAATGGAGAGCGAGGGAGAGCTTTGTACATGTCTCTGTTTGTGAAGTAAAGGTGGTCTAGAATTTGTTTCCCTCTGGTTGCACATTTAACATGCTGATAGAAATTCGATAAAACTGATTTAAGTTTCCCTGCATTAAAGTCACCAGCCACTAGGAGTGCCACCTCTGGATGAGCGTTTTCCTGTTTGCTTATGGCAGAATACAGCTCATTTAGTGCCAACCTCGCTCTGTGGTGGAATGTAGACAGCTACGAAAAATAGATAGTGTGGTCTACAGCTTATCATGAGATACTCTACCTCAGGCGAGCAAAACCTTGATACTTCCTTAGATATCATGCACTAGCTGTTGTTTACTTAAATTCATAGGCCCCCGCCCCATGTCTTACCAGAGATTGCTGTTCTGTCTTGCCGATAGAGTGTATGTTCTTAATGTCATTGTTAAGCCACGACTCGGTGAAACAAAATACTAACATTTTTAATGTCCCGTTGGTAGGATATACATGCTTTCAGTTCATCCCATTTATTTTCCAGAACATTAGCTAGCAGAATGGAAGGCAAGGGCCGATTAGCCACTCATCGCCTGATCCTCGCAAGACACCCTGATCTTTTGCCTCGAAATCTCAGTTTCCTTCTCCAGCAAATCACGGGGATCGGGGCCTGGTTGGGTGTCTGCTGTATATCCCTTGTGTCCGATTCATTGACGAAGAACTCCTCATTCAATTTGAGTTGAATAATCCCAGTTCTGATGTCCTGAAGCTCTTTTCGGTCATAAGAGATGGTAGCAGCAACATTATGTACAAAACAAGTTACGAACAACGCGAAAAACTAACAAAATAGCATGATTGGCTGAGAGCCGATAAGACGGCAGCCCTACCCTCCGGCGACATCACTAAACTACAGATGTAGGATCTTAATTTGATCACCCTGTTGCAGGAGTACTTTCCTGCAATGCAGGAAATGTTAAACTTGTAGTGTATTTGAGGTTTAAAAAGGCTTCTGAAGTTTGTCATTTCCACTTTGAATTTTCAGACTTGATTTTTCCTTATACAAATGTCCATGAATTATAATCCACATAATAATTCACATTTCCTGTTGCTGCAGGATTCTTTTCCTGCTGTCGAAAACTGGATCAAATGAATATCCTACATATGTACAGTACTTATTCTGGACTACATCTCTGTGCTCCACTTAAAGGTAGATTTAGTACACCATGAATCAAGTCCAGCTGTACAGTAGGCTACCTCTGAATGGAAAAATGAAATATTTATCAAGGTTGAGTATGTCTCTATGCAGTCATTGCTGCCTGGAGGTTTTAATTTGCTCCAGTTTATGGACTGAAAATCCCCACTCCCTTCCTCCCCATTTTTCCAGCTCTGTTGGGAATGATAACTGAAAAGATGAATCTAAACTCCATTCACATTCAAATGATTCAAGGTTGTTTTTTCCCTTCCATTCCATTCCACGGGAAGTGACCGCCAAGGCCAAACCACAAAAGATAAGTCAAATTGTATAGTCATAGCTACATAACTGAGGAGACATCTTCCCACGTCTTTTACAACTCTTTTCACATTGAAAGGTTTACTTTGTCAGGTCTCAGAATCATATTTGCCCTTTTAATAATCGTTTGCGCTCTATAAGGAGCCGGCGAAGCGGAAATGAATGGCAGAACGATAGCACAGTGTCCTCAAACGGTTAAGTCAGTAACCTTCTCTCAGACCATGAGACCTGAAGTCAGCTGTCGCCTCCAGAGAGAGAAGCCACCTTCTTTCTTTAATTAGTGGGAATATGGAGTCAGAGAGGCTGGTTCATCCTGTATGCTATTAGCGTCAACAGTCTTACAGTGTATTCTAGCTTTTTTAAGCGTTAGAGAGCTCATGGGTCACAGAGAGGTTGGTATATAGCCTACTGTATGCTATTGGCATCACCAGTCCATGTTTGATTGAATGCACAGCACCATGTTCATTGTGTATCAGAAACTGCTACTGCTATGAAGGACCCATGCCTCCCTGTAAGAGAAGTAGGCCTGCATATACTGTATGTTAACATGCAAGGCATGGAATTCGCCTGGCAACACATACCAACTCCATGCAGTCCAATTAGATTGAAAAAATGAAATCTGTCATACTTTTTTTCCAGTCCTTCTGATGCCTTCAATCACGGCTAAGGGTTAGTGCTGGGAGGTGTTCATCTCATTACGGTAAACCATTGGCTTGCACACACACACACACACACACACACACACACACACACACACACCACACACACACACACACACACACACACACACACACACACACACACACACACACACACACACACACACACACACACACACACACACACACACACACACACACACACACACACACACACACACACACACAGAGATGGAAACTGATCAAAACACAGCATCTCAATAGAAGCCTTCGAAAATTGACAGAAATATGGAATCAGAGATTGCTGTTGTCGAAAGAGCTTGTTTGGGAGATCCCCTGGACTCGCTGCCTAATCACCTCAAATCTTTCGCCTAATCTCTCTCTCTCTGTCTTCCTTTCACTCGTACAATCTTCCATTCTTCCTCTTTCGGCTATGCTACACCGTTAATGTATTCATGACACATGAATCATTCACTGGACAAGAAAAAAAGAGAAGAGGAATGAAAATAGAAGACTTGTGTAATATTAATTTCTCCTTCCTGCCTGTACTGACTGTCAGCGTTGGTAGGCATCTGATTAGAATTGCAGCGCGACATCGACGGCTCCTGACCTTCTGTGTTGTGAGGCGGATTAATCCTCTGGCAGGTCCTGGCTGCATCCCAAATGGCAGCCTATTCCCTACATAGTGCGCTACTTTTGACCATTGTCCCATGCCATGGTCAAACATAGTGCACTTTGTAGGGAATAGCCCACCATTTTGGATGAAGCTCTGTGTCCGCTCACTCTGCGACATGGTGTTAACAATGCGTCAAGCTGGCAAGCGCTGTCACCCTTTCTTAAGGCTATATTGTAATGATTCACATGAGTGAGCCATTAGAAAATGGAAGTTTGAGGACCCTGAAAGAGAACGGGATGAAAGAATGGGTTCAGAGAGGAAGTGCCCTAATGGCCTGTCTGTAGTGTGTGTGTGTGTGTGTGTGTGTGTGTGTGTGTGTGTGTGTGTGTGTGTGTGTGTGTGTGTGTGTGGGTGTGGGTGTGTGTGTGTGTGTGGTTCTGAGAATAGTCGTTTAAGTGAGTAGAAGCGGATAATAAATATGTTGACAACTCTTTCAAGCGACGCACTATGAGTGGAGGCGACCAGATGTTCATTTGACTCAATGATGCCACACTTTGTTGAGATAATGCTTCTTCCTCTTCTTCTTCACCTTCATTTTTTTTCTGAGTTGCGGTGGTGGTTAAACATGGGCTGTGAATTCCTAAGCAGGCCTATTCCTCTCAGTGGGGAAGCTCTCACAGAGACTCTCAGAGAGGTGAGGTTTTCTAAGAGGCTGACCCAATGGACCCTCGGGGGTAACGGAGGAGCGGAGGGGTCAGAGTCCACACACTGCCTGCTGGCGGATGAAGGGAGGCAGTGTGTGAAGTCTCTCAAACACATTCATGCGTGCACACGCACGCGTACACTGTCAGCCCTCCTCCCCACTGGTTTGTCTCCCCTCTGCTGTAAAGGTGTGCCCATGCCCCGAGTGTCCCCATTTACATTTTCCAAAGCCTATTGCTTTCAAAATGGTGTGTATTTTCAGAGGTCATTATTGTGGGGAGCGTGGGTATGCATACTAACTTGTGGTAACCTCACATTCAGCTTGGCCAGGACCTGGGTGGAAACTCATGAATGTGAGACCTCTCAAAGCAGGTCTCTGAGCTGGCCCCCCCACAGCACGATATGCATCACCAATCACCATCACCTGGTGTTTACTGAATACTGAGTGGAGGGACTGACTGGGAAGTGAAGTGGAGAGATGGAGACGAGGGGTGGGGGGGTGGAGAGAGGAGAGAGGAGAGAGAGAAAGAAGAGAGGGAAAGAAAACATGCTTGGAGGGAGGGGTAGAGAGAAAGACAATATTGAGAGGAAGGGCGAGAGAGTGTTTTTGAGAGATATAGAAAAAAATGGAGAGAGAGGAGGAACAGAGGCAGAGAGAGAGAAGGAATTGAGGCAGAGAGAGAGAAGGAACGGAGGCAGAGAGAGAGAGAAGGAATTGAGGCAGAGAGAGAGGAGCAACAGAGGCAGAGAGAGAGAAGGAATTGAGGCAGAGAGAGAGAAGGAATTGAGGCAGAGAGACAGAGAAGGAATTGAGGCAGAGAGAGAGAAGGAACAGAGGCAGAGAGAAGGAAAGCAGGAGAGAATCCTTTATTCAATATTTATTCTATAACGGAAGACAATTGTGAAGCCCTCCTGAAGCCGTAATTAAATTGGCGTGTCATATCTCATTTCATTTCAGAGCACTACTGGCATGCAAATTACCCAAAAGGCCCCATTCAGGTGGATTTCATTTTCTTTATGACCGTGAAGTGAATCCCAGAGAGCCAGAGAAAAAGCAAAGGAAAAATAAAATAGCACTTCCTCCGTCTGCAGTCATAAGCCTATTGTGGGGGACTCTGGGACTGTTCAAGTACTGTCCAGGGGGCGGCATACATAATACAAAATAACAAAAAGCCTCACAGCACCCCCCTGTAAAACGTTTATACAGTAAAGCTCAGAGGGAGGGTGAATAAAACCAATCCCATCTGAATAATGATTTGTAAAATGGTGCAAATGGCACCCTACCCTACCCCTTATATAGTGCACTACTTTTGAACAGAGCCCTATGGGGCCTGGTCAAAAGTAGTGCACTATATAGGGAATAGTTTGCCATTTCAGACGTATCCACAGTTGACTGATTGGAACAGGAATCTGTTCAACATTCCACCCTCTGCAACACCAGAGTCACACTGAATGAATAAGCATATTTATGATGTTCCATCTCCGAACAGACGATGATGTTGATACTATTTAGAGGAGGGAGGGATTCTACTCCTCCCTTGGTTTACAGATAAACGGTCCACTGTGCTTCAGATAAAATCTGATTGATAGCTCCGATATGAATGTGCTTCATTAAATCCATAGGTTTAGTTCCAAACGGCACTCTGTTCCCTATATAGGGAACTACTTTTGACCAGGACCAAGTAGTTCACTATAAGGGTATAGGGGACTAGTTAGGACACATTTTTCTGTTTGGTATTAGTTTCAGGTGTTGCCTCAGTATTACTGCAGTCTGCACTTCTGGCAAATAGATATTTTTTTTTTTTCAGAGAACAACAAAACACAGCTGTGCTTCGTGTAGCCAATTAAAAGTTTCCTTTCCTGTCGGTGCTGTGCTGTGTGGTGTGGCGGCCGTTCTCTATGAGTCTCAGCTACAGGAGAGGAGAGGTTCATAGAGGAGAGTGGCCAAAGCACCAGCATCAGTGACTTCTTAACTAATTCCTGCAATCTTATACCTGTTTTCTCAAACTCAAACACACCCAACCAAGAACTAAATGCAGACTGGAGAAACATGTAGGGGGGAACGGAAATAAAATGGCTGCCGGTTCCTGCTATCTGGGAAGGTGTCCAGCCTGTGACATCTTAAGCCTTGCCAGCATTAAACACCAACAACCATTAGTCTGGCACAAAAACAGGTTGGAAGAGCCGGTGCCAAGGGGAGGTGGTTGTGTGTGTGGGGCTGAGTGTGTGGGTGCATGCACACTTGTGCATGTATATCAGGGAGAGCATGCCTGTTGTTTACAAAACAGAAAAACTCCTTGTACCTTGACTCAAAGCATCTGCAGAGAGAGGAAGGTGTGTGTATCTGCCTGTGAGTGGGAAGGGGACTAGTTAATAATACAGAAAGACTCCTTGTGCCTGGTGACAAAATGTCAGGGGAGAGAGGGAGCGAGGTAGTCTTAAAGGTGTCAGGGACAGGGAGGACCACACCACAGACAGGAGAGAGACATCAGCACGCCAGGGGAGGCCGGAAACTGTTGAGCTGTTACCAGATACCAAAAATGAGAAAAATCTATCTGCAGTGCCTCTCCACCGCCGAGGGATAATCACTCTGCTGGTGTTGACAAGCTGATAAAACTTCATGCATGGCTTCTTGCCTTGACAGGGGCAGTGAGCTGGAAGGCTGCTGTGTGTGTGTGTTTCTCTCTCTCTCTGTGTATGTGTGTGTCTACTCACTGTACCTACTCATAATTCCGGGGACCATCTGGAGGGCGATGCAGCTGCCAGACGCAAGGGCCCGTAGCAGCCCTGGGCACACTCCACTCCACCAGGGCACCGCTGGGATGGCCAGGCAGCCTGGGCCCTGACCGACACACCATGGCACCGGGAACAATCGTTCAGGCTACATTCCCCTGGAAGGAACAACATCCAGCCACCAAATCAGGATGGCCAACATCATTGGGTACTGATATTCCACTGCTCCTGCTTTCTTTTGAAAGGGATCTGTTTCTTCCATTCAGACATGGACGCAGGCAAGTATACACACGGGTGCGCGTGCACACACACACACACACACACACACACACACACACACACACACACACACACACACACACACACACACACACACACAGACATACACCTCAGTCCCCCTCTAGATGGCAGTGTAAACCCAGAGGAGAATTCTCCAGTCTGTCTCCACACGGATTCAATAATGAATTACTTCCAGTACAGTTAGTTCAAAATGTGTGTTTGTTATTTATATTCCCGGGGCTCACGTTGTTTGGGTATGATAGAAAGCCTGGTAGCAATAATGTATGCATGGGTGTCATGATTATGTTTTGATACAGACTCAAAAGGTATCGGCTTGGGTGCTGACAGGTGCTGAAGTCAGACATTTATTTGCTGTGTCTCCCCACTGCAGATAGCAGGTTCTGCAGCACCAGATTGCATTGTTTCACCATTCATCTGGAAACATGATTCTCACATAATATCTGCTATTGGCTCGATGGAGACGGATACTTGTCAATAATTCTTCCTATGTGTTCCACAGGCTACAATGGGTGGTGGTGGTAGGGTTTTTTTCAACTGAGGAGTCTTGCCTCTTTCCATACCTTTTTCCCAGTAATGGAGATATAGATAAAATTCTGATGAATCAATGGCGGATAAGCTATCTATGAAATGTCAAATTCATATGTCATTCAGGAGTTCATGGTACCCCAAAATGACAAAGCAAAAACAGGTTTTTAGAAATGTTTGCAAAGAAAATATTAATGAAATATCACAATTACATAAGTATTCAGATCCTTTACTCAGTAACTTGTTGAAGCACCTTTGGCAGCGGTTACAGCCTCAAATCTCCTTGAGTATAACGCTACAAGCTTGGCACACCTGTATTTGGGGAGTTTCTCCCATTCTTCTCTGCAGATCCTCTCAAGCTCTGTCAGGTTGGATGGGGAACGGCGCTGCACAGCTATTTTCAGGTCTCTCAAGAGATGTTTGATCGGGTTCAAGTCCGGGCTCTGGCTGGGCCACTCAAGGACATTCTGAGACTTGTCCCAAAGCCACTCCTGTGTTGTCTTGGCTGTGTGCTTAGGGTCGTTGTCCTGTTGGAAGGTGAACCTTTGCCTCATTCTGAGGTCCTGAGCACTCTGGAGCAGGTTTTGATCAAGGATCTCTCTGTACTTTGCTCTGTTAAGCATTCTCTCGATCCTGACTAGTCTCCCAGCCCCTGCTGCTGAAAAACATCCCCACAGCATGATGCTGCCACCACCATGCTTCACCATAGAGATTGTGCCAGGTTTTCTCTAGACATGACACTTGGCATTCAGGCCAAAGAGTTCAGACCAGAGATTCTTGTTTCATATGGTCTGAGCGTCTTTAGGTGCCTTTTGGCAAATTCCAAGCGGTCTGTCATGTGTCTTTTACTGAAGAGTGGCTTCCGTCTGGCCACTCTACCATAAGGCCTGATTGGTGGGGTGCTGGTTGTCCTTCTGGAAGGTTCTCACATCTCCACAGAGGAACTCTGCAGTGATTATCAGGTTCTTGGTCACTTCCCTGACCAAGGCCCTTTTCCCTCGATTGCTCAGTTTGGCCAGGAGGCCATCTGTAGGAAGAGTCTTGTTGGTTCCAAACTTCTTCCATTTAAGAATGATGGAGGCCACTGTGCTCTTGTGGACCTTCAATGATGCAGAAATATTTTGGTACACTTTGCCAGATCTATGCCTCGAAACAATCCTGTCTCTGAGCCTTACGGACGATTTCTTTAACCTCACCTTATATTGACAGGTGGTTGCCTTTCCAAATCATGTCTAATCAGTTGAATTTACTGCAGGTGGACTCCTATCAGGTTGTAGTATCATCTCAAGGATGGTCAATGGAAATAGGATGCACCTGAGCTCAATTTCGAGTCTCATAGCAAAGGGTCTGGAAACTTATGTAAATAAGGTACAGTAAAGCTCAAATTTGCAAAAAATGTTCTACAAAAATTATTTTGCTTTGTGGTTATGGGTTATTATGTGTAGATTGATGAGGGAAATAATAATTAAATCCATTTTAGAATAAGGATGTAATGTAACAAAATGTGGAAAAGGCAAGGGGTCTGAACACTTTCCGAATGCATATAATATATATATATATATATATTAACAGTATTGGACTTTTCATGTAGCCTACTTTTGGCCAGCTAATAGCTTCACCACTGATCAAGCAACATGATGTTAAGAATGATGGAGGCCACCGTGTTCTTGGAGACCTTCAATGCTGCAGAAATGTGTTGGTACCTTTTGCCAGAAGCAACATTATGTTTCTGCAGGATTATTTTTCTGTGACAATAATATGTCAAATTAAGATCCTACATTTGTAGATATCCAACTCCTGAAACAGGTACGGTGGGAAGGATACCAACCAATCATTAAATTCAAGGACAAGTTGAGGGCATTCGTTTTGATTTCTTTAGGCTGACTGTGAGACAGAGACAGCGGGAGAAAGAGAGAAAGAGAGATGAAGGGAGAGGAAAGGAGAGAGAGAAGGAGAAAGAGAGTGAAGAGAGAGAGAGAGAGAGATCAATAGAGAGAAGGGGGAGATAAAGAGAGTGAGAGAGAGACAAAGAGAGAGAAGACTGCAGTCAGCCAAGGAAATGTACGTTTCTGTGTTTGTTCATGGTGTGTTTGGTCATGGTTGGCGTCACTACATGGAGACTGGAGATAAGAAGGAACCAGGACACTGTTTAAGAGAGGGAGGGATAGGGGGAGAGGGAGAGAGATAGAGAGATAGGGGGAAGAATAGGTAAGGGAGAGACGGACAGGGGTAAGATGGAAAGAGAAGAGGAGGGAGATTGAGAAAGGAAGGCAGAGAGAGAGAGAAAGGGGAAGGAGGGGGAAAGAGGAGAGAGCAAGATGAAGAGAGAGAAAATGGTTTGGGAGGAGGAAGGGAGAAACCGACAGAGAAAAATGCTGTGGGGATGAGGAGAAAAAGAGGGAGGGAAGTGGGGAATAGGGTAGAAAGAGAAACTGAAAGAGGGAGGAGGTAGACTGGGAGAGAGCGGGAATAACTGACTCCGACAGAGAGGAGCATGCTAAAGCAGGTTGCTAGGCTGATAGTCTGTGTAGGGATGTCGAGGGAGATTTCAAATAGACCTTGAACAGACCACTGAAATGTCTGAAGCTGTTGGCTACTCTATCAATCCCTATATGGGTAGACATGTCCCTATGTGAGGGTATATGGGTAGACATGTCCCTATGTGAGTGTATATGGGTAGACATGTCCCTATGTGAGTGTATATGGGTAGACATGTCCCTATGTGAGGGTATATGGGTAGACATGTCCCTATGTGAGGGTATATGGGTTTATTTGTATGCATGTGTGTATATGTCTGGCTGCATGTTGTGCAAGCAGCAGGTTTTTTGTGTAAGTAATCCTCATCTTTTCACTAGTGTCTGTACTTTAGGTCTGTGTGTTGGTAAGTGTTTATCTCCCTGCATGCATTGGTTGGTAAGTGTTTATCTCTCTGCATGCATGCATTGGTTTGTAAGTATTTATCTCCCTGCATGCATTGGTTGGTAAGTATTTATCTCTCTGCATGCATTGGTTGGTAAGTGTTTATCTCTTTGCATGCATGCATTGGTTTGTAAGTATTTATCTCCCTGCATGCATTGGTTGGTAAGTGTTTATCTCTCTGCATACATTGGTTGGTAAGTGTTTATCTCTCTGCATACACTGGTTGCTAAGTGTTTGTCTCTCTGCATGTATTGGTTGGTAAGTGTTTCTCTCTCTGCATGTCTGTAGAAGTTTTAACAATGAAAAAAAGGTCTTTGATCCCATAATGTTGAGAAAAATAATAACACAGATCTGTCCGACACACTGTGCCGAAATACAGATACAGTACTTGAACACAGAATCTTGAATGTCGTATACTGTTGATCCTCCAACACGTTACTGTTGATATACTGCAGAATTTCTGTCACTTGTTACAACATTGTTTATTGGTCTTGGCAGTATTAAGGAGTGGGACTTCATGAGGGTCTGTGTGTTGTTAGACAAGGGCCTGACACAGGACAGAAAGAGGCTCCTCACCCAGCTGAACCACACTGGTTGTCAGTTACATCCTCACCCAGTCACGACTCAGCCTGACATTATCAGTTATATCCTCACCCAATCACGACAGCCTGACATTATCAGTTATATCCTCACCCAATCACAACTCAGCCTGACATCATCAGTTACATCCTCACCCAATCATGAGTCAGCCTGACATCATCAGTTACATCCTCACCCAGTCAAGACTCAGCCTGATTTTATCAGTTACAACCTCACTCAATTACGACTTATCCTGACATTATTATTTAAACATTTCTTCATGCTCTGTCAAGTTTATTTTTGATCATTGCTAGACAGCCATTTTCAAGTCTTGCTATAGATTTTCAAGACGATTTAGGTCAAAACTGTAACTAGGCCACTCTTGGTAAGCAACTCCAGTGTAGATTTGGACTTGTGTTTAAGGTTATTGTCCTGCTGAAAGGTGAATTCATCTCCCAGTGTCTGTTGGAAAGCAGACTGAACCATGTTTTCCTCTAGGATTTTGCCTGTGCTTATAGGTGTTTTACATTTATTTTTATCCCCAAAAACATCCTAGTTCTTGCCAATGACAAGCATACCCATAACATGATGCAGCCACCACCATGCTTCAAAATATGAAGAGTGGTACTCAGTGCCCCAAACATAACGCTTTGTATTCAGGACAAAAAGTTAATTTCTTTGACGCATTTTTTTCAGTATTACTTAAAAACCTCTTAATGATCGGACCCCTTTTTTAAAAACTTTTTGCCTAAAATGACATACCTCAATCTAACTGCCTGTAGCTCAGGACCTGTAGAAAGGATTTGCATATTCTTAATACCATTTTAAAGGAAACACTTTGAAGTTTGTGGAAATGTGAAATGAATGTAGGAGAATATAACACATTAGATCTGGTAAAAGATAATACAAAGAAAAAAACATGTTTAATTTTTTGTACCATCATCTTTGAAGTGCAAGAGAAAGGCCATAATGTATTTTTACAGCCCAGGCACAATTTTGGCCACTAGATGACAGCAGTGTATGTGCAAAGTCTTAGACTGATCCAATGAACCATTGCATTTCTGTTCAAAATGTTGAATCAAGACTGCCCAAATGTGCCTAATTTGTTTATTAATAACTTTTCAAGTTCATAAATGTGCACTCTCCTCAAGCAATAGTATGGCATTCTTTCACTGTAATAGCTACTGTAAATTGGACAGTGCAGTTAGATTAAAACATCTTCAGGCTAGGGTCTATTTTTCTCCATTTCCACCTGACTGACATGCCCAAAGTAAACTGCCTGTTGCTCAGGTCCAGAAGCCAGGATATGCATATAATTGGTACCATTGGAAAGAAAACACTCTGAAGTTTGTTATAATAATTTAGGAGACTATAACACAATAGATATGGTAGGAGAACATCCAAAGAAAAACCAACTGAATATTATTTTTTTTTGAGAGCCCATCCTCTTCCAATGGAACATATGGGGAAAACATGTAATCTAGCTCCCATTATGCAATGCCTATGGCGTCCACTGGGTGTCAGTAGTCTTTGTTCAATGTTTCAGGCTTGTTTTTTCCAAAAGAAGGAAGAATAATGAGTTTTGACACAGAGACACAGACTTGGAAATTCGTGTATGCACACACGATGAAGAGGACAAGCACCTGCTAATATCGTTTTCCTGTTGAACATACTTCTTTCTGTATGAAATATTATAGTTTAATTACATTTTAGGGTATCTGAGGATTAAATAGAAATGTATTTTGACTTGTTTTAACAAGTTGGATTCCTTTCTCTGCATGTTGAACGAGTGGATTACTCAAATCGATGGTGCCAACTAAACTGACTTTTTGGGATATAAAGAAGGATTTTATCTAACAAAATGACACTACATGTTGTAGCTGGGACCCTTTGGATGACAAATCAGAGGAATATTTTCAAAAAGTAAGTGAATATTTAATCGCTATTTGTGAATTTATGAAACCTGTGCCGGTGGAAAAATATTTTGATGTGGGGTGCCGTCCACAAACAATCGCATGGCATGCTTTTGCTGTAAAGCCTACTGTAAATTGGACAATACAGTTAGATTAACAAGAATTTAAGCTTTTAATCGATATAAGACACTTGTATGTACATAAATGTTTAACATCCATAATTTGTATGATTATTTATTTGAATTGCGCGCCCTCCAGTTTCACCCGAAGTTGTCCCGCTAGCGGGACGCCTAGCCTTTACTCTGTAACTGTTCTAAAATCATCATTGGCCTCATGGTGAAATCCCTGAGCAGTTTCCTTCCTGTCCGGCAAGTTAGGAATGAGGCCTGTATCTTTTTTAGTGACTGGGTGTATTGATACACCATCCAAAGTGTAATTAATATCCACCATGCTCAAAGGGATATTCAGCTTCTTTTTTTTCCATCTTTTTTTCCATTTACCAATTGGTGCCCTTCTTTGCGAGGCATTTAAAAACCTTCCTGGTCTTTATAGTTGGATCTGTGGTTGAAATTCACTACTCGATTGAGGGAACTTACAGATAATTATATGTGTGGGGTACAGAGATGGAATAGTAATTCAAAAATCATGTTAACCACTATTATTGAACAGACCAAATGAGTCGATGCAACTTATTAAGCAATTTGTTAAACACATTTTTACTCCTGAACTTATTTACGCTTGCCATAACAAAGGGGTTGAATACCTATTGAGTCAAGACATTTCAGCTCTAAATGTTTTATTTATTATTAATTTCTCAAATGTTCTACAAACAAAATTCCACGTTCACGTTATGGGGTATTGTGTGTAGATCAGTGACACAACATTTCAAGTTAATAAATAGTAAATTCAGTCTGTAACACAACATAATGTGGAAAAAGAATACTTTTTGAAGGCACTGTATATAACTCTTTCATCACTTAACCCAGATCAACATTGTTCATATAAGCTGAAGTGTTAAAAGCTCTGTGAGAGTTCTGGACAAGGACGTGAGGTACGATAGAGGCACCTCACCTCACCTCGCTGACACACACTGGTTGTCAGGTACATCTGTCTTCCTTCCCAATCTGTGGATCCATCCGTACAGTACATCCATCCATCCTCCTGGAGGAACAAAACCAAAAAATCTTTATTAATTCATTTTACAGAGATATCGAACGTTTAACTGTGGTCTCAGGGCAATTCGTATTATTCTATACATACATCTGTAATGCACCATTTAGTATGATACTGTATATTAGGTTACGTTACATTTTGAACTGAATAGTTTTCCTTGAAGTATAGGACGTATAGTATCATAAGTCTTACCTGGCAAAATAATAGCATACGAATTGGATGACATAACTTACCACACATCTTTGAGGCTGATACTATTATACGTCTTTCTCTGAGACCAGGTTGCTTATTTCAGTGTAACAACAAAGGAGAATTATGGGGAGAATTTACATTTGCTCTTAGGTAAACTAACGACCAAGGTTAGGATAATTTATGTAAAAGGTTAGGAGAACTAAAATGACAAATGTTAGGTGAATTGAGTTAAGTTTAGAATAAAGTTTATGGGAAGGGTTTGCTAAAATGCTACAGTTTTCCCCGACGCGACTCGAAGACGCGACCGCTTTGAATTGCTAGACTGTCGCGGATTACGCCCACCCATCCTCCCCGACCAACCTCCCTACTTTCGTTCCTGTCTAGACAATTAATAGGTACACTCTTAGAAATGGTTGCAATAGGGTTCTTCGGCTGTCCCTATAGGAGACCCCTTTTTGATTCCATGTAGAACCCTTTTTTGTTCCAGGTAGAACTCACTTGGGTTCCATGTAGAGACCTTCTGTGAAAAGGGTTCGACCTGGAACCAAAAAGGGTTCTTCAAAGGGTTCTCTTATGGGGACATCCGAATAACCCTTTCAGGTTCTAGATAGCACCTTGTTTCTAAGAGTGCATCATCCATCTTGGAGGTGCTCAGAAATACGTAAAGTGTGTTTCGTATGGCTCTGAGGCCAGGCTGAAAGTTTCTAATGTTTGCTGTCACAGTACCCAGTCCCACCACACAACACACAGCTTGTAAAGCCTGGTAAAGCCTTCCCCCTATGCCCCAAGCAGAGTACTAGCTGCCACCTGGAGCCGCACACACACACGACAGGGAGCAGGGATCTGTGAGCCAGCCGGCACACTGGCACTTATTCACAGAGCCGGAGGGCAAGGCACACGCCCGCTTGACTGCTGTCATTGACAGCCTCCTGCAACACTATGCTGCCTGGTGTGGAAGTGTGTGGGATGTTCCCAGTGCCTGCCTTGCTCTCTCCTCTAAACTGCATAATGAGCGTCTCTCTCTCTCTCTGCTCAGAGCTCGCCATGGAGTGAAGCTGCATGGCACCGAGAGAGAGAGAGAAACAATGAGAGACAGAGAGAGACAGAGGGAGAAAGAGAGAGACAGAGAGAGACAGAGAGAGACAGAGAGAGAGAGAGACAGAGAGAGACAGAGGGAGAAAGAGAAAGAGAGAGAGAGACAGAGGGAGAAAGAGAGAGAAACAGAGAGAAACAGAGAGAGACAGAGGGAGAAAGAGAGAGAGAGAGAGAAACAGTGAGAAACAGAGAGAGACAGAGGGAGAAAGAGAGAGAGAGAGAGAGACAGAGAGAACGCTAACACACCAATTGACAGACCAGAGAGGCGAGGCCCAGTACTTATGGAGCAATTGCATTGGGGAGGGTGTGTGTGTGTGTGTGTGTGTGTGTGTGTGTGTGTGTGTGTGTGTGTGTGTGTGTGTGTGTGTGTGTGTGTGTGTGTGTGTGTGTGTGTGTGTGTGTGTGTGTGTGTGGGGGGGGGGGGGTGTACTGCTTGAATTTCAACAGAAGGTAGTCATCTATTGTTCTCCAATCCAACAGAGTGCATCTGAAGGTGAACCCATGGTTAAACCCTTTTATCTGTCACTCTCAACGAAATACAGTATATCCATATCTCCATATCCACACTTCACATACGTATTCAAACTCAAGGGTGCATCATGTATGAGTTTGCTTAGCTAGTTGGAACTGCAGCACTATATTGTGGAAAGATGGGAATATCATGGAACTAAATCTTAGTCTTCACATATCGTGACATAAAACACTACCTTTCTTCCCTTACATTTATCACAGTGTTATGTCATTATTAAGCTTTTAACAATTTACTTGAACTTTGAAATAAACATACTTAAACCCTGTACGAATCATGGATCTTGGAGATCCGGGAAAATGCACTATGTAACAGTGTAACTATGCCTGCGTAATAGAGGTCGACCGGTTAATCGGAATGTCCGATTTAATTAGGGGCGATTTCAAGTTTCCATAACAATCGGTAATCTGCATTTTTGGACACCGATTATGTCCGATTGCATTGCACTCCATGAGGAGACTGCGTGGCAGGCTGACTACCTGTTATGCGAGTGTAGCAAGGAGCCATGGTAAGGTGCTAGCTAGCTAGCTAGCATTAAACTTATCATATAAAAACAATGAATCTTAACATAATCGCTAGTTAACTACACATGGTTGATATTACTAGTTTATCTAGCTTGTCCTGCGTTGCATATAATCGATGCGGTGCCTGTTAATTTGTCCTTGAATCATAGCCTACTTCGCCAAACGGGTGATTTAACAAGCTGTCGTTGCACCAATGTACCTAACCATAAACATCAATGCCTTTCTTAAAATCAATACACAAGTATATATTTTTTAACCTGCATATTTAGTTAATATTGCCTGCTAACATTAATTTCTTTTAACTCGGGAAATTGTGTCACTTTTCTTGCGTTCTGTGCAAGCAGAGTCAGGGTATATGCAGCAGTTTGGGCCGCCTGGCTCGTTGCGAACTATGTGAAGACCATTTCTTCCTAACAAAGACCGTAATTAATTTGCCAGAATTTTACATAATTATGACATAATGTTGAAGGTTGTGTAATGTAACAGCAATATTTAGACTCATGGATGCCACCCGTTAGATAAAATACGTAATGGTTCCGTATTTCACTGAAAGAATAAACGTTTTGTTTCCGGATTTGACCATATTAATGACCTAAGGCTCGTATTTCTGTGTGTTATTATAATTAAGTCTATGATTTGATAGAGCAGTCTGACTGAGCGGTGGTAGGCAGCAGCAGGCTCATAAGCATTCATTCAAACAGCACTTTCGTGCATTTGCCAGCAGCTCTTCGCTGTGCTTCAAGCATTGCGCTGTTTATGACTTCAAGCCTATCAACTCCCGAGATTAGGCTGGCAATACTAAAGTACCTATTAGAACATCCAATAGTCAAAGGTATATGAAATACAAGTGGTATAGAGAGAAATAGTCCTATAATAACTACAACCTAAAACTTCTTACCTGGTAATATTGAAGACTCATAGTTAAAAGGAACCACCAGCTTTCATATGTTCTCATGTTCTGAGCAAGGAACTTAAACATCAGCTTTTTTACATGGCACATATTGCACTTTTACTTTCTTCTCCAACACTGTTTTTTCATTATTTAAACCAAATTCAACATGTTTCATTATTTATTTGATACTAAATTGATTTTATTGATGTATTATATTAAGTTAAAATTTGTTCATTCAGTATTGTTGTAAGTGTGTGTGTGTGTATATATGTATATATGTATATATATATATATATATATATATATATATATATATATATATTTGGTCCTCCAATAATCGGTATAGGCGCTGAAAAATCAGAATCGGTCGACCTCTACTGCGTAACATTTCATTATGTTTCAGCGTGAAAAGTTCTCAAGGACACACAAATCCAAAATAATGTAGGCCTATGCCATTGCAAAATCGAATGCTTCTAACTGAATTTTAACCTCATCTGAGAGTCACGTTATAGGCCTACTGTCCTTAACGTATACTTGTTGGATGGATTGGCTGTGCATTAGTGTCTAATGGTAGGCTAGCTGTCTAGTGTCCCGTGTGGCTCAGTTGGTAAAGCATGGTGTTTGCAACGCCAGGGTTGTGGGCCAGTACGGGGGGAAAAATAATTTACAATTTTTTTTATGAAATGTATGCATTCACTACTGTAAGTCGCTCTGGATAAGAGCGTCTGCTAAATGACTAAAATGTAATGTAAATGTAAATGTCTGTGTTTGCACTACTTCAATTTGTTCTTCTGTTCATGGAATTTGCTGACATACAATATCTTCTACATATGGAATCAAATACCATTTGGAAGAACATCTGTATTCCTTATCTGAGTGAGCATCATCAGTCATCGATTCATTTTCCAGACATACACTAAATACTATAATGTACACACATCAGCTCGGTGACCATATTATTGCTGTTTATTGCAAATCAAACATGTCTATTGCACTGCACTGACAACAAGAACAAGTTCTTACAGATGTGAGATCTTCATTTGATCACTCTGTTGTGGGAGAACATTTCTGCAATGCAGGACATTTTTAACTTGTAATGTTTTGAGGTTTAAAAAGGCTTTTGAAGTTTGTCATTTCCACTTTGTGGAAAGAACTTCATTTTTAGCTATCAACCTCTTCAAAAATCTCCATTAATTATAATCCACATAATAATTTACATTTCCTTTTGCTGCAGGATTATTTTCCTGCTGTAGCAAACTGCCTCAATTAAGATCCTACATCTGTAGATCACACAGAAGTTATGAAAGCACTTCTGAGAATTTTTTATTTTGTGTCCCTTTGTTACAAAGCGTGAAATCAATTAGTCACCAAGAGAGCCATGACATGAGATTCCAACCATGTCTTAATCAAAGATGACAGGGTATAAGGAGAATATCTAGATTCAGCTATAAGCTGTCTCCACTTGTGGTTATAAGAGAATGCTCATCTGGTACTTACCACAAGACAGAATGGGCCTGTCTATCCTAGTCTCACAAGACAGAATGGGACTGTCTGTCCTAGTCTCTGAAGACAGACTGGGTCTGTCTATCCTAGTCTCTGAAGTCAGAATGGACCTGTCTATCCTAGTCTCTGAAGACAGAATGGACCTGTCTATCCTAGTCTTACAAGACAGAATGGGGCTGTCTGTCCTAGTCTCTGAAGACAGAAAGGGCCTGTCTAACCTAGTCTCTCAAGACAGAATGGGTCTGTCTATCCTGGTCTCTGAAGACAGAATGGGCCTGTCTATCCTAGTGTCGCAAGACAGAATGGGTCTGGTTATCCTAGTGTGGCTTGCCAGACTCCTGGTTCTTGGGATGAGGCTATGTGAACAGTAGCTGGGCCTACCTCAGATGGTCCAGAAGGTAAGGCTGGCAAGTTTAGTTCTTCCGGCATGTGCTCTCTTTTCTCCTCTCCTCAGGGTCATTTAATGATTGAAATGGATTGCCTTGAAAAATATTAGGATAAATTCATAGAGATGAAACCTGAGATGTAAATGTAAGATCTTGTTTTTTATTTATGGCTGACTGCACTATCCTTTCCTAAAGGACAGAATGGTGGCGTTCTGGGGAAGTGAGCGTGAAATACTGTGTCAGTTGATGGAATGCTGGGCTCTAGTAAATAAACATACAGATAGATGTAGGATCTTAATTTGAGCCAGTTTGCTACAGTAGGAAAATAATCCTGAAGCAACAGGAAATATGAATTATGTGGATTATAATTAATGGACAATTTTGTAGGGGTTGATATGTTTTTCATGAGGGAAAATCAGCTAGTGAAAAAGTGAAAATTACAAACTTCAGAAGCCTTTTTAAACCTCAAATACAATACAAGTTTAAAATATCCTGCATTGCAGGAAAGTTCTCCTGCAACAGGGTGATCAAAATAACATCCTACATCCGGGGTCTGTGGTGTAGACCTGGGTTCAAATACTATTTGAAATATTTCAAATATGATGAGCGTTTCTTCTAGCTTACCTAGAGTACCAGATGGGCAGGGTTGGCAGTTTTGGGACTATTCTATTGGACATCTAAAGTACTTTAAATTATTTGAAATAGTACTTGAATCCAGGTCTGCAGTGGTGCTGTCTGTTCTTTAGAGGGGACTTCTTCACCTGTGTAATTCATTGTATCTGTTATGTGATTTACCGACTGGAGCCCAGACAGGGGGCTTTATCGTTTCCTTGCCTGTTAAATGAATTCCAAATGGCACCCTGCCCAGGTATTTGTCAAGAGCATTTGTTATCACTGACAACCACAACCCTTCTTTATATAAATATAAATCAGCCGAAACAATCGCCGAGCTCGACGCAGCGTAACCTTTTGAAATATCACACTGGCCATCAGTTTTTGAAACAGATCATTTACCCCAAAGACATGAAATAATGCATGCATAAGTTATCTAAAAGAAACAAAGTATTTCCCATGTAGCCTATATACACTTTATAGTTCCATGAATATCTGAAAGAAATGCAGCAACAAAGTCAAACCAAGACTGCCATCATTTGTTGCCATACAAAAGTAGAGCAGCTGTAAGTAAAGAATACAGCAATGTATTTACATAGTAATAACACTGTAATATGTCCCTCATGGTTAGTACACAGCATTTTTATATATTGTAATGATTATTGCATGCTTAATCTCTAAAAGTCTAAACCGCTGGGGGAGGGGTTCCTCTAAGCTAACTTTTGGAATTGTTTTAAGATGGTTATACCATGGATCATTTAGCTATTTGATATAAAATTTTATGACCCCTTTAGGTATCAATTTTTTTTAAAATATTTGATAAAATATTGAATTTGATCTTTACTACTATAGCCCATAGAAACGCATTGAATAACACATTCATAAATGACAAAAAAAAGACAGTAAAAAAATAAATCATAAGGAATAAGGTTTTGAAGTCTGTCCTTTATCTGGGAGATACAATAAAGTTCAAGATGTTTTATTTTTTGGGGGACACATATTTAACCCCTTATTTTTTGGGGGAACAAAACTACCTACATGCTTCCATTACGTTTTTTAACGGTACCGGTTACCTTCAGATGACCCCCACAAGAGCAAAACGGAGAACACCATCGTGTTCGTGAGAGTCTCATCTTTCCATAGAGTGGTCATATTAGTTTGTAGGCCAAATTTTTGAGATGTCTCAAGGTCTGACAAACATCACTGTGTCCGTAAAATGTATGTAGTATGTATAAGCTGGAAGTAGAAACCTAAGTGTTGTGTCCATTAGTTTACTCCAATTAGGGGAGGGGTGGTAAGGTTAGGGGAAAATAGTAAAGGAAAATATATTAAAAAATATATTTTCATTACCAGTCAAAAGTTTGAACACACCGACTCATTCAAGGGGTTTTCTTTATTTCTACTATTTTCTACAATGTAGAATAATAGTGAAGACATCAAAACTATGAAATAACATATGGAATCATGAAGTAACCTAAAAAGTGTTGAACAAATCAAAGTATATTTTATATAATTCAAAGTAGCCACCCTTTGCCTTGATGACAGCTTTGGTCACTCTTGGCATTATCTCAACCAGCTTCATGAGGAATGCTTTCCAACAGTCTTGAAGGAGTTCCCACATATGCTGAGCACTTGTTGGCTGCTTTTCTTTCACTCTGCGCTCCAACTCATCTCAAACCATCTCAATTGGGTTGAGGTCGGTGTGATTGTGGAGGCCAGGTCATCTGATGCAGAACTCCTCCACTCTTCTTGGTCAAATAGCCCTTACACAGCCTGGAGGTGTGTTTTGGATCATTGTCCTGTTGAAAAAGAAATGATAGTCCCACTAAGCCCAAACCAGATGGGATGTCATATCACTGCAGAATGCTGTAGTAGCCATGCTGGTTACGAGTGCCTTAGATTCTAAATAAATCACTGACAGTGTCACCAGCAAAGCACCCCTGCACCATCACACCTCCTTCTCCATGTGTAGCCTTGCAAAAGTAAACCCAGCACAGGACACAAACTAATTTGGGGTTGTTTATTCTGTCGAAGCTTACATTTAAAAAAGGATAATGTAGAAGGGAAATCACCACAAGTTGATGTCACCATAAAGTAAAAGTTCAGTCTAAATCACAATCAAGAGAAATAAATCTGTTAGTGAAGTGCATAAAAACAATCTGAGTTCAATAAGTACAAAGTGAAATGCCTAAACGGTAGTGGCTCTGCTTTATACAGAAAAACATAAGAAAATACAGAGACCACAATCCTCACTGAATGGACTTTATAACATTTCAAATATCTTGGTACAAGATGTCCATAAATAAAATGACATTGTGCATGAAAAACTAAAATACACTTTGTCATAAAACAGTAGAAATAATTACAAACACACTGTTCAGGAGATGCCCTAACCCCACATGGAACAGTAGATCCTCATCTCTCCCTAGTCATTCTGATAATTACTCACACTTCAAATAACGTTGTCATCAACACCACAACGTGGTTCTGAGAGCACTGGTATTCAGCTAGCAAGGAGAAAACATCCTCATGTCTACCTGAAAGTATCAACAGGCTAACATGACCATCTGGCATAAATATTACAAAATAACTCTTATACACTGCAGATGATGCAAAATATGATATATTCCGGTACAAAGCTGTCATCAAGGCAAAGGGTGGCTACTTTGAAGAATCTCAAATATAACATGTATTTTGATTTGTTTAACACTTTCTTGGTTACTACAAGATTCCATGTGTTATTTAATAGTATTGATGTCTTCACTATTATTCTACAATGTAGAAAATATTAAAAATAAAGAAAAACCCTTGAATGAGTAGATTTGTCCAAACTTTTGACTGGTACTGTATGTATTTAAAATAAAAAATATATGTGGGATTGGAAATGATGCAGACAATTACATTGATGGAAGCTACAATCTGTCTGCAAAATTAAAGCTGATATACCCTCTAAAAACATAGGCGGATGTGATGGATTAAGACACAGCCCATGCAAAGAAAATGATATATCTATGGGGGATTTATTTCATGTGTTACTTAGATTGACGGACGGGTGCTCTGTCTCTCTCTCTCTGTATCTTTTTCTCCCTCCCTTACGGCGATGGGACTTGTTAGAGTTTATTGTGAGGCTCTGTTTTGAATTATCCCCAATGAGGACATGGCATTCCGGAGAAAGATCTCCTAATCAGTGTTGGGGAAGCTACTCTGAAAATATAGTTTACCAAGCTACCAATTACTTTACACTGGAATAAGTTAAGCTACACTAAAGCTACCCTTATAAAAAAATTTTTACTTAACTAAAGTTTACTACATCCAAACTACTTTGTGAACAATTATCATATGTAAATCTGAAATGTCATAGACAAAAGATTGCAAGAAAAGATCACCTTGGGCTCAATGCATAGATACACAGCAATTTTCTTGCCACCATACTTGCCAATGAAAAAATTATTAAAGTAGTTGGCAATATTAGTGAGTTTTGTGATGAATGAGCCATCTGATTCAATGAATGATGGATCTGAGTTTGCCTTTTTGCCCAAAATATAATTTAAGGTGCTCCAAAGCTTCTTACTATCATTCTTTATATCATTTATTTCTGTTTCTTCTTATTTTTATTCAGTTTAGTCACATGATTTCCCAATTTGCAGTATGTTTGCCAGTCGGTTGTGCTGCTAGATTTATTTGCTATACCTTTTGCCTCATCCCTCTCACCCATGCAATTTTTCAAATCCTCATCAATCCAAGGGGATTTAACAGTTGTTACATTTTCTTAATGGGTGCATACTTATTAGTAACTGGAATAAGCAACTTCATAAATGTGTCAAGTGCAGAGTCTAGTAGCTCCTCATTACACACCACAGAACCTCAAATATTCTTTACATCATCAACATAAGAAGCAACACAAAACGTATTCTATGACCTCGTATACATGATATTACGCGCAGCCTTTGGAACTTTGGTTTTCCTAGATATGGCTACTATGTGGCTACTATATTGTGATGGCTACTATATTAGTAAAGATGTGATCAATACATGTTTATGATTTCATTCCTGTGCTGTTTGTAACTACCCTGGTAGGTTGACTGATAACCTAAACCAGTTTGCAGGCACTGTTTACAGTTTGAAGCTTTTTCTTTAGTGGGCAGCTTGATGAAGGTATGTCAATACTGAAATCACCCAGAAAATATACCGCTCTGTTAATATCACATACATTATCAAGCATTTCACACATATTATCCAGATACTGACTGTTAGCACTTGGTGGTCTATACAGTGGTTTCTCCTTTAAAAGTTGCGGGTTTACACCGCAGGACTTAGAGTTACCCGGCAATACGGCTTCATTTCTCCAGACCACCACAAGGGGAAGTTAGAGCACTCGTTATGCATTTTGGTCCCAAGGTTTTTATATGACCGATCATATCAATTGGTTCCAATTATGAATTTGACGTGAGCCAACCTTCGCTGGTGACTTCAGCAAAGATGGCTGACAAAACATTACGGTGGAAGCAAATGTAATTAATTATAACATCATAACGAGTCAAGCAAAACATGTACAATTGAGAGGAATATGTTAGTTAAGACAAACGATTGTGCATATTTTTTTGTCAAAGTTCATTTACGAAAAAAAGGCAAACTGTATCAGCTTCCCACAAAAATGGGCTTTAGGTGAGTCAGATGAATCTGTAGCCATATTACTTTAACAGTATTTAACATGAGATCTTCTCTAATCTTTACAGGAATCTGGTTTATAGACCACAACACTGCCCCCATTGGCATTTCTGTCTTTTCTATAGATGTTATAACCATGTATTGCTACCACTGTATCATCAAAGTTATTATCTAAGTTCGTTTTTAGAGTCAGAATATGAATGTTATGTTACTAACAAGTTACGAACTTCATTAACCTTGTTTCTTAGGCTACATATGTTAATTTGATCTATTTTTAGCACTTTTCTGGAATGCTTGATTGTTTTCATTGCTTTACTGGGAAGCTTAGCAGAAGTAGATATGCTCATGCTATTTATATTAGTGCAGGGTGAGCTGCACAAAGTGGACTTCCTACTAGGGCACACCGCCTCAGTGTTAACAGTATAACTGTGGTTCATAAGCACATGATTACTGCATACAATACTGTGGGATCAGCAGAGGCATTCAGAGCAGTTAGAGGGATATAAATGAGGTAATTTACATTGTGTTTTCCAACGCCCCTTGGATAATGTACATTTGCTGAAGCATTATGGTAACTAACTGACACAATGGTAGGGATTAACTGAGCTGGGCTTGGGTCATTGATAACTCATTGTCTCGACGCAGACTTACAATGCTGTGAAAGGATCCAGGAACCCAAATGATTTGGGTGGATCCCATCCTAATAAAACAAGCTTTGTTTCCAGAAGGTATCAAAATTGTCAATAAATGTTACATCTATAGAGCTGCAATAGTCTTGTAGCCAGTTATAGAGGGCTAAAAGTCTGCTGAAATGTTCAATGCCATGATTTAGGGAGGGCAGAGGGCCAGATATTATGGGGCGTTTGTTGGTGTCAAGCAGTGACCCAATCAGTTCTTTAAATCCATCTTCAGCTGTTCTGAGATGCTCTTCATAATGTCATTGAATCCCACATGAACTATAATAGACTCAATTTCCTGATGCAGGTTTAAAATGTTTGGGAGCAGCTTATTGATGTCCTGTGCTAATGCTCCTAGTTAGCACAACGTTTTTACTGCAGGGACTAAGACATTTCTCACCATTGAACTGCCCAATACAATGGCTGGAGAAGGCAATTGAGAAATCTGCTTATTCCTACCCCTCACACAATTTGTTGAACCTAAGGGAACACAATGTGTTGTGAAAAGTGTTATGAAATGTAATGTCATGTAATATTTTAAATTGTATATCACTGCCAAAATGTTGCTGGACTCCAGGAAGAGTATATGCTGCCAGGGGATCCTTAATAATGGGGATGCTTAATAAATACAAATACAAATTGACCTTGACTAATGTGAGAGAAACAGGGTAGAATGCCAAAGGGTACCCTATTCCCTATTTTGGGCACTACTTTGATCAGGGCCCATACGGCTCTGATCAAAAGTAGTGCACTATGTAGGGAATTGGGTGCCGTTTGGGACGCAGACCAGACTTTGTAGGAGGTGTTTTGGAATTCATGTATTCACCTCTGGAGGAGTTTGGTGCAGAGATGCAAGGGGTTGTGTTTGTGAAAATGACTGCATGCCGAGAGAGAGAGAGAGAGAGAGAGAGAGAGAGAGAGAGAGAGAGAGAGAGAGAGAGAGAGAGAGAGAGAGAGAGGAGAGAGAGAGAGAGAGAGAGAGAGAGAGAGAGAGAGAGAGAGAGAGAGAGAGAGAGAGAGAGAGAGAGAGAGAGAGAGAGAGAGAGAGAGAGAGAGAGAGAGAGAGAGAGAGAGAGAGAGAGAGAGAGAGAGGGAGGGAGGGAGGCCCGGCCAGGACTACTGCTTATCCAGACAGGTGGAAGGGGTACACACACAAAAAAACACTATAGAAATGGTTGCTGACCGACACCACAGCAACAGACTGACTGACAGGCAAATGAGTTGAACTGGGAGTTTTGAGTTCTCTCCATTTGATTTTCTCTCAGTATGAGTACTGCATTCTAGTCTCTCTGTTTATTGCACATGAAAGCTACAGTTTACAACACAGATGAATGCCGTAGGCACCACCACATTACAAACAGCGATGGAATTTATCTCCACGATACACTGATAGTCCCTTCGACATATCCCCTTATGATCCGGATCCTGGAGCATTTGGTACCCTGATCCACGTTATAAAGCATGTATGAAAAGCAAATGAACCATGACTGACATAAATCCTGGACCTGCGTGAGCAGCAGGTTCAAGATCCAGGACCAGAGTACCAGGTATTGTGATGCGCCAGCGCGAGTCTCGTGGAACTTTTTTGCCCATTGTAAATACGCTGGCTAGATAACGGCATGTAGAATGTGTGTCTTGCTAATCGCACCCTGGAACTGTTATTTTTCATTTCTTGAGAAAGCAAAACCTATTCTGTAGAATCCTCACAAACTTTCCAGGAAACCTGGTACCAAATTGAATATGTGAATACTTCCTTAGAGTGGTCAGATTGGGAATTACAACACATTGTTATTCACCACTGTGAGGCCATCCATGGTCTCATAATAACTCTGTCTGTCAGAGGAAGGCCCCAAAAAATTGTCAAACACTCTAGTCACCCAAGTCAGTCTGTTCTCTCTGCTACCGCGCAGCAAGCGGTACCAGAGCAGCACGTCTAGGACCCAAAGGCCCCTTAACAGCTTCTAACCCCAAGGCATAAGACTGCTGAACAATTAATTAAATGGCCACCTGAACTATTTACACTGTTGTATTCGGCACATGTGATAAATAAAATGTGATTTGATTTGATTTGAACATCCTTTAACTGAGAGAGAAGAACCTTTCCCAAATAGCACTCTTAAAATCAAATCAAATTGTGTTTGTCAAATGCGCTGAATACAACAGGTGTAGGTAGACCTTACAGTGAAATGCTTACTTACAAGCCCTTAACCAACGATGCTTTAAGAAAAATAGTATTTACGTATTTACTAAATAGACTGAAGTAAAAAATAAAGAAATAAAAACAAAAAAACAAAGGAAGAAAGGGGCAATGAAAATAGTCTGGGTTGCCTTTTGACTAGCTGTTCAGGAGTCTTATGGGTTCGGGGTAGAAGCTGTTAAGAAGCCTTTTGGACCTAGACTTGCCGTGCTTGCCGTGCGGTAGCAGAGAGAACAGTCTATGACTAGTGTGGCTGGAGTCTTTGGCAATTTTTAGGGCCTTTGTCTGACACTGCCTGTTGTAGAGGTCCTGGATGGCAGGAAGCTTGGCCCCAGTGATGTACTGGGTCATACACACTACCCTCTGTAGCGCCTTACGGTCAGAGGCCGAGCAGTTGCCATACCAGGCGGTGATGCAACCAGTCAGGATGCTCTTGATGATGCAGCTGTAGAACTTTTTGAGGATCTGAGGACCCCGTGGCAAATATTTTCAGTCTCCTGAGGGGAATAGGCGTTGTCATGCCATCTTCACCACTGTCTTCGTGTGTTTGGACCATGATAGTTCGTTAGTGATGTGGACACTTGAAGCTCTCAATCTGCTCCACTACAGCCCTGTCGATGAGAACGGGGGCGCATGCTCTGCCCTCTTTTTCCTGTAGTCCATTATAATTTCCTTTGTCTTGATCAAATTGAGGGAGAGGTTGTTGTCCTGGCACCACATTGCCAGGTCTCTGACCTCCTCCCTATAGGCTGTCTCATCATTGTCATTGATCCCTATATAGTACATTACTTTTGACAAGAGCCATACAAGGAATAGGGTACCATTTGGACTGCTGCCTCTCTAACTCTGTCTGTCAGACCGAATTACACTCATCTGCCATTATCCAAGCCTATGTAAATGTCTGTTTAACCTCTGGACCTGGCAAGGGGCTGTTATTACATTCAAGCCCCCGACGGTGACTTCCCTGGGACACACGCATACACACAAACACACACACAGACATACACGCACAGACATACACGCACATACATACACACGCCTCATTGACAGGCTTAGCAGGAAATGTGCTCATAAACTCTTAGCCTCTACGCTGTGTTTGTGCCCTGATTAATAGTGTCAGTTACTTCCAGGGCCAGGGGAAAACTGTTTGTGTGTGCGCACATGGGCAGAAGGTGAGTTGAGTCTCTGCAAAACAGGACATCTTGCCCTGCCATTAGTCTGTCCCTCTGACTAAACCAACATTAATGGAGGAAGTGTGTGTGTGTGTGTGTGTGTGTGTGTGTGCGTGCGTGCGTGCGTATGTGTGTGCGTGCGTGCGTGAGTGCGTGCGTGCGTGTGTGTGGCCGTATTCATTCATACATGATTGATTTCAAGGAGAAGTAAAAACATCACCCCTCTTGTGATCAGCAAAATATGATTTACATTGCGCAAAGAAACTCATCAGCATATTAATTCATTGTCTAGCTGCAGAGAGTTTGAACTTACCCCTGAAGCTGCAATTATTCCGTTTGATTAAAAAGCCCCCCTGTTCTTCGCAATGTAAGATTTTAATGGCCCATGTTGTCAACATTTTATCAGAATTGTTTTTACATTGTTTTACTGGAAGAGGATCAACTTATGCTTACAAATACTGACAGAATAACACAGATGGATTTAGTATTTTGTCATTTAACAGCATAGAGGTGAAGTCTCTCATGATTTGCTGTTCATGCATCCTGCAGTTGGTGCTGACGATTATCTGAGTGTTAATTTAACTACAGCCACTAGCCAGTTAAAATTACACCCTAGTCCACGCTATATTCCCCTCTCACAAAATACTATGGTCCGATCTGTCATTTCAATAGCACATTTTCCACAGAATAAACATTGGAAAACTAATCTGCATTTTACCACGCTGTCCAAGGAATGGTCTAGAAACGATTTCGAGATAAGAGACTTTAAGAATTCATCTCAAATTCCTCCCGACACACAGCTCATCAAAATACATCGTAATTAAGAGACATTGACTGCTGTTATAATTACTTCCTCAAATGAGAGAGGTTCAGTCTATTAACTAGCAGACTGAGTGGTCAGGAACGGATCTGGAGAACAAAGCTGGGTGTTGTGTGACAGTTGTCTCTCACCGGAGAGTCGGAGTGTTATTCTCACCCCATTATCGAGCTGGATCCGTTATATTCACCATCTCAGTCCCAGCTTCCTGTGAGTCACACCGTGTGAGAACAAGAAAATAATTGGTGGTTGAGCTCATTAAAAACGACTGTGTGACTATGACTAATAACACAGCTAACCAAACAGACGTTCGTACCCAGTCATAAACTGTGGCAACTATTGGCATGGAAGCATCCATTGATGGCATAGCCAGGTGTTGCAGGAAGGCCAAAAAGATCATCAGGGACCTCAAGCAATGGCCTGTTCTCCCCGCTTACATCACATTGAATAGCCGCCACTAGTCAGCTACCTGTTCCCCTGTTCCCCCAATGGACATTTATCATTGTAAATAGGTATTTTATTATTGTCCCATTTACTTATCTTGACCTGCACTGTTGGAGCTCAAAGCTTAAGAAATTCACTGTACCCTACAATTACATCTGTGCATGTGACTAATAAACTCTGAATTTTACTATATATACATATTTTTGTACCTTTTATTTAACTAGGGAAGTCAGCTAAGAAAAAAATCTTATTTTCAATGACGGCCTACGAACAGTGGGTTAACTGTCTTGTTCAGGGGCAGAACGGCAGATTTTTTTTTTACCTTGTCAGCTCAGAGATTCGATTTTTCAACCTTTCGGTTACTTGTCCAACGCTCTAACCACTAGGCTACCTGATTCTTAAGTAGATTTGATGGGCCCATGCTGTCCTTGCTTTTATCTAACATCAATTTTCTACATTTTCTCAAACTTTTTTCCTTTTTCTCTGACGTGTTTAATCACAGAAGCCTTTTATTTATTTGCTGATGATAACACAATGATGATAGAGCACTGAAGTGCTACAGTTCCATGGGGCCAATTTCAAGCCATATGTATTGTAAACATGAAAAATAAAGTTGAAAATATAATCATGATATTTTCGAGGGAGGGTTAAATAATGGATGTTGAAATCAAAAAACAACCAATCAAATGATGATATACAGGCTTTTTCTCTATTGGTTAGAAGGTCTGGCGTCACCACTATACGCAAAATCTTTCCCTGTACCTGCATGCTCTAAACATGGTGAACCAGTTACCAAAACCTGTGCCGAAAATTGGGCAACAGGTAAGTCATATGTTTACCAAAGTAGTTACATGGATTGTCATTAAATGTATTAGATAGACATGCTTCTAATGTCCGTACATTATTGACCCGTGACAATTTTGAAGTACGTTAGCTTAGTTGGCTGGCTTTGGTGTCAGACTAGCTAGCCAAATGGAAATGGAATGAATCGCAAGACTGCATGCCTGTAACGTTACAGCTACTCACTGTCAACCGTAGTGAAAGGTTTGTCCGTATGTTTGCCCAGAGTAAATGAATGAGTGAGTGAATGAATGAGTGTGAGTGAGTGAGAGTGAGTGCGTGCGCGCACGTATGAGAGAGTGAGATAAAACAGAAACAACCCTAAATAGCTATTCCCATAACAATACCTGAAGCCTAGACCCAATCTTTCCTGATACCAGCTGGTTGGTTGACATAATTTCAAATTACAATTTTCCACATTTCAAATTACCGTCGTCACAGGCAATAGGGAGGCACATTATGGAGATGCTCCTGTACAGGTTGAGTCGCAACACCTTCCTCAAGATCTTGATTACTTACAGTTTAACTGCACCAATGAGATTATATTTATCAGCTCACTAGCAAATCAAGTAGACTTGCCTCAAGAAGTAGTGCAGGGTCTGTGTAGCCTAGTCAGTGCTGAAATGGAAGAAAGATGTGCCCCATCAATTGTTGTTGATGAGTTGGGTGAAATGGATCTGCCTGTACCTTGCATCGCCAAACTGCTTGGCATCTCAACACAAACTGTTCAACGCAGAATGCAGGAATACAGTATCGCGGTGAGGGGAACATACAACCAAATGACAGATGAGGAGCTGGACAATGTGGTGGCCACAATTATGACAAGTTAACCACAATTAAACTACTGGATTGTGAGAGGAAGTCTGAAAGCACTAGGTCATCGAGTCCAGTGGATTCGTGTGTGGGACTTAATGCATTGTGTCGATGCTGCAGGAATACAGGAAATATTGGCACAACTTGGATGTGTTGTCAGAAGAACATACTCTGTTTGGGGTCCTCTTTCCTTCATACATGTGGACACCAACCACAAGTTGATCAGGTAAGCTTAGACCACCTTCAGCTTAGGGGTACTGTAACGGCCGTCGTCAGATTGAGACCAAGGTGCAGCGGAGGATGTGTTCATATTAAGGATTTTAATAAACGAATGAACACTATACAAAAAGGAAACACGACAAGGAATGACAGCCAAACAGTCCTGTCAGGATTAACAAACCTAGACAGAAAACATTCACCCACAAACCCCAAAGGAAAAACAGGCTGCCTATGTATGACTCTCAATCAGCAACAATGATCTACACCTGTTCCTGATTGAGAGCCATACACGGCCGAAACAAAGAAAACCACCAACATAGAAGAAGAAACCTAGAACGCCCACCCATGTCACACCCTGGCCTAACCAAAAATAGAGAACAAAAAACCCTCTCTATGGCCAGGGCGTTACAGGTACACATTTAGTCAAATAACTAATTTCCCATACAACGCTGCGTCTTTTATATTTCACCACAAGATGGCTGATTTTGCAAGTATACAAAACGGTCTTTCAACAGATATGGCTTTGTAATATTTGGTGGCATAGACAGCTTCTCATGAAATGTAACCAATTGATGTAGAGAAGCATGGCTTTCCATTAAGGTAACAGCATCATTCCCTCAGTAGTGCTGTGTGGAATCAGGCATTTGTTTGGATATGGACACTGTTGGTTGCTTTGTATATGGTCTCGAATCAGACCATATGCCAGGTCTGACTGAGGCCTTGTCTATCAAGACAAATATATATTTATGTTGACCAAGTTTCATACACCACATAGAGGATACTGATTCAACTACACATTGAATTATGATGAACAGTTGTCTTGATTATAATCTTAGTGTCTCTCTGTCAGTATGTCAACATCTAGGGTGAGAGCAGACCAAGGCTTGGAGAATGTGGATAGTTAGCTAGCTAGGTAACGTTACATGTATCCACCATGATGACCATGACGACACTCTTACATCATGAGATTGAATTCACATTTCGTCCTTTATGGACAGCTACTTGGTTTACTGAAAGCACACATTCAAACTAGCCATACAGATCTGATTGTATCTGAATTACCCTTAGCAAAATGTTCTGGACTAGCTGGCTATTTAAGATAGAGACATTCACATTTGGTCAAGTAGGTTAATGCTTTTCCCTTGTCCATTAATCAAGCTAATGTTCACTTTGTGTTCAGCAGAGAGAGAGTATTCAGAGGTGGTTTCGGCTGCACACAGCCTCATCTCTGTGCTGACCCGGACTATTTATCAGGGTCAGAGTCCAGTGCCACCGCATCAGCAAGCTCAGGTGCATCAATTTCATGATAAGGGGCATCATCAGCAGACAGAGGTACAGGGACAGACACAGAGACAGCTGCATTCCTCCAGTAACAAGGAGATGGCCAGGTGCATATCAATGGTCCCAGAATACAGGAAAAATGTCATTTTACTGTCTATACGCAAAACAATATAGGGTCTAGCCACTGTTCTGACGATTGATCAATTCAGCCAATAATCTGTAAATGATGTATTACTTTTCTCATTACCATACCTCTCTCTCTCACCCTTCTTCCAGAACACCAGGCAAAGACTACATAGGTCTGGAAACCTTTTATTGTCATTTTATACGTCCTAAATTGGGCCAGTAACCGAAAGGTTGCTGGATCAAATCCTAGAGTTGACAAGGTAAAAATCTGTAATTCTGACTTGCCTTGTTAAATAAAGGTTAAAGAAATAAATATAATAATAATAATAATAAGTTGTGCAGCTTCCTGGACATCCTTCAGAAGGAGTCAAATCTCTGCAATTGTCTCTTTGTCCCTGGGGAAGATTCCACAGCTAGTGAATTGGATTTAGTACTAGTTATGTTGTACGAGACAGTCAGATTTATTTCTAAATTTAATTGATCCTTTTTCAGCCAGATGTTGACTATATAGACTATGTGAACCTCCAGGGCTGCCATAGAGTCAGGTAATAAACTACTTTCAGGACTTTGTTCAGAATGTGGAAACTGCAGGTGAGCTTTAGCCTTGTATTTTCTTGTTGTTGAAATTGTCAACATTAATGGTCATAAACTAACAGGGTTGAGAAGATAACCGATAATGTGTTCAGTTGCTGATTACCAGTTAATTTATTTTTTTATTTTTTATTTCACCTTTATTTCACCAGGTTGGCCAGTTGAGAACAAGTTCTCATTTACAACTGCAACCTGGCCAAGATAAAGAAAACAGTGCGACAAAAAATAACAACACAGTGTTACTCGTGGGATAAACAAAAGTACAGTCAATAACACAACAGAAAAATCTATATACAGTGTGTGCAAATGGAGTAAGGAGTTAAGGCAATAAATAGGCCATAGTAGCGAAGTAATTACAATTTAGCAAATTAACACTGGAGTGATAGATGTGCAGATGATGCTGTGCAAGTAGAAATACTAGTGTGCAAAAGAGAGAAAAAAAGTAAATAAAAACAATATAGGGATGAGGTAGGTAGTTGGATGGGCTATTTACAGATGGGCTGTGTACAGCTGCAGCGATCGGTAAGCTGCTCAGATAGCTGATGCTTAAAGTTAGTTGCAATTCGTTCCAGTCATTGGCAGCAGAGAACTGGAAAGAAAGGCGGCCAAAGGAGGTGTTGGTTTTGGGGATGACCAGTGAGATATACTTGCTGGAGCGAGTGCTATGGGTGGGTGTTGTTATGGTGACCAGTGAGCTGAGATAAGATGGAGCTTTACCTAGAAAATACTTATAGATGATCTGGAGCCAGTGGGTCTGGCAATGAATATGTAGCAAGGGCCAGCCGACGAGAGCATACAGGTTGCAGTGGTGAGTGGTATATGGGGCTTTGGTGACAAAATGGATGGCACTGTGATAGACTGCATCCAGTTTGCTGAGTAGAGGGTTGGAGGCTATTTTGTAAATGACATCGCCAAAGTCGAGGATCGGTAGGATAGTCAATTTTACGAGGCTATGTTAAGCAGCATGAGTGAAAGAGGCTTTGTTGCAAAATAGGAAGCCGATTCTAGATTGAATTTTGGATTGGAGATGCTTAATATGAGTCTCAAAGGAGAGTTTACAGTCTAGCCAGACACCTAGGTATTTGTAGTTGTCCACATATTCTAAGTCAGAAACGTCCAGAGTAGTGATGCTAGTTGGGCGGGCGAATGCGGGCAGCGATGGGTTGAAGAGCATTCATTTAGTTTTACTTGTGTTTAAGAGCAGTTGGAGGACACGGAAGGAGTGTTGTATGGCATCGAAGCTCGTTTGGAGGTTAGTTAACACAGTGTCCAAAGAAGGGCCAGATGTATACAGAATGGTGTTGTCTACAAGAGCGACATCGTTGATGTATACAGAGAAAAGAGTCGGCCCGAGAATTGAACCCTGTGGTACCACCATAGAGCCTGCCAGAGGTCCGGACAACAGGCCCTCCGATTTGACACACTGAACTCTATCTGAGAAGTAGTTGGTGAACCAGGCGAGGCAGTCATTTGAGAAACCAAGGCTGTTGAGTCTGCCGATAAGAATATGGTGATTGACAGAGTCGAAAGCCTTCGCCAGGTTGATGAAGATGGCTGCACAGTACTGTCTTTTATCAATGGCGGGTATGATATCGTTTAGTACCTTGAGCGTGGCTGAGGTGCACCCGTGACCAGCTCGGAAACAGAATTGCAAAGCGGAGAAGGTACGGTGGGATTTGAAATGGTCAGTGATCTGTTTATTAACTTGGCTTTCGAAGACTTCAGAAACGCAGGGCAGGATGGATATAGGTCTGTAACAGTTTGGGTCTAGAGTGTCATCCCCTTTGAAGAGGGGGCAGCTTTCCAATCTTTAGGAATCTTGGACAATACGAAAGAAAGGTTGAATAGACTGGTAATAGGGGTTGCAACAATGGCGGTGGATAATTTTAGAAAGAGAGGGTCCAGATTGTCTAGCCCAGCTGATTTGTATGGGACCAGGTTTTGCAGCTCTTTCAGAACATCTGATATCTGGATTTGGGTGAAGGAGAAGCTGGGGAGGCTTGGACAAGTAGCTCTGGGGGGTGTAGAGCTGTTGGCCGGGGTTGGGGTAGCCAGAAGGAAAGCATGGCCAGCCGTTGAGAAATGCTTATTGAAATTCTCGATTATCGTGGATGCATCTGTGGTGACAGTGTTTCCTAACCTCAGTGCAGTGGGAGGCTGGGAAGAGGTGCTCTTGTTCTCCATGGACTTTACAGTGTCCCAAAACTTTTTGGAGTTAGAGCTACAGAATGCACATTTCTGTTTGAAAAAGCTAGCCTTTGCTTTCCTAACTGACTGTATGTATTGGTTCCTGACTTCCCTGAACAGTTGCATATCGCTGGGACTATTCAATGCAATTGCAGTCCGCCACAGGATGTTTTTGTGCTGGTCGAGGGCAGTCAGGTCTGGAGTGAACCAATGGCTATATCTGTTCTTAGTTCTACATTTTTTGAAATGTGCATGCTTATTTAAGATGGTGAGGAAATTACTTTTAAAAAACAACCAGGCATCCTCCACTGACGGGATGAGGTCAATATCCTTCCAGGATACCCGGGCCAGTTCGATTAGAAAGGCCTGCTCGCAGAAGTGTTTTAGGGAGTGTTTGACAGTGATGACAGGTGGTTGTTTGACAGCGGACCCATAATGGATGCAGGCAATCAGGCAGTGATCGCTGAGATCCTGATTGAAAACAGCAATGGTGTATTTGGAGGGCAAGTTGGTCAGGATAATATCTATGAGGGTGCCCATGTTTACTGATTTAGGGTTGTACCTGATGGGTTCCTTGATAATTTGTGTGAGATTGAGGGTATCTAGCTTAGATTGTAGGACAGCCGGGGTGTTAAGCATATCCCAGTTTAACAGAACCTAACAGAACAAACTCTGAAGATAGATGGGGGCAATCAATTCACATATGGTGTCCAGGGCACAGCTGGTAGCTGAGGGGGTCTATAACAGGAGGCAACAGTGAGAGACTTATTTCTGGAGAGATTCATTTTTAAAATTAGAAGCTCGAACTGTTTGGGCACAGACCTAGAATGATTAACAGAACTTTGCAGGCTATCTCTGCAGTAGATTGCAACTCCTCCCCCTTTGGCAGTTCTATCTTGACGGAAAAAAAATTGTAGTTGGGGATGGAAATCTCAGAATTTTTGGTGGCCTTCCTAAGCCAGGATTCATACACAAGGACATCAGGGTTGGCGGAGTGTGCTAAAGCTGTGAGTAAAACAAACTTAGGGAGGAGGCTGCTGATGTTAACATGCATGAATCCAAGGTTTTTACGGTTACAGAAGTCAACAAATGAGAGCGCCTGGGGACACGCAGGGCCTGGGTTAACATCCACATCACCCGAGGAACAGAGGAGGAGTCGGATGAGGGTGCGGCTAAAGGCTATCAGAACTGGTCGTCTAGTTTGTTGGGGACAGAGAATAAAAGGAGTAGATTTCTGGGCATGGTAGGATAGATTCAGGGCATAATGTACAGACAGGGGTATGGTAGGGTACAGTAGGGTAGGGTACAGTGGAGGTGAACCTAGGCATTGAGTGATGATAAGAGAGGTTGCATCTCTGGATGCACTAGTTATGCTGGGTGAGGTCACCACATGTGTGGGAGGTAGGACAAAAGGGGTATCTGAGGCATGTTATGCTGAGGGCACCAGTCTTTGGCCCATGACGTGTCGGTCATGTTGTCAACAAGGCAGCATGGTGTATTGTCCAGAAACATACAACATTTGTTTCCATAAAATATGTTTGATTTTTCAACTAGTTTTCATTGGGAAGGCAGATAAAGCGTTTTTATCAAAAGTAATCACTTTTGCATGTGAACACAGAATCCTACTCATTAGTCGAGCAGGTAGTTCAAGACAGATGCAGAAATATCTTGCCTATAGGCTCGAGCTGGTGAGGTTGGGTCGATGGCTGTTCTGAGCAGTGTCAAATCCTGCTCTGTCACCGGGCACTCAATTGGTGGGACCACAATTCCCTGGCCATGCTCCTCCGGGAGGCAGGCGTCGTCCCCGTCCAAGTTGTTTAAATCCTAAACATGGAAAATCATGTTAATTTACAAACAACCACCTTTTTTTATGATAAGACTAATTACTTTTTCAATACGGCTCCTTTAAATCTATACCTCCACATTGCCAGGGAAGGTGACAGGATTCTGTGCTTGTCCTATTTCTTATGGCTGGTTGGGGGTCAGATTTTGCTCTGTGCGCAGGGAATGGTTATCTTATCCGTTGGTAAAAGTGTCTAGGTCTGCTTGGAGGTGCGGGAGGAATACAGCGTGCACACAGAATAGGTGAAGGCTGTTTGACGGGTCAAGGGAGCCCTCATCTTCCAAAGTGTAGGACATTGTAAAGTATGTGTGACAGGGCCATCCACATGTCCTGCCATAACCGTTCAAACCTGAAAGCGAGATAGAACATTTGAAGCAACGTCATACACAGTCCTCTGCCCTACACAACTCACTAGTATTATTTTAACCTTTCTGAGCATAAGGAGATGCAATTGGTCAAGGTATTCTAAGGCCCTTTGCATTTCTACTTCACCGTCTCCTGTTGAATTTAACCGTTTCTATACTTAGTTGCATGTGAGAGATATAATTGACATTGGATTCTATAGCTAGGTTTCCATCCAACTGACGATAGATTTTCATGCAAATATTTAAAAAAATCAGCATAAAGAAAATTAGCAAATCTTCCCATCAGTGGTGTTTCTACCAAACGGACTTGTAGAAGATACAAAATCAGTGCGTTTTGACGTAGTGTACACAAAATTCATCGCATTTTCAAGTCTACGCATAGTTTTGTCACAAAAACTGTTGCGTTAAATAGCAAATGTGCCCACTCTGGTCTTGGCACATGCGATCTAGCTAAGATACAACTACTTCACACACTGCAGGCTGTGCAGGTAGACTAGTCTATATGATGAGATTATTATGGATAATATATTTTTATTTGTCAAACGGCAGCCAAGTATCAATCGTCATGTCACCAGAATAAGACCCTAAATATTTATTGCAAATTTGCATCAAGATTACTGTGCACTTTCACCATGCTGTGAAGTTCAGAATTTATTTAATCTGTAGCCTAATAAACTGCATGGTTTCCTGAGGCATAGTGGGAGGACCACACAACATACTGTATTATCGCGTGACTAATTTTACTTCGATATGATGGTTATTATATCAATATTTGCGCACAAAAGCGACTCCACTGACATTTCTCGCACAATTAATTTTACCAGCAAAAAGATCGCACCATGTCGAACAAACTCCTTGTTTGAATAAGGCACTCCTTTGCAAAACATTGAGATACCAATTATGCATGAAACAGCACAGCTTGTCTTCTCTACTCAGTGCAGGGATTATAATCAATTGATTATGGGAATTACAAGTTAAAATCAAATGACATTCAGAGTGTGCACGTGAACTATGTGTCTGGATCTGCATGTAACAACGGCAGAATAAAAACAGGAAGAAACCAAAACATGAAACAAGGGGGGTAGGGCTTTAAGAAGAGAAAATAGTGGGATGTGTCTGTGTATGAGTGAGTGAGCAGGTGTTGTGTGGGAGGGAGAGCGTGTACACGGGATTTAAGCAGGTGTTGTGTGTGTGTGTGTGTGTGGGGGGGATATACAGGACTTAAGTGTAGGCCACCTGCCTAACTATACTTCAGAAAGTATAGTACCAGTCAAATTGTAATAATATGTGGTCATACTCTATGTATTCAGCACACACACTAATAGTGGAGATAAAGAGATAAAGCTTCCCCTGCCACAACCATGGACACAACCACAGCACTACTGAGGGAATGAAGCTGTTACCGGAAAGCCATGCAAAGTCAGTTGATGTTTTGTTGTTGGTTGCTGCACCCAGGTACATGATCTATAGGATATCATTATGAAACAGATTGTGTAATACAAAAAAATAACACATGTATATAAAACAGCTGTTGTATAATTCAAACCCATTTTGAATAGAAAGCATTGGATTACCCACATTGAGTCAGACGAACATTACCAACTTCAAATACCATTGGAAATCAATCGGCTACCTTTCTTGAGAAGCCGTCTATGCCACCAATTATTACAAAGCCATATGTGTTGAAAGACCGTTTTGGACTGTTTTGTATACTTGCCAAATCATCCATCTTGCTGCTGATTTGCGGCTGAAATATAATAGAGACAGCATTGAATGAACTATGAGTTACATGACTAAATGTGTACCCCTAAGATGAAGGTGGTCTAAGCTTACCTCATCAAACTAGTGGACCAATGGAGACTCATTGTCTACGCCTCCCTCCAAACCACTTCACGGGAAGAAGATTGCCAAAACTCGCAATTGAAAAAACTGGCAGTGAAATTAAAGAAACAGACATGGAAAGCAAAGATACGTGTAACGTTAAACCATTTTGGCAGTCGTTTTCAAAATGTTAAAAAAAGAATAATTTGACAGAATTTTGCTCTCGCTTTAAAATAAGTTTTGGAGTTTTGATATCATTAGTTTTCTTTACAATTCTATACAGTTTGCTTTTAATTTTTTAAGGAAGGAATTATCCGGCATCATTTTATTCTTATTATCTTGCGGGCTAGATCACTCTGTGGTGTTTGCTGGGAGCTCTGCGTGCCGCTTGACAGCTTCGGCTTATTTAAATGAGTGTGTCACTAAGGCCATGCGTGTGTGTCTGTGAGTGTGTGAGTTGTGCGTGTGTGTCTGTGAGAGAGTGAGTGAGCGGTGTTGTGATGTGGGGAGGTAGGAATTAATACCCTCCCGTGGACCGTGGTTCAACGTAATCAGCACAGCACCTGCAGCAGGCAGCAGCCCTTCAGGCCTGTTTTCTTTAAGTGTCATAAAGATCATTGTCCAGCTTTTTCAGCCCTCCACACTAATTTGCACGTCTCAAATCAACTGTTTATGCAAAATTGTGTGGGACATGCGTAACACTTTAGTTACAACATACAGGTCTAATCCAGCATGTTTTTAAATTCTCACTCAAATCAACATGGTAATCAACAAGGTAATCAACAAGGTAATCAACAAGGTAATCCTTCACCGAACATAATGGCAAACCAAGCCATGGGCTGGATTGAATCCGTACCACAGAAGTATCAAGGAAGATCCGCGTTATAGATGGATTGAAATTCAAAGCCGATGTTCCTGTGTTCGCGGAGACTGCATTCACGGTAGACGCTGCATATGTCGGCTCAATCAGAAATTACCTTTAAATGTTTAGGAGGATCTTCCACGATACTTCAACGATAGGGATGAAATCCAGCCCAAAATGTTATACAACAGGCAAAGTTAACTGTATACATGAAACATTTCAACTACATGGTTGGATGTTTGATCAGGCTGGCTGTAAAATCAATTAGAGCAGGTTAGCATCACAGTCAATTCTCCTATATTTGTCATATAGTCACTGTATCATTCATGCCTTACAACTCAGAACGGCAGCACATTCCTTGAGGCTAGGTGGAATTGTACCGCGGGAGGGACCTTAGGATTGTACACAGCTGGATGTCTCCGGGGATCCTGATGTGTCCCTTTATAGTGAAGCATTTTAATAAATAGGACCAACCTCTGCAACATTTGTACCTCATCGATCTGGGTCATGCTGATAAGCTCAATCTGCTGTTAATACATCTCAGGAAAATAGCCAGAAATCTGTCATATGCTAGGCTGATAGCCAAATACAGGGCCCCCTTCTCTGAATTTTTCACTCTTTTTTTACTGCATCGCAGTACCCCGAAAAAAGTTATGAATACCCATGTATCTATTTCATGTAGAAAATATACATCTTGTTCCCAGTAATTTTATTTGCTATTGAAATGTGCCATATGTTTGACAACACCTTGCAGTGCAGCATGGGTAAATGTATGTAGCCCTTCAGGGAAAAGCTTTCCAAGATGTTCATTATCAACATGAACATTACATTATCGTTTCAGGTGACAGCTAATCCAAGATTATTATAATTAAGTAACTCATAATTAATGTTAGAAATCATTTAAAATTACATTTTTTTTGCATCTGTTACCAAATCCAGTAACCAAAATCTTTGAATGAGAGATTATTATATATATTTTTGAAACTATAACTACTCAGTTCTTTATGCTAAAACTTTGTTTATATGTGTTGGTATCCACCTTGAAAAGCATTGAACACTTCCCAGGATAATCTGACAAAAGAATGGTAATTTATACAGTAAACTACTGCAGTGGAATATAACAGGCACAATAGATCCATACTGCATTCAGAACCAGACACATCACATACATGTCCAGACAAATAGAGCCAGAAATCTGCCAGCAAAAACAGAGATGAAGAGAGAGAGAGAGAAAGAGAGAAAGAAAGAGAGAGTAGAAAGAGATGGAGACAGGGAGAAAGAGAGAGAGTTGATAAGAAATTGAAGAGAGACAAAGAAACAGAGAGAGAGAGAGAGAGAGTAAAACAAGAGAAAAGAGAGCAAATACCCAAAGTACTGCTGCACAATGTTTCCCTCAGGGAGCCTCTGTGAGGAACAAGACAAACCAGAACCACAGAGGAGATTCTGCACCTGCAGTTTCTCCTCTCCTCCTCCAGCCTTGTTAGAGGACACACTTGGTCTGTGCGTGTGCCTCTGGTTTGTGTGTGTGCCTCTGTGTGTGTGTGTGTGTGTGTGTGTGTGTGTGTGTGTGTGTGTGTGTGTGTGTGTGTGTGTGTGTGTGTGTGTGTGTGTGTGGTGAGAATGAAGAACATGCGCTGGCTGGGAAAGCAGGTTCCCTATTTCTAATGAAAAGCAAAGTGAATATAGGTATTGTTGATCTAGAGCAGTGGTTACCAAACTTTTTATAGTCTCGTACTCCTTCAAACATTCAACCTCCAGCTGCGTACCCCCTCTAGCACCAGGGTCAGCGCACTCTCAAATGTTGTTTTTGGCCATCATTGTAAGCCTGCCACACACACACTATACGATACATTTATTAAACATAAGAATGAGTGTGAGATTTTGTCACAACCTGGCTCGTGAGAAGTGACAAAGAGCTGTTATAGGACCAGGGCACAAATAATAATAATCAATCATTTTGCTCTTTATTTAGCCATCTTACATATAAAACCTTATTTGTTCATTGAAAATTGTGAATAACTCACCACAGGTTAATGAGAAGAGTGTGCTTGAAAGGATGCATATAACTCTGCAATGTCGGATTGTATTGGAGAGAGTCTCAGTCTTAAATCATTTTCCAAACACACTCTGTGCCTGTATTTAGTTTTCATGCTAGTGAGGGCCGAGAATCCACTTTCACTTAGTTACATGGTTGCAAAGGGCATCAGTGTCTTAACAGCGCGATTTGCCAAGGCAGGACACTCTAAGCGCAGCCCAATCCAGAAATCTGGCAGAGGCTTCTGATTAAATTCATGTTCACAGAACCGCTTGTTGCAATTTCGATGAGGCTCTCTTGTTCAGATATCGGTAAGTGGACTGGAGGCAGGGCATGAAAGGGATATCAAATCCAGTTGTTTGTGTCATCCATTTCGGGAAAGTATCTGCGTAATTGCGCACCCAACTCACTCAGGTGCTTCTTTATATCACATTTGACATCGTCCAAAAAGCTTGAGTTCATTTGCACACAAAAAATCATACAACGATGGAAAGACCTGTGTTTTGTCCTTGTTAATGCAGACAGAGAAGAGCTCCAACTTCTTAATCATACCCTCAATTTGACCCGGACATTGAATATAGTTGTGGAGAATCCCTGTAGTCCTACATTCAGATCATTCAGGCGAGAAAAAACATCACCTATGTATGTATGTAGGCCAATTAAGGAAGACATCCTCTTCTGCAAACCACTGGAAACCAGGACAACAGGATAGGATATTTTTAAAGTACTGGACAGCTTTGTGACATCAAATAGACTTTGGTGGTCAAGATGTGTTGGTATCTGTACTGATGGCGCAAAAGCCATGACAGGGAGACATAGTGGAGTGGTAACGCACGTGCAAGTAGTTGCTCCCAACGCCACTTGGGTACACTGCAGCATCCACTGAGAGGCTCTTGCTGCCAAGGGAATGCCTGACAGCTTGAAAGATGTTTTGGACACTACAGTGAAAATGGTTAACTTTGTTAAAGCAAGGCCCCTGAACTCTTGTGTATTTTCTGCACTATGCAATGATATGGGCAGCGACCATGTAACGCTTTTACAACATACAGAAGTGCGCTGGTTATCAAGGGGCAAAGTATTGACACGTTTTCTAAAATTGAGAAACGAGCTTAAAGTTTTCTTTACTGACCATCATTTTCACTTGTCTGACCGCTTGCATGATGACGAGTTTCTCACAGGACTTGCCTATCTGGGTGATGTTTTTTCTCGCCGGAATGATCTGATTCTCCGCAACTATATTCAATGTGCGGGTCAAATTGAGGGTATGATTAAGAAGTTGGAGCTCTTACACAGGTCTTTTCATCGTTATATGATTTTTTGTGTGCAAATGAACTCAAGCTTACGGACATTGTCAAATGTGATATAGTGAAGCACCTGAGTGAGTTGGGTGCGCAATTACGCAGGTACTTTCCCGAAATGGATGACACAAACAACTGGATTTGATATCCCTTTCATGCCCTGCCTCCAGTCCACTTACCGATATCTGAACAAGAGACCCTCATCAAAATTGCAACAAGTGGTTCTGTGAAAATTGTATTTAATCAGAAGACACTGCCAGATTTCCGGATTGGGCTGCGTTCAGAGTATCTTGCCATGGCCAATTGCGCTGTTAAGACACTGATGCCCTTTGGAACCACATACCTAAGTGAAAGTGGATTCTCGGCCCTCACTAGCATGAAAACTAAATACAGGCACAAAGTGTGTGTGGAAATCGATTTAAGACTGAGACTCACTCCAATACAACCCAACATTGCAGAGTTATGTGCATCCTTTCAAGCACACTCTTCTCATTAACCTGTGGTGAGTTATTCACAATTTTCAATGAACAACTACAGTTTTATATGTAAGATGGCTAAATAAAGAGCAAAATTATTGATTATTATTAGTATTTGTGCCCTGGTCCTATAAGAGCTCTTTGTCACTTCCCACGACCCGGATTGTGACAAAAACTCATTATTATGTTTAATAAATGTATCGTATAGTGTGTGTGTGTGGCAGGCTTACAATGATGGCAAAAAACAACATTTTGAGAGTGCGCTGACCCTGGTGTTAGAGGGGGTACGCAGCTGGAGGTTGAACGTTTGAAGAGGTACGGGACTATAAAAGTTTGTGAACCGCTGTTCTAGATCAACAACACATATATTCTGTTTGCTCTAGATCAACAACACATATATTCTGTTTGCTCTAGATCAACAGCACATATATTCAGTTTGATCTAGATCAACAGCACATATATTCAGTTTGATCTAGATCAACAGCACATATATTCAGTTTGCTCTAGATCAACAACACATATATTCACTTTGCTCTAGAGAAAACTGAATATGTGTTGTTGCTTCTCTTTGAAGTAGAAATCAGTCTGGCCTGACTTGTTTTCCAGGAAGCAGAACAATGACACCAAGCTGTGTCCAACAAATTGGTTTGAGTCATACCGAGTCAATGGCAGAGACCTCCCTGTGCTGGGGAGGGTGGGAGCTAACAACCATCTCCCCATTCCCCTGTAGCACAGCCAGCTGAATTAGATGGCTTAATAGTCTCCTTTCCTACTGATACGGGTTGTCCCAAATGGCACCCTATTCTCTAGATGGGGCTCTGGTCAAAAGTAGTGCACTATGCACCCTGGTCAAAAGTAGTGTACTATAAAGGGTATAGGCTGCCATTTGGGACGCTGACACTGACAGAGCCCAGAGCTGTACTGCAGTTGTAACTAATCAAAACGGTGGCCACTGACTTTAAGAGAGGACATGAAGCTAGCAGAGCATGCTCTCAATAGGAGATGTTGTTAGGGGTGAGGGAGTGAGCCATGGTTGGGTGGATCCGTTATCTGGTGATTTTGTTCTAAATTGAAATGTTTAAAGCAGCGATTTGAGCGAAGACTAGCTCGACAACATGACACCATGCTGTGAATCACAAGGATTATCTAAGCCAGGGATGGGTAACTTTGATGGAGGTGGGGGCCACAAAACATCAGATCTCATCATGAGGGGCTGTGTATGTGTTTTTACCCACATTCATACACATCCACAGCTAATTTCCTGCAATTCTATACATTTTGCCATAGGGAGTTTTACATTTTTAATATGATATCTGGGTGAGAGTGACTATCAAAATCAATGGGCTCCTCCGGTCGGTAAATAGATAGTTGGCTCGACTAACTTACCAATCAAACTCATTTTTGCTGTCATGTGCTAATTGAGTGACAGTCAGTGACTGACATATGAAAAACTGCTGATGCACAACCACATTTCTAAATTGCACTTTGTGTATTCTACTATTCTAACTCTCAACAGTAAGTTAAGATCTCGACTGATCATGAACAAATGATAATAATAATGTTTTGGGAAATTGATCCGTGGCAAGCCAGTTGCCTATCCCTGATCAGTGTGTGTTCTAGTGGTACGTGTGTGTAGGGAGAATCAATTACAAATATAATCCTGATCAATATAATCTTCCAGGATTCCTGGATTAGAATAGAAACAATAAAACAATATATATAATCCTCACAACACAATGCTTTATTTAAGCTAGTAAAACCAAGCCGTCAGTATGTTGTTGGGAAGGTGACTAGGCTTTAGAGAGAGAAGCTTTGTGAACCGCAGCAGTGGGGGAGAGATGAGACCAGAGACCGGCATTGATGGAGAGCTGAAGCTACATTATACAGGGAGGCGAGGTAAAGGAGAGGATGCCATTTTTAGGGCAGCACCAAGAGTTATAAACGATCATCTGATGTTTTCCATTACTCTCTGGGAAAATGTATTTGTCAAAACCAAAACAAAATAGAACACACTGTGAAAATAAATACACACAGAGACAACAAACTGTAGCTTTAATTCAAGATCACAAAAACATGCCCAAAGGCGAACAATGTGCTCTTTACTGTAGAATCCGTGCAGTAGACGACAGGGGAAGAAGGTTAGTAGTATGGATTGTTGCAGTACTGTATGTAAGCTGTAAACAATGTACAGTTGAAGTCGGAAGTTTACATGCACTTATGTTGGAGTCATTAAAACTCGTTTTAAACCACTCCACAAATTTATTGTTGACAAACTATAGTTTTGACAAGTCAGTTAGGACATCTACATTGTGGATGACACAAGTATTTTTTCAAACAATTGTTTACAGACAGATTATTTCAATTATAACTCACTGTATCACAATTCCAGTGACTCAGAAGTTTACAAACACCAAGTTGACTGTGCCTTTAAACAGCTTGGAAAATTCCAGAAAATGATGTCATGGCTTTGGAAGCTTCTGATAGGCTAATTGACATCATTTGTGTCAATTGGAGACGTACCTGTGGATGTATTTCAAGGCCTACCTTCAAACTCAGTGCCTCTGCTTGACATCATGGGAAAATCAAAAGTTGTAGACCTCTACAAGTCTGGTTCATCCTTGGGAGCAATTTCCAAATGCATGAAGGTACCAAGTTCATCTGTACAAACAATAGTACGCAAGTATAAACACCATGGGACCACACAGCCGTCATACCGCTCACGAAGGAGACGCGTTCTGTCACCTAGAGATGAACGTACTTTGGTGCAAAAAGTGCAAATCAATCCCAGAACAACAGCAAAGGACCTTGTGAAGATGCTGGAGGAAACAGGTACAAAAGTATCTATATCCACAGTAAAACGAGTCCTATATCGACATAACCTGAAAGGCCGCTCAGCAAGGAAGAAGCTACTGCTCCAAAACCGCCATAAAAAGCCAGATTACGTTTTACAGCTGCACATGGGGATAAAAGATCATACTTTTTGGAGAAATGTCCTCTGGTCTGATGAAACAAAAATAGAACTGTTTGGCCATGATGACCATCGTTATGTTTGGAGGAAAAAGGGGGAGGCTTGCAAGCCAAAGAACACCATCCCAACCGTGATGCAAGGGGGTGGCAGCATCATGTTGTGGGGGTGCTTTGCTGCAGGAGTGACTGGTGCTCTTCACAAAATAGATAGCATCATGAGGAGGGACAATTATGTGGATATATTGAAGCAACATCTCAAGACATCAGTCAGGAAGTTAAAGCTTGGTCGCAAATGTGTCTTCCAAATGGACAATGACCCCAAGCATACTTCCAAAGTAGTGGCAAAATGGCTTAAGGACAACAAAGTCAAGGTATCAGAGTGGCCATCTTAAAGCCCTGACCTCAATCCTATAGAAACTTTGTGGGCAGAACTGAAAAAGCATGTGCGAGCAAGGAGGCCTACCATACAGACTTCGTTACACCAGCTCTGTCAGGAGGAATGGGCCAACATTCACCCAACTTATTGTGGGAAGCTTGTGGAAGGCCACCCGAAACGTTTGACCCAAGTTAAACAATTTAAAGGCAATGCTACCAAATACTAATTGAGTGTATGTAAACTTCTGAGCCACTGGGAATGTGATGGAAAAAATAAAAGCTGAAATAAATCATTCTCTTGTCTATTATTCTGACATTTCACATTCTTAAAATAAAGTGGTGATCCTAACTGACCTAAGACATTTTTACTCAGATTAAATTTCAGGAATTGTGAAAAACTGAGTTTAAATGTATTTGGCTAAGGTGTATGTAAACTTCCGACTTTAACTGTATGTACAGTAGCTTATTTGTTGCAGTGATTGACTTATGTTTAAAAATTGTTCAGAATGATACAACATAAAACTGACATGGAACAGATTTGTAATAGTCTAAGAAATGTTGTCATTGCTCTCTCTAGTTAATCTATCTTTGCTGTTTTCTTTTCTATTTGTTATGCCCTGTCTCTTCCCTCCCTCCCTCCCTCCCTCCCTCCCTCCCTCCCTCCCTCCCTCCCTCCCTCCCTCCCTCCCTCCCTCCCTCCCTCCCTCCCTCCCTCCCTCTCTTCTCTCCCTCTCTTCCCTCCTCTCTTCCCTCCTCTCTTCCCTCCTCTCTTCTCTCTTCTCCTCTCCACCCGCCTGTCTTCCCTCCATTCTTCTCACAACCACACCAGCTCTTCTTTTTATGAGACAAATGCACTTTTGCCCTCATATTGCCATCAAATGCACTTTTGCCCTCATATCTATTTCTTTATGTGCTAATATTGCCTTTTCCTCTAATAAAACAGCTAAACATGTAAATTATCTTCTGCATGCTATCATCATAATGTCTCATGAGCCTAAATATAGGATTTTAATTCGATCACAAATTAAAACTTGTAGTGTATTTGAGGTTTAAAAAGGCTTCAAAAGATTGTAATTTCTGTCTTGAAATTTCAGACTTAATTTTCTCTTACGAAAAGTGCATCAACCCCTACGAAAATGTCCATTAATTATAATCCACATAGTAATTTACATTTCCTGTTGCTGCAGGATTCTTTTCCTTCTGTAGAAAACTGGCTCAAATTAAGATTTTTTTGTTTTTAATACTACTTTTTAAGGTCTGAGTACCACAATGCCTATTCCACCCATGCTCTACCAGTTTTTCCAGCACACAGCTTTGACCTACTACAGTAGCTATGTTGGTATTGTTCTTCAAACTATGTTTAGGCAGGTTGCTTAGGATTCAAACCTTATCAAACAGTCTATAGTCTAGCCTATATTAGTAAATATGTATGAGGCTTAATGTCCATGTTTAGTGTGTAAGGTTAAATGAGTCTGAAGCATCATCTTCATATAATCAAAAAACAACAATCCTGGGGTCTCGTCTGACTCACTCAGATCAAGATCACTGTCTGCGTTTCATCGACCAGTAGTTGACAACAGAAAACATGTCAGGATAAAGTAATAATTAAAAAAACATATCTTCGTGTTATTCGGACTAATATAATGACTTTTAATATAATTACAATTAAGCCTAGAGTTCAGTAGGACATGGGGAAGTTTTACTGATCAGTGTCGTTCACTCTCAAAGCCATCAAACCCAACTTCCATTAACCACCACAGGATCGGTGAGTCCCCCGCGGGACGGTTGAGCTAATGAAGGCTAATATGATTAGCATGAGGTTGTAAGTAACAAGAACATTTCCCAGGACAAAGACATATCTGATATTGGCAGAAGGCGAGAGGCATAGGCGAGAATGGACCGTTTTAATTGGACCGTTTGAAATGGATCGTTTTAATTGGACCGTTTTAAATGGACCGTTTTATTTGGACCGTTTTAATTGGACTGTTTTTAATGGACCGTTTTAACACAGATGGATGTGTGGATGAGTGTGTGTGTCTGTCTGTACAGTAAAGGAAAAAAGTATTTGATCCCCTGCTGATTTTGTACGTTTGCCCACTGACAAAGAAATGATCAGTCTGTAATTTTAATGGAAGGTTTATTTGAACAGTGAGAGACAGAATAACAACCAAAAAATCCAGAAAAACGCATGTCAAAGATGTTATAAAATGATTTGCATTTTAATGAGGGAAATAAGTATTTGACCTCTCTGGAAAACATGACTTAGTACTTGGTGGCAAAACCCTTGTTGGCAACCACAGAGGTCAAACGTTTCTTGTAGTTGGCCACCAGGTTTGCACACATCTCAGGAGGGATTTTGTCCCACTCCTCTTTGCAGAGCTTCTCCAAGTCATTAAGGTTTCGAGGCTGACGTTTGGCAACTCGGACCTTCAGCTCCCTCCACAGATTTTCTATGGGATTAAGGTCTGGAGACTGGCTAGGCCACTCCAGGACCTTAATGTGCTTCTTCTTGAGCAACTCCTTTGTTGCCTTGGCCGTGTGTTTTGGGTCATTGTCATGCTGGAATACCCATCCACGACCCATTTTCAATGCCCTGGCTGGGGGAAGGAGGTTCTCACCCAAGATTTGACGGTACATGGCCCCGTCCATCTTCCCTTTGATGCGGTGAAGTTGTCCTGTCCCCTTAGCAGAAAAACACCCCAAAGCATAATGTTTCCACCTCCATGTTTGACGGTGGGGATGGTGTTCTTGGGGTCATAGGCAGCATTCCTCCTCCTCCAAACACGGCGAGTTGATTTGATGCCAAAGAGCTCCATGTTGGTCTCATCTGACCACAACACTTTCACCCAGTTGTCCTCTGAATCATTTAGATGTTTATTGGCAAACTTCAGACGGGCATTTATATGTGCTTTCTTGAGCAGGGGGACCTTGCGGGCGCTGCAGGATTTCAGTCCTTCACGGCGTAGTGTGTTACCAATTGTTTTCTTTGTAACTATGGTCCCAGCTGCCTTGAGATCATTGACAAGATCCTCCCGTGTAGTTCTGGGCTGATTCCTCACCGTTCTCATGATCATTGCAACTCCACGAGGTGAAATCTTGCATGGAGCCCCAGGCCGAGGGAGATTGACAGTTCTTTCGTGTTTCTTCCATTTGCGATTAATCGCACCAACTGTTGTTACCTTCTCACCATGCTGCTTGGCGATGGTCTTGTAGCCCATTCCAGCCTTGTGTAGGTCTACAATCTTGTCCCTGACATCCTTGGAGAGCTCTTTCGTCTTGGCCATGGTGGAGAGTTTGGAATCTGATTGATTGATTGCTTCTGTGGACAGGTGTCTTTCATACAGGTAACAAGCTGAGATTAGGAGGACTCCCTTTAAGAGTGTGCTCCTAATCTCAGCTCGTTACCTGTATAAAAGACACCTGGGAGACAGAAATCTTTCTGATTGAGAGGGGGTCAAATACTTATTTCCCTCTTTAAAATGCAAATCAATTTATAACATTTTTGACATGCGTTTTTCTGGATTTTCTTGTTGTTATTCTGTCTCTCACTGTTCAAATAAACCTACCTTTAAAATTATAGACTGATCATTTCTCTGTCAGTGGGCAAACGTACAAAATCAGCAGGGGATCAAATACTTTTTTCCCCTCACTGTATGTGTATGTGTGTTACTCTGTGTGTGTCTGTATGTGTGCAAACGTGCGTGTATGTGTGTGTTTATATCAGTGGTGGTCAGTACCGTTTAATATGATTGAGGCTGATTTTATTTTATTTTTTTTATTTTTTTTACGAGCATGGCCTTATTTCTATTATAGCATATTGGATGACTGTCATTCATATTCCATTCACCAAGTGCAATGTAACGCTTGCCTGCATCTAGCTGATCTAGGGTGTAATCATTAGTCCAACAGTTGCAAACGAGAGTTTCTATTGGACAAATTCAGGTATGTTTATCCCTGTTTTGTTCCATTTACTTCCGTTTAAGAAACATTTTTCAACAGAAACGGTGGAATGAATACACCTCGATCACACGTAAACAAAGTTCACTTTCAATGCATCCACGTTGTATTTCTTCTTGCATCTATGCACTCTCCTCCTCACCTTTTCCCTTTGCTTGTGGACTTCAATGCACAATACATCAGCTGTATGTGACCACGCAAAAAAAACATTACGAGCCAAACCATGTCATAACTGCTACACACAGCCTACACCGAAGTCACCATATTAGCTAAAGTAACGTCATAGTCAACATAGCTAATAGAACTAATGAATTAGTAAACCCGCTACAATTATGCAGTAACTTTACAGTATACAGTCAGTAAGCAGTTCAGCAAGCAGTTTAGCAGTTCCACCGGTGGGACCCAGGGGCAATACATTTGAAAAACCAAAAGCTTACCTTGACTTGAAAGAGTTCCAGTGTTGTGTTGGATAGTCATAGCCAGCTAGCTAACATAGCATTCCTCTGTTTGAGCCGGGTCTTTGAGTAGGTTAAACTACCTAGCCAGCTGCATTTGCTAACTAAGTAAGTGAAAAGTGAAATAAATGACGGAATATCTCTCTCACTCTCTCTTTCTTGCTTCTCCTTCATTTTGGAAGAAATAAATTTTTTCAAAACTGTTAACCTGTTTGGGATAGGGGGCAGTATTGTCACGGCCGGATAAAAAACCGTACCCGATTTAATCTGGTTACTACTCCTGCTCAGAAACTAGAATATGCATATAATTAGTACATTTGGATAGAACACACTCTAAAGTTTCTAAAACTGTTTGAATGGTGTCGGTGAGTATAACATAACTCATATGGCAGGCCAAAACCTGAGAAGATTCTATACAGGAAGTGCCCTGTCTGACAATTTGTTCTCCTTCTAGGGCATCTCTATCAAAAAAACAGCATCTCTGCTGTAACGTGACATTTTCTAAGGCTTTCGTTGGCTCTCAGAAGGCGCCAGAAAGTGGAATGAGTGCTCTCCAGTCTCTGGGCGAAAAACAGGAGTTTTTGTGAGTGGTCCTGCTGAGAACAATGACACTGGAGAGCGCGTGCACGAGACGACTCCATTTTTTTCTTTCAGTGTTTGAACGACGCCCGGTTGGAATATTATCGCTATTTTACGAGAAAAATAGCATAAACATTTATTTTAAACAGCGTTTGACATGCTTCGAAGTACGGTAATGGAATATTTTGAATTTTTTTGTCACGAAATGTGCCCACGCGTCACCCTTCGGATAGTGACTTGAACGCACGAACAAAACGGAGCTATTTGGATATAACTATGGATTATTTCGAACCAAAACAACATTTGTTGTTGAAGTAGAAGTCCTGGGAGTGCATTCTAACGAAGAACAGCAAAGGTAATCCAATTTTTCTTATAGTAAATCTGAGTTTGGTGAGGGCCAAACTTGGTGGGTGTCAAATTAGCTAGCCATGATGGCCGGGCTATGTACTCAGAATATTGCAAAATGTGCTTTCACCGAAAAGCTATTTTAAAATCTGACACCGCGATTGCATAAAGGAGTTCTGTATCTATAATTCTTAAAATAATTGTCATGTTTTTTGTCAACGTTTATCGTGAGTAATTTAGTAAATTCACCGGAAGTTTGCAGTGGGTATGCTAGTTCTGAACATCACATGCTAATGTAAAAAGCTGTTTTTTGATATAAATATGAACTTGATTGAACAAAACATGCATGTATTGTATAACATAATGTCCTAGGAGTGTCATCTGATGCAGATCAAAGGTTAGTGCTGCATTTAGCTGTGGTTTTGGTTTTTGTGACATATAGGCTTGCTTTGAAAATGGCTGTGTGATTATTTTTGGGAGGGTACTCTCCTGACATAATCTAATGTTTTGCTTTTGTTGTAAAGCCTTTTTGAAATCGGACAATGTGGTTAGATAAAGGAGAGTCTTGTCTTTAAAATGGTGTAAAATAGTCATATGTTTGAGAAATGGAAGTTTTTGCATTTTTTAGGTATTTGTAATTCGCGCCACGCTATACCATTGGATATTGGTGAGGCGTTCCGCTAGCGGAACGTCTGTCCCTAACAGGTTTTAAGCTATTGTCATTGTCTCCCTTTGAGTCAAATACTCACCACATTATATTCACTGCAGTGGTAGCTAGCTGTAGCTTATGCTTTCAGAACTAGATTAATTTTCTGATCCTTTCATTAGGTGGACAACATGTCAGTTCACGCTGCAAGAGCTCTGATAGGTTGGAGGATGTCTTCCGGAAGTTGCTGTGTAAGTCTATGAAAGGGGGTGAGAACCAAAGTCAATGTACCCAGAGGGGGACAGAAGCTAGCTGTTTTCCGGCTATACCATGACGCTACCCTACAGAGTGCTGTTGAGGTTACTGTAGACCTTCATTGCAAAACAGTGTGTATGAAAAATTATTTGGTGTATTTAGTATAGTTTTATCTAAAAAGGAGCACTTTTTAAAAGTGTTACTATTTTTATTTGTAGGAAATTCACTGAGGAGGATGGTCCTCCCCTTCCTCCTCTGAGGAGCCTCCACTGAGGAGCCTCCACTGGTGTTTATATGTATGCTTGAGTGCGAGTGTGTATGAATATGTGAGTTTTATTTATTTATTTATATAGTTTTTTTTTTTACCATTATTTTACCAGGTAAGTTGACTGAGAACACATTCTCATTTACAGCAACAACCTGGGGAATAGTTACAGGGGAGAGGAGGGGGGTGAATAAGCCAATTTTAAGCTGGGGATGATTAGGTGACCATGATGGTATGAGGGACAGCCCTACTCTTACGATAAGTGCCATGGGATCTTTAATGACCTCAGAGAGTCAGGACACCCGTTTAACGTCCCATCCGAAAGACAGCACCCTACACACGAGTGAGGGCGTGTGTGTGTGTGTGTGTGTATGTGCATGCGTGTGTGAGGCCAGGAGAAGTTGGACAGTTCTAATACTGCACCACATGCCCTCTGTGAAGCCCGGAACGTTAACCCTACAGATATTAATTCTGCACCACATGCCCTCTGAGAAGCCCGGAACATTAACCCTGCAGATATTAATTCTGCACCACACCCCCTCTGTGAAGCCCTGACCGTTAACCCTGCAGATATTAATTTTGCACCACATGCCCTCTGTGAAGCCCGGAACATTAACCCTGCAGATATTAATTCTGCACCACATGCCCTCTGTGAAGCCCGGACCGTTAACCCTGCAGATATTAATTTTGCACCACATGCCCTCTGTGAAGCCTGGAACATTAACCCTGCAGATATTAATTCTGCACCACATGCCCTCTGTGAAGCCCGGAACATTAACCCTGCACATATTAATACTGCAGCACATGCCCTCAGGGAAACCCAGACTGTTAACCATGCACATATTAATACTGCAGCACATGCCCTTTGAGAAGCCCGGAACGTTAACCATGCAGATATTAATACTGCAGCACATGCCCTCTGGAAGTCCGGAACGTTAACCCTACAGATATTAATATTACAGCACATGCCCTCTGGGAAGCCCGGAACGTTAACCATGCAGATATTAATACTGCAGCACATGCCCTCTGCGTAGCCTGGACCGTTAACCCTAGCTACAGATTTTACAGCTGGTGAAATTAAGTACATCCATTTCCCATACAGCCCCCAGGATGATGTGAGTCTGTAGGACTAGGATAGGAGGCTCTGATGCTCTCTTCTAATGGGGAATACGAGCCTCTGAGGCTCTTTTCAAATGGAGGATATGAGGCTCTGAGTCTCTGTTCTACTGGGTTTTGTGTCTCCCCCTGCCTCCTTGTCATAACAGAGTCCCTGTCTCCCTGTCATAACAGAGTCCCTGTCTTCCTGTCATAACAGAGTCTCTGTCTCCCTGTCATAGCAGATTCCCTGTCTCCCTGTCATAACAGAGTCTCTGTCTCCCTGTCATAACAGAGTCTCTGTCTTCTTGTCATAACAGAGTCTCTGTCTTCCTGTCATAACAGAGTCCCTGTCTCCTTGTCATAACAGAGTCTCTGTCTTCTTGTCATAACAGAGTCTCTGTCTTCCTGTCATAACAGAGTCTCTGTCTTCCTGTCATAACAGAGTCTCTGTCTCCCTGTCATAACAGAGTCTCTGTCTCCCTGTCATAACAGAGTCTCTGTCTTCTTGTCATAACAGAGTCTCTGTCTCCCTGTCATAACAGAGTCTCTGTCTCCCTGTCATAACAGAGTCTCTGTCTCCCTGTCATAACAGAGTCCCTGTCTCCTTGTCATAACAGAGTCTCTGTCTTCCTGTCATAACAGAGTTTCTGTCTCCCTGTCATAACAGAGTCTCTGTCTTCCTGTCATAACAGAGTTTCTGTCTCCCTGTCATAACAGAGTCTCTGTCTTCCTGTCATAACAGAGTCCCTGTCTCCTTGTCATAACAGAGTCTCTGTCTCCCTGTCATAACAGAGTCCCTGTCTCCTTGTCATAACAGAGATTCTGTCTTCCTGTCATAAAATAGTCTCTGTCTTCCTGTCATAACGTCCCTGTCTCCCTGTCATAACAGAGTCCCTGTCTCCCTGTCATAACAGAGTTTCTGTCTTCCTGTCATAAAATAGTCTCTGTCTTCCTGTCATAGCAGATTCCCTGTCTTCCTGTCATAGCAGATTCCCTGTCTCCCTGTCATAACAGAGTCCCTGTCTCCCTGTCATAACAGAGTTTCTGTCTTCCTGTCATAATAGAGTTTCTGTCTTCCTGTCATAACAGAGTTTCTGTCTTCCTGTCATAGCAGAGTCCCTGTCTCCCTGTCATAGCAGATTCCTTGTCTCCCTGTCATAGCAGAGTGATTAATACTTCAGCTTTTCCTTTCTTAAACTGTACCTGTGTTCTGTGTTGTGTGTATTCTGTGTTCTGTGTTGTGTGTGTTCTGTGTTCTGTGTTGTGTGTATTCTGTGTTCTGTGTGTTCTGTGTTTTTTGTGTTTGTGTGTACATGCATGCGTGCCTGCCTGAATGTGTGCATAACTGTGTTTGTGTGTGACTGCGTGTGTGTGTGTGTGTGTGTGTGTGTGTGTGTGTGTGTGTGTGTGTGTGTGTGTGTGTCTGTGTGTGTGTGTGCACGTGTGTGTGTGTGACTGTGTGTGTGTGTGACTGTGTGTGTGTGTGACTGTGTGTGTGACTGCGTGCGTGTGTGTGTGTGTGTGTGTGTGTGTGTGTGTGTGTGTGTGTGTGTGTGTGTGTGTGTGTGTGTGCATGCGTGCGTGCGTGCGTGTGTGTGTGAAACTGAATGTGTGTGCTACTTTGGCTGATTGAAGGGTTTTAATAATCGGCTTACAGCAGCTACCATACAAACTCAGCAGTTTTTCTTGTCTCTGTCTGCAGGGCAGAAAACATTATTATTTACAGAACTAGCATGCAGCTCTCTGTTGATAGGGGGAATAAATGATATGTATTGTTGTATTGTGGATTATGATTTTGACACCCTGGAGCAATCAGGGAAACAACTGTCCCAGTGTAGATGGTTAACCCATTACAGCAATTGGGAGACAGATGTTGAGGAAAGAGGTATTGGGTCTACCAGGGGAGACAAATGGGGAGGAAAGAGGCATTGGGTCTAACTGGGGAGACAGATGGGGAGGAAAGAGGCATTGGGTCTACCTGGGGAGACAGATGGGGAGGAAAGAAGCTTTAGGTCACCCTGGGGAGACGGATGTTGAGGAAAGAGGTATTGGGTCTACCTGGGGAGACGGATGGGGAGGAAAGAAGCATTGGGTCTACATGGGGAGACAGATGTGGAGAAAAGAGGCTTTGGGTCTACCTGTGGAGACGGATGGGGAGGAAAGAGGTATTGGGTCTACCTGGGGAGAGGAAAGAGGTATTGGGTCTACCTGGGGTGACGGATGGTGAGGAAAGAGGTATTGGGTCTACCTGGGGAGAGGAAAGAGGTATTGGGTCTACCTAGGGAGACGGATGGGGAGGAAAGAGGTATTGGGTCTACCTGGGGTGACGGATGGGGAGGAAAGAGGTATTGGGTCTACCTGGGGAGAGGAAAGAGGTATCGGGTCTACCTAGGGAGACGGATGGGGAGGAAAGAGGTATTGGGTCTACCTAGGGAGACGGATGGGGAGGAAAGAGGTATTGGGTCTACCTAGGGAGACGGAGGGGGAGGAAAGAGGCTTTGGGTCTACCTGGCGTGACGGATGGGGAGGAAAGAGGTATTGGGTCTACCTAGGGAGACTGATGGGGAGGAAAGAGGTATTGGGTCTACCTGGGGAGACATTAGCAAATAAGAGCGGTTGGCTACATGGTAGTTTCCATGCCTCAAAGATTCAGCCAAAACTGTGTTTGCACACACACACACACACACACACACACACACACACACGCACGCACACGCACACACGCACGCGCACGCACGCGCACGCACGCGCACGCACGCACAGTAGCTGGTTGGAGTTCCTTTGACAGGAACACTGCATTGAGAGCAGTTCTTTAAACACAGCCTCTCTCTCCTGTTACTAGCAGGTCTCCCAGGATTAGTGGAAGCAAAATCAATGCCCTCTGCGGTCTAAAGCTATCACAGTGAGCTATCTGCAGCAGATAGTAGCACCGGCAGCAGCAGCAGCTCCTCTCTACACAACACAGAGACTTCAGACCTCAGGGGATAGATCTTAACAGATGTGTAGCTCATTAACACCTGTCTATGGTTGTACAGCAGGGTATTCATCTCACTGATAATTTCATCTGGATTCATATCACCCCATATGATTAATAACATGCACACCCATACACACACACCTTCCTCCCTCTGCTGTTTCTCATGGAAAACCTAGCTACACAACATGACCAAAAGTATGTGGACACCTGTTCGTCGAAAATCTCTTTCCAAAATCATGCGGTTTAATATTGCTGCTATAAAAGCCTTCACTCTTCTGGGAAGGCTTTCCACTAGATGTTGGAACATTGCTTCGGGGACTTGCTTCGGGGACATTGCTTCGGCTTCCATTCAGCCACAAGAGCATTAGTGAGGTCTGGCACTGATGTTGGGTGATTAGGCCTGGCTCGCAGTTGCCGTTCCAATTCATCCCAAAGGATGTTCAATTGGGTTGAGGTAAGGGCTCTGTGCAGGCCAGTCAAGTTCTTCCACACCGATCTCAACAAACCATTTCTGTATGGACGTCGCATTGTGCCCAGGGGCATTGTCATGCTCACACAGGAGAGGGCCTTCCCCAAACTGTTGCCACAAAGTTGGAAGTACAGAAACTTCTATAATGTCATTGTATGCTGTAGCGTTAAGATTTCCCTTCACTGGAACTAATGGACAGATGCATCTATGGAGCCAGCACTTGGCAATGATGTGATGAAGTCCTGACCGACAGACAGGCTTGATACTGACGTCTCTGAATGGAGAGACCAGGCACTCAACACATCCACAATGTGGGACTGAAGGTGATTACTAATAATACAGTACAGCAGAAATGTCCAGTATTTGCAACACCCTTTTCATTCCATGCGTCATTGTTGAACTCTGCCTCAACTCTGTCTATTTCTACAGGTGGAGAGGACTGTAGAGGTTTTCGTCAGACGCCAGCCTCGGTTGTTTGATGGGGAGACCATAATTGGGGAAGTTTTACCTGACCTGTTCAAAATTCAACATAGTAGCTGTTTGTGTGTCAGATATTACCTATCCTAACTGCCATTGGTAATAGAACAACGACTGTGTGTGTATGTGTTCACAGAAACATGTATGGAGCCAGCACATAGAGACTTGCAAGATGATGTGATGAAGACCAGACGGACAGAGGGACTTGATACTGATGTCTCTGAATTGAGAGAGACCTGTCTATTCTGTGTATTCTGTACCAGAATCAGGTATCAGTCAATATGGGGAGGGAGGAACCCTGTGTATTCTGCACCAGGATCAGGTATCAGTCAATATGGGGAGGGAGAAACCCTGTGTATTCTGCACCAGGATCAGGTATCAGTCAATATGGGGAGGGAGGAACCCTGTGTATTCTGCACCAGGATCAGGGAATGCCTGTTTTATACGCGACACCACCCAAGAAGGTATGACCACTTTGACATGTTTGCCAACGTAGCCACATTACCACCAGACAAAATGCTGATAGGCACAGTATCTGTTTCGTCTGAGAATGACAATGGAAGGTGAAAGGTGCACATTGTTATATTAGCAGAACACCGATGCTATGGTATTATGTAAAGGGTTGTTTATTGTTCAAAACATTTAGTTTCGAATATCTACATAAATTCAACAATTGCATTCTTCTCATATTACTCTGTAGGCCACTGACATATTCAAAGATTCCTCCGGCATCTCACCATACATCTGCATGTAGTGATTGAACTCAACCTGCAGGAGGTTGGTTTGTTGTGATTGTGTGAGGAGTAACAGCTGCGGTTAAGGTTCTGACAGATGGGTGTGTCTTGGTGGTGGCAAGCACACACCGAAAAAAACACCCACATCAAACCACACCCCCAAGCCAACTCACATTTGGCTTCTGTCATGGCTGCCAGCATTTCTTGAGGAGCAAGACAAAAAAACGATGCCAAATCAACGGGTGCAGCTCCCCTTTAAGCCCCTCAGTGTTTACTTCAGGACAGAATCCCATGAACTCTGGATTCCTTGTTTAACTAGTGGCTCTCCTGGGACTGCAGCAGAGAGACAGTGAGCGATGGAGGAAGAGAAGAAAAACAGAAGAGGAGAGGCTTTCAGGAAGAGAGGCTTTCAGCCTGCTCTACCATGACCAAAGTGGTTCCCATATGGAAAGCCATCGCCTTGATTGAACCACATTCGATCAGAACTCATCTGGTATTCACACAGCCACCCACCTCTCCTCCTCCTCTCCTTTCATCCTCTCACCAGATAGAACAGCTCTGTCAGTCAGTGCCAAATGAGAGGCTCAGCCTATTGTAGCTCCATATCCCTGTCACATTTCAACATGACACAGTCTTTAACTTTCAGGGCCACTTTGTCTCCCATGTAATGTATTCTTCTCATGCTCAGCACAAAGGTGGAGGTCATAGTCATAGGGTGCATCCCACATGGCACCCTATTCCTAACATAGTGCACTACATAAGGAAACAGGATTTTCATTTAGGACGCAAGCATAGTCATACCTGGGCTTTGTCATCTCTCTCTCTCGCTCTTCCCCCATCTCTCTCTTTTCCTCTCTCTCTCTCTTCCCCATCCCTCTATTTTCCTCTCTCTCTCTTCCCCATCTCTCTCTTTTCCTCTCTCTCTCTTCCCCATCTCTCTCTTTTCCTCTCTCTCTCTCTTCCCCATCTCTCTCTTTTCCTCTCTCTCTCTCTTCCCCTCTCTCTCTTTTCCTCTCTCTCTCTTCCCCATCTCTCTCTTTTCCTCTCTCTCTTCCCCATCTCTCTCTTTTCCTCTCTCTCTTCCCCATCTCTCTCTTTTCCTCTCTCTTTTCCCTATCTATCTCTTTTCCTATCTCTCTCTCTCCTTCCCCATCTCTCTCTCTTCCCCTCTCTCTCTCTCTCTCTCTCTCTTCCCCTCCCTCTCTGTGCTGGACATACTGTATACCAGAGGGATGCATGTCTTTTCATGCAAATCAATACATACAGCATGCATGACCAACTGTAACCCCTAACAGCGTTGTTTTGTTTGATTGATTAATTATTTATGCAGCTATCTGATCCTTTGTGTGTTGATGTAATATGTTTTCCCCTCTTTTGTCATCATCAAAGCATGCGCTGATATGGGTTTCGATCCTGAGGGAGATGGCGATAGCCGCACCTGGCTTGCCTGCACATCATTCTTGGGTAATTGAAATGGATCGTATCAATCTGCTCGATCCAGTATAGTTCTGGAGATCACGGGACACAACAGGGCTAAGAGGAGATCAATAACTCAGGGAATGAGGAGTCTGGAGCAAAGACAGTCATTACGTTGAAGGAGAAAAAAAAACATGTACAGCAGTTATAAAGCATCCTGGATTATTTATTGGTTATTTTATGGGGACCTTAAAGAGCCTTCAATCAGCCATGAGGTTGTCACTACTCTACTAATCCCTTAGGCATATAGCAGGGTCGATGTATCTGCTAGTCCTCACGTCCACCCCTAAGTCGGCAGTGAAGCACAGTGAATCATTTGGTTTGAATCATGTGCAGAGTAAAGTTGAGCTGTTAGCCGTCATGTGGCTATCAGCTGTGTTTACAGCTGTGAAGCAAAGCTCTACTGTTTGGACAGCTTCCTCTAACATATCATCCATCGTTGCTTCTCTAGTTTTCAACAGTCCCCCAAGCTTATTCCCCCAAAATGTCTATCTTGTTGTTACAACTGAAGTTGAGCAGGTTGTATAGTGCGACTACTGACCACTATTGATGATCGATGATGCCCATGGACAGGCCAGAGGTTCAGAGTTTCTGTCCCATTTCATATGTCTCATTGCTATGAGCATGTGGGGACATTGCTCACATCTGCTATGACAGGCTCATTGTCCACCCTGCCTCTCAAAAGCCTGCAAGCGATGAGAGAGCCAAGCCGATGGTTCGTAGCTTCAACCCCACAGCACACACACCCTTACACACACCAACTGATTCATGGATTGGAATGTATATTTTTTTCTCTTGCTTTGTTTGCTCTTTTCCGTATTATTATTATTATCTCTGAAAAGTTACCTAGGAAAGGACTGAAAATAGTCCATATTACTATATGTAGCCTTAGAAATAAGGTTCATGAAATCATTAGCTTGCTAAGATCAGATAACATTAATGTATTAGCCATATCTGAGACTCACTTAGATAATTCATTTGATGATACAGCAGTAGCAATACAAGGATATACTGTAACATCTATAGAAGAGACAGGAATACTTATGGGGGAGGTGTTTCTGTATATATGCAGACCCATATCCCTGTAATGCTTAGAGAAGATCTTATGTCAAGTGTTATTGAAGTGTTGTGGTTGCAGGTTCACCTGGCCTATCGAAACCTTTTAATTTGGGGTGTTACTACACTGCGTGCACAATTATTAGGCAAATTGTATTCCTCGGGATTAATTTTATTGTTGAACCAACACAATGCTCTCAGTCAATCCAAAATGTTATTGAACCTCAAACCTGAATGTTTAACAAAGGAAAAATGTGTTTTGTCTTTCTCAGGGAAATACACTGCTCAAAAAAATGAAGGGAACACTTAAACAACAAAATGTAACTCCAAGTCAATCACACTTCTGTGAAATCAAACTGTCCACTTAGGAAGCAACACTGATTGACAATACATTTCACATGCTGTTGTGCAAATGGAATAGACAACAGGTGGAAATTATAGGCAATTAGCAAGACACCCCCAATAAAGGAGTGGTTCTGCAGGTGGGGACCACAGACCACTTCTCAGTTCCTATGCTTCCTGGCTGATGTTTTGGTCACTTTTGAATGCTGGCGGTGCTTTCACTCTAGTGGTAGCGTGAGACGGAGTCAACAACCCACACAAGTGGCTCAGGTAGTGCAGCTCATCCAGGATGACACATCAATGTGAGCTGTGGCAAGAAGGTTTGCTGTGTCTGTCAGCGTAGTGTCCAGAGCATGGAGGCGCTACCAGGAGACAGGCCAGTACATCAGGAGATGAGGAGGAGGTCGTAGGAGGGCAACAACCCAGCAGCTGGACTGCTACCTCTGCCTTTGTGCAAGGAGGAGCAGGAGGAGCACTGCCAGAGCCCTGCAAAATGACCTCCAGCAGGCCACAAATGTGCATGTGTCTGCTCAAACGGTCAGAAACAGACTCCATGAGGGTGGTATGAGGGCCCAACGTCCACAGGTGGGGGTTGTGCTTACAGCCCAACACTGTGCAGGACGTTTGGCATTTGCCAGAGAACACCAAGATTGGCAAATTCGCCACTGGCGCCCTGTGCTCTTCACAGATGAAAGCAGGTTCACACTGAGCACATGTGACAGACGTGACAGAGTCTGGAGACGCCGTGGAGAACGTTCTGCTGCCTGCAACATCCTCCAGCATAACGGGTTTGGCGGTGGGTCAGTCATGGTGTGGGGTGGCATTTCTTTGGGGGGCCACACAGCCCTCCGTGTGCTCGCCAGAGGTAGCCTGACTGCCATTAGGTACCGAGATGAGATCCTCAGACCCCTTGTGAGACCATATGCTGGTGCGGTTGGCCCTAGGTTCCTCCTAATGCAAGACAATGCTAGACCTCATGTGGTTGGAGTGTGTCAGCAGTTCCTGCAAGAGGAAGGCATTGATGCTATGGACTGGCCCGCCCGTTCCCCAGACCTGAATCCAATTGAGCACATCTGGCACATCATGTCTCACTCCATCCACCAACGCCACGTTGCACCACAGACTGTCCAGGAGTTGGCGGATGCTTTAGTCCAGGTCTGGGAGGAGATCCCTCAGGAGACCATCCGCCACCTCATCAGGAGCATGCCCAGGCGTTGTTGGGAGGTCATACAGGCACGTGGAGGCCACACACACTACTGAGCCTCATTTTGACTTGTTTTAAGGACATTACATCAAAGTTGGATCAGCCTGTAGTGTGGTTTTCCACTTTAATTTTGAGTGTGACTCCAAATCCAGACCTCCATGGGTTGATAAATTGGATTTCCATTGATTATTTTTGTGTTTTTGTTGTCAGCACATTCAACTATGTAAAGAAAAAAGTATTTCATAAGATTATTTCATTCATTCAGATGTAGGATGTGTTATTTTAGTGTTCTCTTTATTTTTTTGAGCAGTGTATATAAGTGTGCAGAATTATTAGGCAACTAAATTACAAAAATAATTTCTCTCAACTCACGTGTTTATTCTACATTTTTAGAGTAAGTGTAACAGATAAGTAACTCAAAATCACAATTATATAACATTTTTGGCCTTTCAAAAATATTCAGTGACCAATATAGCCACCCTTATTTTCAATAACTGCCATGAGCCTTCCATCCATGGAGTCTGTCAGTTTCCTGATCTGTTCACGATCAATTTTCGCTGAAGCAGCAACCACAGCCTCCCAAATGCTGTTCAAAAAGGTGTATTGTCTTCCATCACTGTAAATCTCACATTTGAGAAGGGCCCACAAGTTCTCAATAGGATTTAAGTCAGATGAGGAAGGGGGCCAGGTCATTATTCAGGCATCTTTGAGGCCCTTGCTGGCTATCCAAGCAGTGGAGTACTTGGATGCATGTGATGGAGCATTGTCCTGCATAAAGATCATGGCCTTCTAGAATGTTGAGGACTTCTTCCTGTACCACTGTTTGACGAATGAATCTTCCAGAAACCGGCAGTAGGTTTGGGAGTTGAGTTTCAGTCCATCTTCAACCCGAAAAGGTCCAACTACCTCATCCTCAATGATAGCAGCCCATACCAGTACCCCTCCTTCACCTTGCTGGCACCTGACTCAAAGTGGTGCCCTGTGTCCATTACTGATCCAGCCACGGGCCCATCCATTTGCTCCATCAAGAGTCACTTTCATTTCATCTGTCCATAAAACCTTTGAAAAATCTGTCTTCAGGTATTTCTTTGCCCAATCTTGACGCTTCAACTTGTGAATCTTATTCAGTGGTGGTCTTGTTTCAGTCTTCTTGACCTTGGCCATGTCTCTGAGCACTTGACACCTTGTACTACTGAACAGTCCAGGTAGGTTGCAGTTCTGCAATACGGTGGCACTGGAGGATAATGGGTTCCTGGTAGTTTGACGTTTAATTCTTCTCAAGTCTTTTGCAGTTAATTACGCCTTTTCTTCCCCATGCGTTTTTTTTCTCCCCAGTTGACTATTCGCAACAAAACGTTTGAATGTCCGGTGGTCACACCTCAAGAGTGTCGCATCCGTCTGAAAGGCATTTTACATTTTTGGCTTTTCAGTGTCAGTTAATTAAATTTATTTTTTGGCCCATTTTACCTGAGGTAATGAGGCTGCCTAATAATTATGCACACCTTGATATAAGGTGTTATTCACTTTCGCCACACCCTCCCTCATTACACAAATACATATCAACTGAAAATGATTAAATCCAATAAGCATTCAAGTTTATATGGTTTGGAGTTCGAAAATGTGAATAGAAACAATGATAAGATCAGAATACTCACGTGCCTAATAATTGTGCACACAGAGTATAGGTCACCAAGTGCTAACAGTCAGTATCCAAATAATATGCGTGACTGGTTTTCATCAAGCTGCCCGCTCAAGAGGAAACTTCTTACTGTAACCAGTGGTTGTATTCTGGTTCAGGTAATTAATCAACCTACCAGGGTGTTTAAAATAAACACTACAGGAACACAATCATCCACATGTATTGATCACATTTTTACTAATACTGTAGAACTTTGTTCTAAAGCTATATCCGTACTCATTGGATGCAGTGATCACAATATAGTGGCTATATCCAGGAAAGCCAAAGTTAAAAAAACTGGGCCTAAAATAGTGAATTAGAGATCATACAAAAGATTTTGCTGTGACTCTTATATGGATGATGTTGCAAATATTTGTTGGTCTGATGTGATTAATAAGGAGCGTACAGAGGCTGCACTTGAGGAATTTCTTAAATTGCTTCTTCCAATTATTGATAAACATACACCTGTTAGAACTGTTAAGGCTCCATAGATTGATGAGGAAAACGGTATGGTTGAAAGAGGAGTAGCTAATACAGTAAGTCTGGCTGCACATCTGATTGGCTGACTTACTGCAAATTAAGAAATGATATGACTAAATGCAATAAAAAGAAGAAGTAACTGTATTATGATGCCAAGATCAATGATATAAAGACTTTGGAGTACTTTAAATAAAATTATGAAATTAAATGAAATTCAAATGCATCTTTCATCAAATCAGATGGCTTATTCATCCCAAAACCAACTATTTGAATGATTTCTTCCTTAGCAAAGTGGGCAGACTTAGGAAGGAAATGCCAACAATGAACAGTGAGCCATCGTACTCATGTATAAAAAAAATATTATGAAAGAAAAGCATTGCAAGTTGGAATTTTGTAAAGTTAGTGTGGGAGAAGTGGATTTGTTTTTGTTATAGATCAATAATGACAAACCTCCTGGCATTGAAAATGTAGATGGAAAGCTACTGAGGATGGTAGCTGACTATAGCCACTCCTATCTGTCATATGTTTAATCTGAGCCTAGAGGAAAGCCTTTGTCCTCAGGCCTGGAGGGAAGCCAAAGTAATTCCGCTTCCCAAGAGTGGTGAAGCAGCCTGTACTGATTCTAACAGCAGAACAATCAGCTTGCTGCCAGCACATGGAAAACAGTTGGAGAAAATTGTGTTTTACCAAGTGCAATGCTACTTCTCTGTAAACAAATTAACAACAGACTTTCAGCATGCTTATAGAAAAGACATGTACTGCACTGACAGAAATGACTGATGTTTGGTTGAAAGAAATTGTTAATAAGTAGATTGTGGGAGCTATACTGTTAGATTTCAGTGCAGCCTTTGATATTATTGACCATAACCTGCTCTTGAGAAAACCTATTTGTTATGGCTTTCAACTTCTGCCATATTTTGGATTCAGAGCTACATATATAATACAACTCAGAGGGTTTTCTTTAATGAAAGCTTCTCTAATGTCAAACATGTAAAGTGTTGTGCACCACAAGGCAGCTCTCTAGGCCCTTTACTATTTTTACCAATGACCTGCCACTGGCATTAAACAAAGCATGTGTGTCCATGTATGCTGATAATCCAACCATATACACATCAGCAACCACAGCTAATGAAGTCACTGAAATACTTAACAAACAGTTGCAGTCTGTTTAGGAATGGGTGTCCGTAATAAAGAGATGCTTTGCTTTTTTGACACCACACTCCACAAAGAAAGTCCTGCAGGCTCTAGTTTTATCGTATCTTGATTATAGTCCAGTCATATGGTCAAGTGCTGCAAAGAAATACCTAGTTAAGCTGCAGCTGGCCCAGGACAGAGCAGCACATCTTGCTCTTCATTGTAATCAGATGGCTAATATTAATACTATGCATAACAGTCTTTCTTGGCTAAGAGTTGAGGAAAGACTGACTTCGTCCATTCTTGTTTTTTTAAAGAAACATTAATGTGCTAAAAATTCCAAATTGTTTGCATAGTCAACTTACACACAGCACTGACACAGACACTTACCCCACCAGACATGGCACCAGGGGTCTTTTCACAGTCCCCAGGTCCAGAAGATATTCAAGGAAACGTACAGTATTATACAGAGCCATGAGTGCATAGAACTCCCTTCCCTCTTGTATAAAGCAAGTGAACAGCAAACCTGGTTTAAAAAAACAGATAAAGCAACACCTCACGGCAAAAGTCCTCTCCCCATGTGACCTACTTGTTATGTGTATGTACTGACATTTACATGTAACATAGATGCACACACACATGGTTAATGTCTTTAAATGTATGTACATTTTAAAGTATTTTGTCTGTAATGTCTTTTTCGTTATACTGTATGTCGGAACCCAGTAAGACTAGCTATCGCCATTGACATTGGCTAATTGGGGATCCTAATAAATCCAATCCAATCATGCCTGTTTGACAGCTTGTGAGAGTTTCCTCTGTCTAATTGCCATAAAGGGGCCTGTCTGGCAGCTAGCGAGAGCTTCCTCTGTCTCATTGCCATGCAGGGGCCTGTCTGACAGCTAGCGAGAGCATCCTCTGTCTCATTGCCATGCAGGGGCCTTCTGACAGCTAGCGAGAGCTTCCTCTGTCTCATTGCCATGCAGGGGCCTGTCTGACAGCTAGCGAGAGCTTCCTCTGTCTCATTATTACTACAGAGAAACCTGCTTGTCTCTTGCCCAAATGGTTCAAAAGTTTTGACCATATTACCACTACGTTTTTTCCTTCTATTTTTCCCCGTTGGCGCTGCAGCTGGATGCATCTCTGTTGGCGGGCCGCATTTTACATTCATAAACCATGGGCCATTAACACCTTGGTCAGTCATATTACCTCATTAGGTAGCTAGCTAACAACCGGGTAGCGTTTTGGGGCACAGAAAGAATGGTAAAGGCAAACCTTCTTCAGGAGATCAATGATAACCCAGAGGCACAACATCACAAGACATTTGGGAACACTTGCGAAACAGACTGGCCGAGGTTTGGGGTTTGAGAAGTGAATGAGAGCAGTGAAAAATGAGTCCTTAGTTCTCTAACTAAGGACTCTAACTTCGATTCGAGATTCGATCCAATGTCTTAAGTAATGTTATTACTCCAACCTTGTGAAAGTCACAAACTGACACGTTTTAATTTTCGTTAAAATCTACTTTATATTGAAGGAGTGGCTTTGATTTGACGGCCTGCACATGCTCAGTTCAGTGCGAGACGACCATTAGACCCGATGACGTGTTTCTACACATGAGCTTATCTAGCCAACACCGCCATGACATCGACTACAAGTGTGAACGGGGATTTCTATTGGAGAAGCAGTTTCTGCCTATCCTCATACTTTACTGTCTTTGATCATAGCAATGAATGATAGCAATCTTCCGGTTTGGAGCGAGCAGTCGCACTACGCTTCGCTCCACAGGTAATATTACACTTCACTACATTACAACGGCTTGATTTGTTTGATCTGAGCAATTCTTCTTAGCTAGCTACATAGCCGTCTTTGTATCAAAGATAATTGTGTAGTTTAGAGTAATTGAGTAATTATTGAGGCTAGCTATCTTCGTCCTCCTAATGTAGTCAACACTGCTAGCTGCTAGCTAGCTAGTCATCACTGCTAGCTAGCCAACTTCTACCGACTAGCAGCACTGTAGAAACTATTACATTACAACGTAACGACTTGATTAGTGTGGTGTTAGTGTTAGTTAGCCAGCTACATAGTTGTCTTTGCTGTCTCTGTATCTAAGATAATTGTGTAGTTTGAGTAATTATCGAGGTGAGCTAGCCAGCCGCGACGCGGCGCCAGACTTAGTCAACACACCTAGTCATCATTAACCCACTGCTAGCTAGCCAACCGTTACCGACTAGCAGCGCTGTAGATACTAATACTTTACAACGGAACGATTTGACTAGTGCAGTGTTAGCTAGCTAGCTACTTAGTTGTCTTTGTCATAGCTTGATAATTGTGTAGTTTAGTAATTACCGAGGTTAGCTAGCCAGCCATCGAGGTTAGCTAGCCAGCTATTTCCGTCCCCCGCGACGCCATTTTTCCTAACCCAGCCAACTATTACCGACGAGCAGCATTGTAGAAACTAAAAACATTACAAGGAACGTCTTGATTAGTGTTATGTTAGCTAGCTAGCTACACAGTTGCTTTGTATCATGACAAGGTGTAGTACTGAAACTATCGAGGTTACCTAGCCAGCTACACGTTCAAAGTCAACAACGCAGCCACAGCTAGCTAGCCTACTCCACCAGCCAGCAGTACTGTATCATTTTCGTCATTTTAGTCAACAAGATTTTTGCAACGTAAGCTTAACTTTCTGAACATTCGAGACGTGTAGTCCACTTGTCATTCCAATCTCCTTTGCATTAGCGTAGCCTCTTCTGTAGCTTGTCTACTATGTGTCTGTCTATCCCTGTTCTCTCCCCTCTGCACAGGCCATACAAACGCTCCACACCGCGTGGCCGCTGCCACTCTAACCTGGTGGTCCCAGCGCGCACGACCCACGTGGAGTTCCAGGTCTCCGGCAGCCTCTGGAACTGCCGGTCTGCGGCCAACAAGGCTGAGTTCATCTCAGCCTATTCTAACCTCCAGTCCCTAGACTTCCTGGCGCTGACGGAAACATGGATTACCACAGATAACACTGCTACTCCTACTGCTCTCTCCTCGTCTGACTACGTGTTCTCGCATACCCCTAGAGCATCGAGCCAGCGGGGTGGTGGCACTGGAATCCTCATCTCTCCCAAGTGGACATTCTCTCTTTCTCCCCTGACCCATCTGTCTATCTCCTCATTTGAATTCCATGCTGTCACAGTTACCAGCCCTTTCAAGCTTAACATCCTTATCATTTATCGCCCTCCAGGTTCCCTTGGAGAGTTCATCAATGAGCTTGACGCCTTGATAAGTTCCTTTCCTGAGGATGGCTCACCTCTCACAGTTCTGGGTGACTTAACCTGTTAGGGCTAGGGGGCAGTATTGACACGGCTGGATAAAAAACGTACCCGATTTAATCTGGTTACCACTCCTACCCAGTAACTAGAATATGCATATAATTATTACATATGGATAGAAAACACCCTAAAGTTTCTAAAACTGTTTGAATGGTGTCTGTGAGTATAACAGAACTCAAATGGCAGGTCAAAACCTGAGAGATTCCTTTACAGGAAGTGGCCTGTCTGACCATTTCTGGAACTTCTTTGCCATCTCTATCTTTTACTAAGGATCTCTAGTCTAACATGACACTTCCTACGTCGTCCATAGGCGCTCAGAGCCCAGGAAAAACCTGAATGTCGTCATCCCAGCCCCAGGCTGAAACACATTATCGCCTTTCTCAAGTGGCCGATCAAGGGACTCTGGGCTTAGGCGCGTGACCTGACCGCCCCCGTCTTTGTGATTTTTTTCCTCTGTTTGCCGAAAAAGAGATTCCCGGTCGGAGTATTATCGCTTTTCTACGAGAAAAATGGCATAAAAATTGATTTTAAACAGCGGTTGACATGCTTCGAAGTACGGTAATGGAATATTTAGAATTTTTTGTCACGAATTGCGCCATGCACGCGACCCTTCTTTACCATTTCGGATAGTGTCTGGAACACACGAACAAAACACCGCTATTCGGATATAACGATGGATTATTTTGGACCAAACCAACATTTGTTATTGAAGTAGCAGTCCTGGGAGTGCATTCTGACGAAGACAACAAAAGGTAATCAAACTTTTATAATAGTAAATATGATTATGGTGAGTGCTAAACTTGCCGGGTGTCTAAATAGCTAGCCCGTGATGCCTGGGCTATGTACTTAGAATATTGCAAAATGTGCTTTCACCAAAAAGATATTTTAAAATCGGACATATCGAGTGCATAGAGGAGGTCTGTATCTATAATTCTTAGAATAATTGTTATGCTTTTTGTGAACGTTTATCGTGAGTAATTTAGTAAAATGTTAGCGAATTCCCCGGAAGATTGCGGGGGGTATGCTAGTTCTGAACGTCACATGCTAATGTAAAAAGCTGTTTTTTGATATAAATATGAACTTTATTGAACAAAACATGCATGTATTGTATAACATAATGTCCTAGGGTTGTCATCTGATGAAGATCATCAAAGGTTAGTGTTGCATTTAGCTGTCTTCTGGGTTTTTGTGACATTATATGCTAGCTTGAAAAATGGGTGTCTGATTATTTCTGGCTTGGTACTCTGCTGACATAATCTAATGTTTTGCTTTCGTTGTAAAGCCTTTTTGAAATCGGACAGTGTGGTTAGATTAACGAGAGTCTTGTCTTTAAATAGCTGTAAAATAGTCATATGTTTGAGAAATTGAAGTAATAGGATTTTTAAGGTTTTGAAAATCGCGCCACAGGCTTCAAGTGGCTGTTACGTAGGTGGGACGAATTCGTCCCGCCTAGCCCATAGAGGTTAACCTCCCCACGTCTACCTTTGACTCATTCCTCTCTGCCTCCTTCTTTCCACTCCTCTCCTCTTTTGACCTCACCCTCTCACCTTAACCCCCTACTCACAAGGCAGGCAATACGCTTGACCTCATCTTTACTAGATGCTGTTCTTCCACTAATCTCATTGCAACTCCCCTCCAAGTCTCCGACCACTACCTTGTATCCTTTTCCCTCTCGCTCTCATCCAACACTTCTCACTCTGCCCCTACTCGGATGGTATTGCGCCGTCCCAACCTTCGCTCTCTCTCTCCCGCTACTCTCTCCTCTTCCATCCTATCATCTCTTCCCTCTGCTCAAACCTTCTCCAACCTATCTCCTGATTCTGCCTCCTCAACCCTCCTCTCCTCCCTCTCTGCATCCTTTGATTTCCTCTGTCCCCTATCCTCCAGGCCGGCTCGGTCCTCCCCTCCTGCTCCGTGGCTCGACGACTCACTGCGAGCTCACAGAACAGGGCTCCGGGCAGCCGAGCGGAAATGGAGGAAAACTCGCCTCCCTGCGGACCTGGCATCCTTTCACTCCCTCCTCTCTACATTTTCCTCTTCTGTCTCTGCTGCTAAAGCCACTTTCTACCACTCTAAACTCCAAGCATCTGCCTCTAACCCTAGGAAGCTCTTTGCTACCTTCTCCTCCCTCCTGAATCCTCCTCCCCCTCCCCCCCCCCCCCCTCCACCCTCTCTGCGGATGACTTCGTCAACCATTTTGAAAAGAAGGTTGACGACATCCGATCCTCGTTTGCTAAGTCAAACGACACCGCTGGTCCTGCTCACACTGCCCTACCCTGTGCTTTGACCTCTTTCTCCCCTCTCTCTCCAGATGAAATCTCGCATCTTGTGACGGCCGGCCGCCCAACAACCTGCCCACTTGACCCTATCCCCTCCTCTCTTCTCCAGACCATTTCCGGAGACCTTCTCCCCTACCTCACCTCGCTCATCAACTCATCCTTGAACGCTGGCTACGTCCCTTCCGTCTTCAAGAGAGTGAGAGTTGCACCCCTTCTGAAAAACCTACACTCGATCCCTCCGATGTCAACAACTACAGACCAGTATCCCTTCTTTCCTTTCTCTCCAAAACTCTTGAACGTGCCGTCCTTGGCCAGCTCTCTTGCTATCTCTCTCAGAATGACCTTCTTGATCCTAATCAGTCAGGTTTCAAGACTGGGCATTCAACTGAGACTGCTCTTCTCTGTGTCACGGAGGCTCTCCGCACTGCTAAAGCTAACTCTCTCTCCTCTGCGTCTCATCCTTCTAGACCTATCTGCTGCCTTTGATACCGTGAACCATCAGATCCTCCTCTCCACCCTCTCCGAGCTGGGCATCTCCGGCGCGGCCCACGCTTGGATTGCGTCCTACCTGACAGGTCGCTCCTACCAGGTAGCGTGGCGAGAATCTGTCTCCGCACCACGTGCTCTCACCACTGGTGTCCCCCAGGACTCTGTTCTAGGCCCACTCCTATTCTCGCTATACACCAAGTCACTTGGCTCTGTCATATCCTCACATGGTCTCTCATATCATTGCTATGCAGATGACACACAATTAATTTTCTCCTTTCCCCCTTCTGACAACCAGGTGGCGAATTGCATCTCTGCATGTCTGGCAGACATATCAGTGTGGATGACGGATCACCACCTCAAGCTGAACCTCGGCAAGACGGAGCTGCTCTTCCTCTCGGGGAAGGGCTGCCCGTTCCATGATCTCGCCATCACGGTTGACAACTCCCTTGTGTCCTCCTCCCAGAGTGCTAAGAGCCTCGGCGTGACCCTGGACAACACCCTGTCGTTCTCCACTAACATCAAGGCGGTGACCCGATCCTGTAGGTTCATGCTCTACAACATTCGCAGAGTACGACCCTGCCTCACACAGGAAGCGGCGCAGGTCCTAATCCAGGCACTTGTCATCTCCCGTCTGGATTACTGCAACTCGTTGTTGGCTGGGCTCCCTGCCTGTGCCATTAAACCCCTACAACTCATCCAGAACGCAGCAGCCCGTCTGGTGTTCAACCTTCCCAAGTTCTCTCACGTCACCCCGCTCCTCCGCTCTCTCCACTGGCTTCCAGTCGAAGCTCGCATCCGCTACAAGACCATGGTGCTTGCCTACGGAGCTGTGAGGAGAACAGCACCTCCTTACCTTCAGGCTCAGATCAGGCCCTACACCCAAACAAGGGCACTGCGTTCATCCACCTCTGGCCTGCTCGCCTCCCTACCTCTGAGGAAGCACAGTTCCCGCTCAGCCCAGTCAAAACTGTTCGCTGCTCTGGCACCCCAATGTTGGAACAAGCTCCCTCACGACGCCAGGACAGCGGAGTCAATCACCACCTTCCGGAGACACCTGAAACCCCACCTCTTTAAGGAATACCTGGGATAGGATAAAGTAATCCTTCTAACCCCCCCTTAAAAGATTTAGATGCACTATTGTAAAGTGGTTGTTCCACTGGATATTATAAGGTGAATGCACCAATTTGTAAGTCGCTCTGGATAAGAGCGTCTGCTAAATGACTTAAATGTAAATGTAAATGTAATGAATGACAGATTTTCATGTTGTCACACACAAACTTGACATTCTTAAAGCGACAGTGTACAATCAATAGGAAACAGTGCTTTTTACAAAATGTAGAAACTTAATATTTATATGATGCATGATGCATTTTGAATCATATGATGCTGCATTTTTTATGCATTTGCATTTTCTGATGCATTTGCATCACATGATGTTGCATTGTGGATCATTTCTGTATTTTAAAAGTTACATATCTTGAAAACTTGAGTGGTGACAAGCAAAACATTTTGGGAGCATGTCAACAATGGACTAATGAAACATATACCAAAAGATCGTTTTTGGGTGGATTTTCCCTTTAATGTTGAGACCCGTGTGTGCCATAACTACAATTTTAACATAATGGAAAAGGAGGAGCCTTTCAGTGTTGTGAAAATGTCCTAAATATATTTGAATACATACAGTATATGAAGTCAAAGTCAGGAGTACTTTTGTTGGTCAAAGTATACCTAGGAGTTTTTCTTCTTCTCCATATTGGATAAGAACATTCCCTCCCTCTCTTTTTGCATTTGAAAGTGTGTCAGCAACTATGTGCAGAAGTAGGCCGTTGGGGGGCACAGAATAGCAGGATGTCACTGCAATACCTGTCTCCTGAGAGGGAGTGGAGGTTTATAAATAAACAGCTAAAACATTCATGGGGTACATTGTGTATTAAAACATGTCCTACCTGTGCCCATGACCATTCCATCAAATACTATATCAGACAGCCTATATTTTCGCAATGTTTCAACCCTTGCGAAGTAAAAAATATGTTTTGGGGTTTGAGGTTGGTGCTGACTTGTCCTGCAACAAGTAAAATCATAAGGCAAACAATATTAAGAAATATTTTAATTTATATTAAATGTTAATAAAGTGAAATGACTGATGCCCTGATTTTCATTTAGGTCAATTAAAGATAAATACCCTGCAGGTGACAGGTAGCCTTGCCGTTAAGAGCGTTGGGCCAGTAACCGAAAGGTTGCTTGTTTGAATCCCGGAGCCGACTAGGTGAAAACTCTGTTGACGTACCCTTCTGTAAGGCACTTAACCTTAGTTGCTCTGAATAAGCGCATCTGCTAAATTACATAAATGTACCCTGGCATCCTTCTTTTTTCCGAAAGTTTGCTTGGGGCGCTTTTTTTCTTCATAAGAGGGCATGGGGAAAATTAATATTTTCATGAGAACTAAGAAAGCTGCTTGCCTTTTGAGCAGCTTCCAAAATGAGTCATCCATAAACCGTGACGTAAACATAGCACCTTTTTTTTTCAAAGAGTGTATCTATAACCTAAAATGGTTATTCGGCTGTCACCATAGGAGAACCATTTGAAGAACCATTTTTGGTTCCTGGTAGAACCCTTTTGGGTGCTATGTAAAACCCTTTCCACAGAGGGTTCTACATAGAACCCAAAAGAGTTCCACTTGGAACCAAAAAGGGTTCTCCTATAGCGACAGTTTTTCTGAGTGTATCATTGTACAGTAGTGTATTTGTATTTGTATTTTGTATTTATTATGGATCCCCATTAGTTCCTGCCAAAGCAGCAGCTACTCTTCCTGGGGTCCAGCTAAATTAACCCCTGGTCGGACATCCAGCGAAAAATCCTATCACCATTAGCATAACGAAATGTAATATATATATTTTTTCAAATATAGGACTATGTTATATCGTTTTATAGATACACCTCTCCTGAATTGTCCGATTTCAAAAAGGCTTTACAGCAAAAGCAAAACATTAGATTATGTTAGAGGAGTATATCGTAAAAGTAGCCACATAGCCATTTTCCGACCAACCACATGCATCACAAATAACCAAAAAACAGCTAAATGCAGCACTAACCTTTGACAATCTTCATCAGATGACACCCCTAGGACATCATGTTACACAATACATGCATTCTTTTGTTCGATAAAGTTCATATTTATATATAAAAACAGCATTTTACATCGGCGCGTAACATTGACTAACTATTTTCCCTCAAATGCATCCTGTGAAACAGCGCTACAATTTACTAAATTACTATTCGAAAACATTTTTAAAATGTAATATTGTCATTCTAAGATTTATAGATGAATATCTCTTGAAAGCACCTGTAATGCCAGATTTAAAAATAACTTTACTGGGTAATCACACTTTGCGATTAAAGGGGATGCGATACTCAGAAAAATAGGCTACCGTTACAGGTCAGCGCCATCTTGGAACAATCGCATATCAAATCTAGTCTTGTATACTTTTGTCAATAATCCCTTACCTTTGATTATCTTCATCAGAAAGCACTTCTAGGAATCCCAGGTCCACAACAAATGTATTTTCGTTCGAAAAAGTTAATCCTTTATGTTCCAATAGCTTGTTCTTGTTAGCGCATTCTGAAGGCTGCACCAAAAGTTCCGTCGTGCGCGGGACTCCACTTTTGAAAAAAATGCATATTTTTTTTATTTAGGTTCGTTCAAACATGTCAAACGTTGTATAACATAAATCTTTAGGGCCTTTTTCAACCAGAGCTCCAATAAGATTCAAGGGGGATGATTGCATTGTCTTTCAAAACGTTTCGAAAGGGGAGGGTAGCCAGGGGCGCCGGCATCATAATGGTGATGGCCCTCCTCATGTGACCAATTTCCACAGCGTCTCATTCATTCAGTTTTCACAGTAGAAGGCTCAAATCACTTTGTAAAGACTGGGGACATCTAGTGGAAGCAATAGGAAGTGCTCAATGAACCATTGCTCACTGTGTGAATTACAGGCAAAGTGGTGAAGTTGAGTCCGCAATTCAGAATTCCACATCCTGTTACGATCGGTCTCAGGGTTTTGACTGCCATATGAGTTCTGTTATACTCACAGACACCATTCAAACAGTTTTAGAAACTTTAGGGTGTTTCCTATCCACAAGTATTAATTATATGCATATCCTAGCTTCTGAGTTTGAGTAAGAGGCCGTTTAAAATGGGCACGAATTCTTTTCAAAAATCGCTGTAGCGCCCCCTATCCTAGGCGACCGTCAAGAGGTTAAGGCAGTTTATACAATTTAAAAAAACATTATAATACATTCACAGACTTCACAACACAATGTGTGCCCTCAGGCCCATACTCCACCACTAACACATATCTACAGTACTAAATCCATGTGTATGTATAGTGCGTATGTTATCGCGCGCGTGCGTGTGTACGCATGTGTCTGTGCCAATGTTTGTGTTGTTTCACAGTCCCCAGGTGTTTTTTATCTGTTTTTTAAATCTAATTTTACTGCTTGCGTCAGTTACTTGATGTGGAATAGAGTTCCATGTAGTCATGGCTCTATGTTGTACTGTGTGCCTCTTTTGTGGCACCTGAACACACGACTGAACAGAAGTCAAGGTGCGACAAGAATAGGGCCTGTAAGAGCTGCCTTCTTGATAGTGTTGTTAAGAAGGCAGAGCATCACTTTATTATAGACATACTTCTCCCCATCTTAGCTACTACTGCATCAATATGTTTTGACCATGACAGTTTACAGTCTAGGGTTACTCCAAGCTGTTTAGTCATCTCAACTTGCTACATTTCCACATTATATATTACAAGATTTAGTTTAGAGTGTTTTGTTCCAAATACAATGCTTTTAGTTTTAGAATTATTTAGGGCTAACTTATTCCTTGCCACCCACTCCGAAACTAACTGCAGCTCTTTGTTGAGTATTTCAGTCGCTGTAGTAGCTGACGTGTATAGTGTTGAGTCATCCGCATACATAGACACTCTGGCTTTACTCAAAGTCAGTGGCATGTAATTAGTAAAAATTGAAAAAAGCAAGAGGCCTAAACAGCTACCCTGGGGAATTCCTGATTCTAACTGGATTATATACTGCTCAAAAAATAAAGGGAACACTTAAACAACACATCCTAGATCTGAATGAAAGAAATAATCTTATTAAATACTTTTTTCTTTACATAGTTGAATGTGCTGACAACAAAATCACACAAAAATAATCAATGGAAATCCAATTTATCAACCCATGGAGGTCTGGATTTGGAGTCACACTCAAAATTAAAGTGGAAAACCACAGTACAGGCTGATCCAACTTTGATGTAATGTCCTTAAAACAAGTCAAAATGAGGCTCAGTAGTGTGTGTGGCCTCCACGTGCCTGTATGACCTCCCTACAATGCCTGGGCATGCTCCTGATGAGGTGGCGGATGGTCTCCTGAGGGATCTCCTCCCAGACCTGGACTAAAGCATCCGCCAACTCCTGGACAGTCTGTGGTGCAACGTGGCGTTGGTGGATGGAGCGAGACATTATGTTCCAGATGTGCTCAATTGGATTCAGGTCTGGGGAACGGGCGGGCCAGTCCATAGCATCAATGCCTTCCTCTTGCAGGAACTGCTGACACACTCCAGCCACATGAGGTCTAGCATTGTCTTGCATTAGGAGGAACCCAGGGCCAACCGCACCAGCATATGGTCTCACAAGGGGTCTGAGGATCTCATCTCGTTACCTAATGGCAGTCAGGCTACCTCTGGCGAGCACATGGAGGGCTGTGCGGCCCCCCAAAGAAATGCCACCCCACACCATGACTAACCCACTGCCAAACCGGTCATGCTGGAGGATGTTGCAGGCAGCAGAACGTTCTCCACGGCGTCTCCAGACTCTGTCACGTCTGTCACATGTGCTCAGTGTGAACCTGCTTTCATCTGTGAAGAGCACAGGGCGCCAGTGGCGAATTTGCCAATCTTGGTGTTCTCTGGCAAATGCCAAACGTCCTGCACGGTGTTGGGCTGTAAGCACAACCCCCACCTGTGGACGTCGGGCCCTCATACCACCCTCATGGAGTCTGTTTCTGACCGTTTGAGCAGACACATGCACATTTGTGGCCTGCTGGAGGTCATTTTGCAGGGCTCTGGCAGTGCTCCTCCTTGCACAAAGGCGGAGGTAGCGGTCCTGCTGCTGGGTTGTTGCCCTCCTACGACCTCCTCCACGTCTCCTGATGTACTGGCCTGTCTCCTGGTAGCGCCTCCATGTTCTGGACACTACGCTGACAGACACAGCAAACCTTCTTGCCACAGCTCGCACTGATGTGCCATCCTGGATGAGCTGCACTACCTGAGCCACTTGTGTGGGTTGTAGACTCCGTCTCATGCTACCACTAGAGTGAAAGCACCGCCAGCATTCAAAAGTGACCAAAACATCAGCCAGGAAGCATAGGAACTGAGAAGTGGTCTGTGGTCAACACTTGCAGAACCACTCCTTTATTAGGGGTGTCTTGCTAATTGCCTATAATTTCCACCTGTTGTCTATTCCATTTGCACAACAGCATGTGAAATGTATTGTCAATCAGTGTTGCTTCCTAAGTGGACAGTTTGATTTCAGAGAAGTGTGATTGACTTGGAGTTACATTGTGTTGTTTAAGTGTTCCCTTTATTTTTTTGAGCAGTGTATTTGAGAGACTTCCATTAAAGAACACCCTCTGTGTTCTGTTAGACAAGTAACTCTTCATCCACATTATAGTAGGGGGTGTAAAGCCATAACACATACGTTTTTCCAGTAGCAGACTATTATCGATAATGTCAAGCTGCACTGAAGTCTAACAAGACAGCCCAACAATAATTTTATCATCAATTTCTCTCAGCCAATCATCAGTCATTTGTGTAAGCGCTGTGCTTGTTGAGTGTCATTCCCTATAAGCATGCTGAAAAATCTGTTGTCAATTTGTTTACTGTGAAATTGTAACGCCCTGGCCATAGAGAGGGATTTTTTGTTCTTTATTTTGGTTAGGCCAGGGTGTTACATTGGGTGGGCGTTCTATGTTCCTTTTTCTATGTTTTGGTATTTCTTTGTTTTGGGCCATGTGTGTGGCTCCCAATCAGGCACAGCTGAAGCTCGTTGCTGCTGATTGGGAGTCACACATAAGGAGCATGTTTTTCCTTTGGGTTTTGTGGGTAATTGTTTCTTGTTTAGTGTGGTTGCACCTGACAGGACTGTTGGCTGTCAGTTTCCTTGTTTTTGTTTTTGTATAGTGTTCTTTCCAATTAAATTGAAGGATGAATACTAACTCTGCTGCATTTTGGTCCTTTCCTGAAGACAGCCCTTACAGAATTACCCACCAACAACGGACCAAGCAGCAGAGGAAGGAGCAGCACAAGGAGAAGCACCAGGAGAAAAGCTATCTGGAGTCATGGACTTGGAAGGAAATCCTGGACGGGAAAGGACCATGGACTCAAGCTGGGGATTATCGCCGCCCACAGTGGGAGATCGAGGCGGCGAGAGCTGAGAGGCGCTGGTATGAGGAGAGGGAGCGCAACGGACACGGGAGGCAGCCCCACAATTCTTTTGGGGGGGGGCACACGGGGAGATTGGCGGAGTCAGGTGGTAGACCTAAGCCAACTCCCCGTGCTTACCGGAAGCAGCGTGGTACTGGTAAGACACCGTGTTATGCTGTGGAGCGCACGGTGTCCCCAGTGCGCGTTCAAAGCCCGGTGCGCTACATACCAGCCCCCCGCAAGTGCCATGCGAGTGCAGGCATCGAGCCAGGGCGGATGGTACCAGCTTAGCGCGTCTGGTCTCCAGTGCGCCTCCTCGGTCCAGGTTATCCTGCGCTGGCGTTGCGCACTGTGTCTCCAGAGCGCTGGGAGGGTCCAGTTCGCCCAATGCCTGCTCTCCGCCCATGCCGGGCCAAAGTGGGCATTCAGCCTGGAGTGTGGGTAAAGAGTGTCTGTACCAGAACTCCAGTGCTCCCCCACAGCCCGGTTTATCCTGTGCCTCCTCCTCGGACCAGGCCTCCAGTGGGTCTCCCCATCCTGGTCCATCCTGTGCCACCTCCCAGGACCAGGCCTCCAGTGGGTCTCCCCATCCTGGTCCATCCTGTGCCACCTCCCAGGACTAGGCCTCCAGTGGGTCTCCCCATCCTGGTCCGTCCTGTGCCACCTCCCAGGACTAGGCCTCCAGTGGGTCTCACCTGTCCAGAGCTGCCCGCCAGTCAACAGTCGTCAGAGCTGCCCGCCAGTCAACAGTCGTCAGAGCTGCCCGCCAGTCAACAGTCATTAGAGCTGCCCGCCAGTCAACAGTCGTCAGAGCTGCCCGCCAGTCAACAGTCGCCAGAGAGGTCAGACTGCGCTGAACTGCCGGAGTGGCCAGACTGCCCTGAACTGCCGGAGTGGCCAGACTGCCCTGAACTGCCGGAGTGGCCAGACTGCTCTGAACTGCCGGAGTGGCCAGACTGCCCTGAACTGCCGGAGTGGCCAGACTGCCCTGAACTGCCGGAGTGGCCAGACTGCCCTGAACTGCCAGAGTGGCCAGACTGCCCTGAACTGCCAGAGTGGCCAGACTGCCCTGAACTGCCAGAGTGGCCAGACTGCCCTGACCTGCCAGAGTGGCCAGGGACGCCCGCCAGCCCGGTGAGTCCTGTGCCTACGCCTAGGGCCAGGCCTCTGTCCTGTCTCCCCAGCCTGGTGAGTCCTGTGCCTGTGCCCAGGGCCAGGCATCCATCATGTCTCCCCAGCCTGGTGAATCCTGGGTCAGTGCCGTCGGAGCCGCCAGGGACGCCCGCCAGCCGGGCGCAGCCAGGGACGCCCGCCAGCCGGGCGCAGCCAGGGTCGCCCGCCAGCCGGGCGCAGCCAGGGTCGCCCGCCAGCCGGGCGCAACCAGGGTCGCCCGCCAGCCGGGCGCAACCATCGCCGCCCGCCAGCCGGGCGCAGCCAGGGACGCCCGCCAGCCGGGCGCAGCCAGGGTCGCCCGCCAGCCGGGCGCAGCCAGGGTCGCCCGCCAGCCGGGCGCAACCATCGCCGGTCGCCAGCCGGGCGCAGTCAGCGTCGCCCAACAGACCTTCGGCGCGGCCAGGTGCGCCACATAAGAGGGCGACGTCAAGGGTGGAGCAGAGGTCAAGTCCTGCACCTGAGCCGCCGCCGTAAGAAGGCCCATCCGGACCCTCCCCTTCAGAGTCAGGTTTTGCGGCCGGAGTCCGCACCTTTGGGGGGGGGGGTACTGTAACGCCCTGGCCATAGAGAGGGTTTTTTTGTTCTTTATTTTGGTTAGGCCAGGGTGTTACATTGGGTGGGCGTTCTATGTTCCTTTTTCTATGTTTTGGTATTTCTTTGTTTTGGGCCATGTGTGTGGCTCCCAATCAGGCACAGCTGAAGCTCGTTGCTGCTGATTGGGAGTCACACATAAGGAGCATGTTTTTCCTTTGGGTTTTGTGGGTAATTGTTTCTTGTTTAGTGTGGTTGCACCTGACAGGACTGTTGGCTGTCAGTTTCCTTGTTTTTGTTTTTGTATAGTGTTCTTTCCAATTAAATTGAAGGATGAATACTAACTCTGCTGCATTTTGGTCCTTTCCTGAAGACAGCCCTTACAGAAATAGCATTGTATCTGGTCAAACACAATTTTTTTCGAAAGTTTACTAAGGGTTGGTAACAGGCTGATTGGTCGGCTATTTGAGTCAGTAAAGGAGGCTTTACTATTCCTAGGTAGCGGAATGACTTTAGCTTCCCTCCAGGCCTGAGGGCACATGCTCTCTAGTAGGCTTAAAATGAAAATGTGGCAAATAGGAGTGGAAATATCATCTGCTATTATCCTCAGTCATTTTCCATACAGATTATCAAAACATGGTGGCTTGTCATTGTTGATAGACAACAATAATTATTTCACCTCTTCCACATTGACTTTACGGAATTCAAAAGTCTAATTTTTGTCTTTCATAATTGTCATGTTCGTCGTAAGGAGTGGACCAAAATGCAGCGGGTATATTGATCATCTTCTTTATTATTGAAGGAAAAACGCTTAAACAAAACAAATGACGAAAACAGTCCAATAAGTTGCACAGACTATACTGGAAACAACCACCCACAAACACAAGTGAAAACACACACAACTAAATATGGCCTCCAATCAGAGATAACAACAACCAGCTGTCATTGACAAAACTAACATAGAAATAGACAAGCTAGATAAACACATAGAAATAGATAATCTAGAACATAAACCAAAAACCCCGAAACACACAAACCAAACACCCCCTGCCACGCCCTGACCAAACTACAATAACAAATAACCCGTTTTACTGGTCAGGACGTGACAGTATCCCCCCCCCCCCCCCCCAAAGGTGCATACCCCGAATGCACCTAAACACAAAAAACCCACAAAAATAACCCCAAACTTAAAGGGAGGGAAAAGAGGGTGGCCACCGTCAACGACAGCTCCTGTGCTACACCCCCCTCCCCAATCCTCCAACACCGGAGGTGGCTCTGGCTCCGGCCTAATGTCCCCATTCTAACCTGCCCACCCCCGCTGAAGACTCTGGGCTGAGGTGCGTCGCTGGAGACCTCGTGCTGAGGTGCATCGCTGGAGACCTCGTGCTGAGGTGCGTCGCTGGAGACCTCGGGCTGAGGTGCGTCGCTGGAGACCTCGGGCTGAGGTGCATCGCTGGAGACCTCGGGCTGAGGTGCGTCTCTGCAGGCGCCGGACTGTGGGCCGTCTCTGCACTCGCCGGACTGTGGGCCGTCTCTGCACGCGCCGGACTGTGGGCCGTCTCTGCACGCGCCGGACTGTGGGCCGTCTCTGCACGCGCCGGACTGTGGGCCGTCTCTGCACGCGCCGGACTGTGGGCCATCTCTGCACGCGCCGGACTGTGGGCCGTCTCTGCCGGCTCCGGACTGTGGGCCGTCTCTGACGGCTCCGGACTGTGGGCCGTCTCTGCCGGCTCCGGACTGTGGGCCGTCTCTGCCGGCTCCGGACTGTGGGCCGTCTCTGCCGTTTCCGGACTGTGGGCCGTCTCTGCCGGTTCCGGACTGTGGGCCGTCTCTGTCGGTTCCGGACTGTGGGCCGTCTCTGTCGGTTCCGGACTGTGGGCCGTCTCTGTCGGTTCCGGACTGTGGGCCGTCTCTGTCGGTTCCGGACTGTGGGCCGTCTCTGTCGGTTCCGGACTGTAGGCCTTCTCTGTCGGTTCCGGACTGTAGGACGTTGCCGGAAGCACTGGACGGTGAACTGTCGCCGGAAGCTCTGGACGGGGAACTGTCGCTGGAAGCTCTGAATGGGGAACTGTCGCCGGAAGCTCTGGACGGGGACTGTGCACTGTAGGCCTGATGCGTGGGGCTGGCTTAGGAGGTGCCAGACTAGTAACCCGCACCACAGGGCTAGTGCGAGGAGCAGGAACAGGACGTACTGGGCTGGGCAGGCGCACTAGAGACCTGATGCGTGGGGCTGGCTTTGGAGGTGCCAGACTATTGACACGAACCAATCAGAGATAACAACAACCAGCTGCCTCTAATTGGAGGTCATTGACAAAACTAACATAGAAATAGACAAGCTAGATAAACACATAGAAATAGATAATCTAGAACATAAACCAAAAACCCCGAAACACACAAACCAAACACCCCCTGCCACGCCCTGACCAAACTACAATAACAAATAACCCCTGTTACTGGTCAGGACGTGACAATAATTTGTTCCGATATACTTGGATGTGTAGTATGGAAAAGGTACTCTGGTTAGATGAGACTAAAATTTAGTTTTTTTGGCCACCAAGGAAAACGCTATGTCTGGCGCAAACCCAACACCTCTCATCACCCCGAGGACACCATCCCCACAGTGAAACATGGTGGTGGCAGCATCATGCTGTGGGTATTTTTTTCATCGGCAGTGAATGGGAAACTGGTTAAAATTGAAAGAATGATGGATGGCGCTAAATACAGGGACATTCTTGAGGGAAACCTGTTTAGGTCTTCCAGAGATTTGAGACTGGGACGGAGGTTCACCATCCAGCAGATCAATGACCCTAAGCATACTGCTAAAGCAACACGAGAGTGGTTTAAGGGGAAACATTTAAATGTCTTGGAATGGCCTAGTCAAAGCCCAGACCTCTATCCAATTGAGAATCTGTGGTATGACTTAGATTGCTGTACACCAGCGGAACCCATCCAACTTGAAGGAACTGGAGCAGTTTTGCCTTGAAGAATGGGCAAAAATCCCATTGCTAGATATTCCAAGCTTATAGAGACATACCCCAAAAGACTTGCTGCTGTAATTGGTGCAAAAGGTGGCTCTACAAAGTATTGACTTTGGGGGGGTGAATAATTATTCATTTTTTTGTTATTTTTTGTTTGTTTCACAATAAAAAAATATTTTGCATCTTCAAAGTGGTAGGCATGTTGTGTAAATCAAATGATACAAACCCTCAAGAAAATCTATTTTAATTCCTTGTAAGGCAACAAAATAGGAAAAATGCCAAGGGGGGTGAATACTTTCTCAACCCACTGTACCCTGGTAGGTTGGCTGACAACCTGATCCAGGTTGCAGGCACTGGTTACAGTTTGAAGTTTTTTTCTGAGTGGGCAGCTTGATGATAGCCAGTCAATATTTAAATCACCCAGAAAATATACTTTTCTGTTGATATCACATGCATTATCAAGCATTTCACAGGTATTATCCATATACTGACTGTTAGCACTTGGTGGTCTATAGCAGCTTCCCACAAGAATGGGCTTTAGGTGAGGCAGATGAACCTGTAGCCATATTACTTCAACAGTATTTAACATTAGATCATCTCTAAGCTTTACAGGAATGTGGTTCTGAATATAAACCGCATCACTGCCTCCGTTGGCATTTCTGTCTTTTCAGTAGATGTTATAACCATGTATTGCTACCACTGTAGGTATTACCTAAGTGAATTTCAGAGATAGTCAGAATATGAATGTAATATGTTACAAGCAAGTTATTGACTTCATGGACCTTGTTTCTTAGTAATATGGGCTATTTTTTAGCACTTTTCTCACTTTTCTGGGTTGCTTGATTGTTTTTAATGCTTTATGGGAAGCTTATCAGAGGTAGACTTACTCATGATATTTACATTGGAGCTGATAGTGCAGGGTGAGCTACATAAAGTGGTCTTCCTACTATTGCACACCACCTCAGTGCTAACAGTGTAACTCTGGTTTATAGGCTCATGATTACTGCTTACAATAGCTGTAGGATAAACAGATGTATTCGGTGCACTTATGGGTACAAAAATGAAATTACTTACATTGTGTTTGCCAGTGCCCCTAAGATCATGTACATTTGATGCAGCATTATGACGACTCATTGTCACAATGGTAGGGATTAACTGAGCTGGTGAAGGAAGTGTAGAACCAAGTGTAGAACATGGAACCGCATGAGCCATTTTATAATCCCCATTCACCTTCTGGTATAGACTTAATCATGTCAAATCAGAAGCCATCAAATGTAAGGACCGTAAACTAATGGAGGTGCTGTGAGTCAGATTGTTCATTAACAGGAAAATCTTCCCTCCATAGCCCCTCTCCTCAACTCCTTTAACATGGGTTACAACACAGGCAGCGTCTGCAATGTTATCCTATTCCCTATATTTATATACTTTTAACCAAAAAGGTAGTGCACTATGAAGGGAATAGGGTTCCTCTCCGTCCCACCAGGGTTACAAAACACTCTCTCCTCATGCACTGTTAGATTCACAACTTGTCTATCAGTCGGGCTTCACACACAGACAGGGTCATTTTAATTCTCTACCACTGATGTGAGGAGGGGAGCTTGAGTCTGACAGTCCAAAAGAAGGACTTGATGAGAAGCAAGAATGTAACCTTGATGTTGCTACTCAAGCTACTGTAATGATTGCTTCTGGAGAGAAAATCAGATGAAGGTAAACGTTTCATGTAATAGGACAGAAATTGGAGAGACAGATGGATGTATTATGAGTAGCCACACTGGTATTATTCATTTGTATGCGATGACCTTAAAAAATAAAATGTATTTGGTATTTTATCCTTATAGAATTGTTTGTACAAAGATACGTTCTAGTCAACCCTTTCTAAATGTATCCCACTTAATTTCCCCTGCTCATCCTTTCAATATAAATGCAAATCTATAACTTCACAAAAGTATGTAGTAGAGGCAAAATAAGTATAATATAATAAAGGACCATGAAAGAACACTAGTTAATTGAAGCCATGAATCAAAGCGCAGCTAAATGGCTTTTCTGCTTCACATAAAGCACCATGGAGTCCCAAGGCATTATGACACAGCTAATAACCAAGGCATTATGACATAGCTAATAATGTCTACATTATTATTCATATTGTTAGTCATAGTGCTGGTAATGGCTGTCGCAGTAGCCTACTTACACAATAGGAGGTATTACTGCAGTATCATTGTTGTTCAGGGTTGAGTAGGTTACTTTCTAAATGTAATCCGTTACAGTTACCTGTCCAAAATTGTAATCAGTAACGTAACTTTGGGATTACCCAAACTCAGTAACGTCATCTGATTACTTTCAGTTACTTTTAGATTACTTTCCCCTTATGAGGCATTAGAGATTACATAGCTGGCCATAAATGGATGTTGCATTTTACTTTATGGGTTGGTTATGTAGGCTTCTTCTAACCCATTGCCTTCCACTACAGATAATAATACGATTAGGCTATAACTTTACATTAAAAACCAAAGTCTATCAAATTTCCAGTCATTCCAATTTAAAACCCTTTGATCTTAAAGAAAAGGAATTGGAAGTATAGAAGACACATTGTTTTACCTGACCATAACCCAAAGACAAAAGACTTATTAGCCTACTCTGTTGTTTATGATTTTGTTGTCATGGAGGACAGATTGGGATCATTGCTTTGAGTTGAAAAATAAATACTGCTCTCATGGCATGCTTTGAGCACTACTGAAAAGTGTTATTTGCAGGTAAAAAATTAATGCCATATCCTGCTTTTGCTATAGGCCTATTGTTAACATTTTTGATGGTGACACTTTGATATCTTGATCATTTGCAGCTAGTTAAAAGCTGCAATATGTAACTTTTTGGGCGACCCGACCAAATTTACATAGAAATACGAATTATAGATTAGTCATTCTCATTGAAAGCAAGTCTAATAAGCGGTAGATCTGTTCTTTGTGTACTATTTCTATGCTTCCCGTTCTTAAGTTTAGTTTTGGCATTTTTTACTTTCGGTTTTGTACACCAGCTTCGAACAGCTGAAAATCCAATATTTTTGTTAATGGAAAATATATTTCATAGCAGTTTAGGTTCTCTACACTATGCTTGCTTGTTTTGTCATATGAAGTCAAATTAGGCTGGGATCCGCTCTATGCAGCTGTTGCAAGAGCGAATGTTTCACTGGCTATCCACTGGTCGCAAAAACAATGATTGATAGGCAACTTCTTTAATTAAACCATTATTGGGTTAAAATACACATGTACATTAGTGAACAGTCATCCACAATAACCAAGACACAGATGTCTAAATGAGAGAGCAACAGTGTGATTCACATCATTGCGCTATGTAGATATCAATAATAAGTGATATCCGTATCGCCCGTAGCCTATACCACTTATGTCGTCCTTCCCTCCAAGCGTTTATTCAAATAGGATGCATAATCTTTGGATGCCGACAGCAGTCGCACCATTGGAAGACATACTGTAGCTTGGACTGCAGTCTACAAAAGCCTATGCCTGCTCTTTTACCGCGATCCATCAAACACATTTGATGTGTCATCATAGTGGTCTCCGATTTGTGGTCAGACTCACTCAGAACAAACTTAAACTTGTACCTTTTTTCAATGCTGATTTGAACGTCATTAAGAAAACAGAAAGGTGTCAAAGATTTTTTTTGCGCAAACATCCTTTCTGCAAGCAATCCTAGAAGTAATCATCTAGTTTTTCTAAAGTATCTGTAATCTGATTAGAATATTTTTGCTGTTAACGCAACAGATTACAGGTACAGTTTTTTTGGTAATAATTTACATTTAAGAACCCCATCGTTGTTAATGGTGACGTTGGTGGTTGGGGTGGTACAATTCACTTAGGCTTCAGTGGTGAAATTCAGTCTACCTAATTAGCTATGTATATTACAGTTTATACAAAATACAAAATACCCTAACCAAAATACATCCATGCATATCTTCATACTTACAGATTGGATTAATTTAGAAAAAGTTCTGTTATTTCTCTTTCTGTATAAGACCAATTAATCAATGTGCATGCAGAAACATAGATATTAAAACAAACTATTCTAAAAAGCAACCTTCAACAAAGCTTGCTGGGAAACATGATAATGAGGCCCCATGTATATTTTCACTCTGAGAGAGTTAATGGAAATTAACTCAACACAGTCGATTAACACCACCACCACCTGGTTAACATTTAATTTATTCACCCCTGGTGGCTTCACTTTCAGTCCCACTGGTTTTAGTCCCATTAGAATCAACACTCAGATGTAACATTCAGATACAGATATAACACTCAGATACAACACTTTTTACCTCAACAATGAGATTTTCACACCCAGCAAATTTTCTGTGTGTACTGACAGATGCACGCATGCACACTGTTTTATTTAATTTATTTGTTTGTATTTAGTTAATAGGTCTGTAATGTCTATGTTCATGTTTTAAATGTATGTAAATTATAAAGTATTTTTGTTTGTAATGTATTTTTTGTTGTGTGTCGGACCCCAGGAAGACTAGCTGTCATCACTGGCGTCGGTTAATGGGGATTCTAATAAAAATCATAAATCATATTCTAAATGTCTTAGAAATATTTTTTTCCTAAACTGGGTTTCAAACCATCACATCCCTCATGTTTGACTTTCAAACCTTTTACCTTCTCAATCGGCCTCATATTCATGGTCAGGCTTGGAAACAGGCTTTGTGTTCTCACAAAATCAATATTCACTAACAAATTGCATCATAACACATGGGAATGGTGTTGTGATGTATATCTCATACCCATGCAGATCCAGTAACTCTAGATCAATGGAGGTTATTGTATTTTTTCTAGGCGGTGCTTTGTACGTATCAACTCCAGCCTTTAGAGTGTGTTTGTGTGTGTGTGTTCGTTGTGTGATGCAATGCAGTGAGGTAAAGTTGGAAGCTTTACCTGCCACTGAACAATTCCCTGAAACCATCAGCTTGGGTGCAGAGGTAGAATAAGAGTTGAAAGAAAGTAACACCTTGCAATTTCAGAGGCTCATAAACAGATGCTGGCATGGAGGGAGTCTATTCAGACACAAATGAGCCACAACTTTGGGAATGGATTAGTAAACATGATATTTTCATTTAATTAACCACTTTTCCCTCCACAGTTTTTATGAATGTAAAAAATCACTACAGCTGTGGTGGAAACAGGAAGTTTTGGTATAATTTAATAAATGCAGACAGATCATTTGTTCTTTTGTGGTTAGAACGTTGGACTAGTAGCAGAAAGGTTGCAAGATCAAATACCCAAGGTGACAATCTGTCGTTCTGCCCCTGAACAAGGCAGTTTAAAATTCTTATTTTCAATGACAGCCTAAAATAAGAATTAGTTCTTAACTGACTTGCCTAGTTAAATAAAGGTATAATTAAAAATGGTGTGATCTTTTTGTGTCTGTAAAATATATAATGCGAGAAGTGGCGGTGGAAATGCTTTTATGCGCAAATATTTATACAACAACCCATCATATTGCAGTAAAGTTGGAGTCACGGCGATGACATGGTGTGGTCCTCCCACTACAACTCCGGAAACCATGCAGTTTATGAGGTTACAGATTGTTACGGATACAAGTATCCTGTGTATGTATCCGGTGTGTTTCTTCTCTCTCCTTTTCCCTCACAGGTGACAATCATCACTCCCCAATCAGTTATCAATCAGTCCCCAATCAGAAGACACCTGTTCCTTTTCCCTCAACCTATCACAGCCCCTTTCCCTTGGTTTAAAAACCCCGTCTCTCTCTCTCTCTCTCTCTCTCTCTCTCTCTCTCTCTCTCTCTCTCTCTCTCTCTCTCTCTCTCTCTCTCTCTCTCTCTCTCTCTCTCTCTCTCTCTCTCTCTCTCTCTCTCTCTCTCTCTCTCTCTCTCTCTCTCTCTCTCTCTCTCTCTCTCTCTCTCTCTCTCTCTCTCTCTCTCTCTCTCTCTCTCTCTCTCTCTCTCTCTCTCTCTCTCTCTCTCTCTCTCTCTCTCTCTCTCTCTCTCTCTCTCTCTCTCTCTCTCTCTCTCTCTCTCTCTCTCTCTCTGTCTCTCTGTCTCTCTGTGTGTGTGCATGCATGCATGCTGGGAGTTTTTTGGAGTTTGAGTGTTTGGTGCAGAGGACTCTGTCCTAACTAACTTTCTAGACTCTTTTCTTGATCTTTTTCTTACATTTTATTTTCTATGTTGGAGGGTTAATGCAATATTTGTTTTAGCGGTATCCACCATTTTTTTTTCAGAGTTAGGGTGGAAGAGGACAGAGTAAGGTTTCTGGGGTTTGCAAGGTGTGGTATGCGCGATGGCTTCTCAGCCTAGCGCGGAGGAGACGCTGTCGATACGGCATGGATTCAGGTGTGTTCCTGAGAATGGAGTTAAGGTGGAGGAGGTTCTGCTCGCGGTCGGCGAACAGGTAGGAGCTGAATTTATACATTCTGCTTCTAGAATGAACAAAGCGGTGGTGGTGTTCATGAAAAGAGAAAATTTGGTTGGTAGGCTAATTGCTAGCGGAATATTTGTAAGGGATGTGTTGGTGCCAGTTTTACCTCTTTCCACCCCTTCGACAAGAGTAGTTGTTGCAAATTTACCTCCGTTTATTACGGATGATCAAATCAGGAAAGAGCTGAGTCGTTTTGGTAAGTTTACTAGCGGGTTTCGTGTACTGTCGGCAGGTTTTCAGGCAGCTGCTGTTAAGCACGTTTTTTCGTTCCGGAGGCAAGTGTTTATGTTTCTGAACAACAATGAGCAACAGCTAAATGTGCATTTTAAAGTGAGGCATGGGGAGGGGCTCTATGCAGGGTTTGCCAGCACAGACAGTCTACGGTGTTTTGAGTGTGGGGATTTGGGGCATAAGAGTTTTGCGTGCCCACATAAAGGCCGTAGACAAAGTGAGGGTACAAGCGCCGGTGGGGGAAATCGAGGTCAAAGTGCAGGGGGAAATGAGATGCAGACAGCAGAGGCTGGGCCTAGTCATACCAGGGATGGTGGGGTAGCTGAGGCTGGGTCTAGTAAGGCAAGAGATGGTGGGGTAGAGGAGGCTGGGTCTAGTCAGACTAGAGATGGTGGTGTAGTGGAGGCTGGGTCTAGTCAGGCTAGAGATGGTGGTGTAGCGGAGGCTGGGTCTAGTCAGGCTAGAGATGGTGGGGTAGTGGAGGCTAAGCCTAGTCAGGCTAGAGATGGTGGGGTAGCTGAGGCTGGGCTTAGCTATGATATGGAGGATGGTGTAAATGATGCTGGGCCTAGTCATGCTATGGAGGGTGGTGTAGAGGATGCTAGGTCTAGTCAGGTTATGCTAGTGGATGAGGAGAGTATAGTGGGGAAGTGTAAGAGACTAGGGGGGGAGGAGGAGGGTGCCAAGCGGAAAAGGAAAAAGGGTGTGGTTAAAGGCACAATGGAAATTTTGCCTGTTGCTGTGGGGGATGCCATGACCAGAGAGGAAGAGCAGGTGGTCAGGGTGGGAGATAGAGATGAGGAGGAAAGTGAGTCTGAGGAAGAGGATGAGGAGATATTTTTTTCAGACTCGTCTTCAATAGGCCCGGAGCTGACAGCAAGTCAAGCAGAGGGGTCTAAGTACACGTTGAGAGAACTGAATGAGAACTGAATGAAGGTTCCTGAATGAGACCAAGGGGAAAAAAGTTAATCTTGAGGCTTTTTTCCCTGATTCAAGAAAGTTTGTACGATCAGTACAACATGCTGTGAAAAATGAGGGGCATGGTGTCCTCTCACCCAGGAAACGGTTTAGGTTGAGGAAGTGGGTCACAACAGTGCGTAAGGGTTTACCTTCGGACACTGTTTAGATGTATACTTTCTTTCTGACACTGGGGTTTTTGAGCTTTGCTTTTTTCTCTGCTGGCTTTTCTCCCACTTCTTATGGAGACTCTACGGGTAGGCTCGCTCAATATAAATGGCGCCAGAGATGCGGGAAAGAGGAGTGTGTTGGGTGAATATGTAAAACAAAAAAAAGTACAGGTGTTGTTTCTGCAGGAGACACATAGTGATGTGTTGAATGAAGTCGATTGGGGGCTCTGGTGGAAAGGGGCAAGTGTGTTGAGCCATGGGACAAATCTTAGTGCAGGAGTGGCAGTCCTTTTTGCACCGGGTCTGTCTGGAAAAATTTGCTCCTCAAAGGAGGTGTGTAGGGGTAGGCTCCTTGTTGTTAAAGCAGAAATTAACAACATGGGTTTTGTCTTTATAAATGTGTATGCGCCTAACACAGGGAGAGAAAAAGGGGTTCTATTTGGGAGTCTTAGACAGGAACTCTCACAGGTAGCGCCTGAGGAGACACTGGTGGTCAGAGGGGACTGGAACTGCACAATGGATTTTACAAAAGACAGAAATGGGGAAGAGCCTCATTCAGTGTCACTGGGAGTGTTAAGGGACATTATTAATCAGTTCGACATAGTGGATGTTTGGAGAACTAAACATCCGAACACAAGACAGTACACATGGGTGAAGGTTTTTGGGGCTAGGGTGAGTGCAGCCCGACTTGATCGGTTTTATATGTCTAGGAATCGGAGCAATAGGCTGTTGGGCGCTACCATTCTCCCGGTGGGGTTTTCCGATCATCACATAACCATGGCTCGGCTGTCTATTTCACCAGGGCCCCGGCAGGCATCCTATTGGAAATTCAATGTAAAGCTCTTACAAGATGCCACTTTTTGCGCAGGTTTCCAGACCTTCTGGGAAAGGTGGAGGCAGCAAATAGAGGAGTATGAGTCTCTGAGCCAATGGTGGGATGTGGGGAAAGTCCAAATTCGGCTTTTCTGTCAACAATACACAGCTCTCTCATCCTCAGAGGCTAGGAGAGTATTGGGGGAACTAGAGCGGTGTATTAGTGAGATGGAGGTAGAGATGGTGGGGCAAGGCAATGTAGGCCTCCAGGCTAATTTAGCTGAATTACGCAGGGACCTGGGCAGTTTTTTCCAGGTTAAAGCAAAGGGAGCACTTGTAAGAGCTAGTTTCTCCATGCTCAAGGAGATGGATGCTCCCAGCTCCTTCTTCTTTGGTTTGGAAAGACAGAGCAGTGAAGCCAAGGGTATGCATTGTCTACGGCTGTCTGATGGGCGGGTGACCTCTGTGGTGGGTGAGATGCGGGAGCGGACTGTGGAGTTTTATACTGAATTGTATAGGGCAGAAGAGTGTGATCCTTTGTGTGCTCAGGTCTTGTTCACAGGACTCCCTAAACTCTCTCTGGCACAGAGGGACGATTTGGACGTTTCTCTGTTGTCCCATGAACTGGCAGAGGCCGTAACCCAGATGTCCCCCGGTCGTGCACCGGGGGTCGATGGACTCCCAGTGGAGTTTTATAAAAAATTCTGGGGAATAATTGGACAGGACTTCTTTTGCGTGTTGCGTGAATGCTTCGGGGTAGGAGAGTTGCCGATGAGCTGCCGTCGGGCGGCTCTGACTCTCCTGCCCAAAAAAGGGGACTTGTGTGAACTTAAGAACTGGAAGCCTGTGGCATTGCTCTGTGCGGACTACAAGATATTTGCCAAGGTCCTCTCTAACAGACTGAAGTCCCACTTGGACTCGATAGTACATAAGGACCAAACATATTGTGTACTGGGACGCTCAATCACGGACAACCTGTTCTTAATTAGGGACATGTTGGACTTGTCGAGAGGTTCTAATGTGAACTTTGGACTGGTCTCTTTAGATCAAGAGAAGGCTTTTGACAGAGTGGACCATGAATATCTGTTTAATGTGATGTCTGTGTTTGGGTTTGGGAGGAGTTTTTTGACCTGTGTGAAGCTGTTGTATGCTGGGGCGTCATGTATGGTTAAGGTGGGAGGCGGGCTCAGTAGGCCAGTCTGGGTGAGACGGGGCATTAGACAAGGATGCCCTCTATCTGGGCAGTTATACACATTAGCCATTGAGCCTTTTTTAGGCCTGCTACGCAGGAGACTGCAGGGAGTGTGCTGGACAGGTATGGGTGTGGTGACAGGCATAGCAGTGTCAGCATATGCAGATGATGTTTCTGTGATGGTCAGGGATGGTAAGGATATGCAGGCACTGGAGACCAGTCTGAAGGTGTACGAGGGAGCTTCATCAGCTAAGGTAAACTGGGGCAAGAGCAAAGCTCTGTTATGTGGGGCATGGGGGGATAGGGCTCCTCCTCTGCTTCCAGGGGGTTTGCAGTGGGGTTGTGAAGGGCTTAAAGTGTTGGGGGTGTACCTGGGCTCGGAGAGGTGGGTCAGGAAGAACTGGGAGGGGCTGTCACAGGCAGTGGTGTCAAGACTGGCCAGGTGGAGGTGGCTCCTGTCCCAAGTGTCATATAGAGGGAGGGTGCTGATAATTAACAACCTGGTGACATCTTCCCTGTGGCATAAACTGGCTGTCCTCAACCCCCCCGCCGGTCTGCTCGCAGACCTGCAACGCAAGCTGGTGGACTTCTTCTGGTCGGGCCATCACTGGCTGAGGGCGGCAGTGTTGTATATGACCGTCCACGAAGGAGGACAGGGCCTGGTGGAACTGGAGAGCAGGATGGCTGCTTTCCGGCTAAAGGCGGCACAGAGACTGCTGTACCATACTGATGTTGGCTGGAGGGAACCAGCATGCGCGCTGCTGAGGAGAGCTGGAGATTTAGGGTTGGACCGGCAGCTGTTCCTCATGAAGCTGGAGAGGCTGAGTACAGCAGGTCTCTCAGATTTTTACTCTGCGGTGCTGAGGGCCTGGCAGCTGCTAAGGCACACACGAGAAGGGGGTGTGGAGCCTGGGCTGTGGGTGTGGGAGGAGCCTATCTTCCACAACCCAGCCATCCCTTTGAGATCGGTCCAGTCGGCCACCCTGCAGAGGCAACTGATGGCAGGGGGTGTAAAAAGGCTGGGTGACTTGAGACTCCTGGGAGAGGAGGGGTGGAAAAGCCCGGAAGTCTTGGCACAGCAAACAGGAATAACGTCTCTTAGGCTGCTGGAGAGATTCCTGGAGGAGGTCCAGGAGGCACTGTCTGAGCCGGTAAGGGGGATGTTTGAGCAGCCAAAGGGAGAGGGGCCACCAATGTTTCCGCCACTGCAGGTGACGGCAGAGACTGGAGACTGGCAAGGGGGTCTGGAGGACTTGTTAGATTTTAACACTCCGAGCCTGGGGGAGTTTGAAGGGGTGGGAGGTAAAGCCCTCTACAACCTCTGTGTTAAGGTGAGGAACATTAGGAGCCTAACAGGAGTGAAGGCACATCAGTGGCAGGGTGTATGTGGAGCGGAGAGTATGGTGGGTTTTAGATGGAGGGGGCCCTACAAACCCCCAGTACCAAAGAGGTCAGGGGACCTCCAGTGGAGGGTTCTTCATGGAGCCCTGGCCACTAACAGCTGGTTGGCACGGGTTGAACCGGGAGTCGGGCAGGAGTGTCCTTTCTGTAAAATGAAAGAAACTGTGATTCATGTGTTTTCTGTGTGCACCAGATTAATGCCATTAATGTCTCTGTTGGAATGTCTGTGTGAGAGGTTGGGGGTGGTCTTTACTGTTGGGGTGTTCATAATGGGATACAGGTATTCAAGTAAGGAGAAGGAAAAATGTGTTTTGTTGAATTTTCTGTTTGCTCAGGCAAAGTTAGCTATTTGGCTAACAAGGAGGAACAGGGTCAAAGGTGGGGGGATAACAGACCCTTTATTATTGTTTAATGGGATGGTCTCTGCGCGCCTTAGGGTTGAGTTTGAGTTCTATAAAATGATAAAAAGTGTGGAGATGTTTCAGGAGATATGGTGTGTTGAGGGGGCTGTCTGTATAGCTGGGGAAGATGTTTTGGATATACGGTTGTAGGAGTGGGTATTGTCTTGAGTATTGTGATGTTGGTTTGTATCATGTGGTTGCTGGAAAGGCGAGTATGGTACATGTATGCATTACAGGATGTATTTTTGGTTTTATTTTTAAGGGGGAGGTTGGGTGGTGAGTTTTAAATGAAATGAGAATGTTTCAGTAAAGAAAGACAAAAAGTCAAAAGTCTGTCTCTCTCTCTCTCTCTCCTCTCTCTCTCCTCTCTCTCTCCTCTCTCTCTCTCTCTCTATTGATCTCTTTGTTTTTGCAACTGCATGTCACATTTGTCCGGTAATCCTGTGAGTATTGTTTTGTTGTTTGACTGTTTGTTTGTTTGGTGGGAAAAGGGGGTACCAAGACAAGTCGCCCATGGGCATACATTACCCGTAGGAATACTTTGTCTAAGTACCCTAGTTAGAACTGGGCGGACAACCCACTGTATTTTTGGTTAGTTAGCTAGCTGTTATTGAGGTAGGCTAGTCTAGTTTAGGGGTGTTTTTGGATTATTGTTTCTTTGCTTGGGTCCAGCTCAGCCCCTTTTCTCACACCCCATTACCGTGTGTTTATAAATAAACCATTAGAGTTTGACGGTAGATTGTAGTTGTCTGTGGTTATTGGTTCTCACTGTTTCTTATCACTATTATAATTTGCATGATTTATGTTACGGTCTCGTTGCCATCCCCCCTAGACTGCAGGGCCAAAGGGATTCGTAACACAGATGAAATAACTTCACAGCATGGTGAAAGTGCACGGTGATCTTGATGGTCCTATCCAATAAATATCAAGGGTCTTATTCTGGTGACATGATGATCAATGTTTGACCGCAATTCGACAAATCAAAATATTCTTGCTCTTATCCATAATAATCTCATCATGTACTGTAGACTAGCCAACCCACACAGCCTACCCTCACTGTATCTGTGAGCTGTTAGCTAGAGAGCACGTGTCAAGACCAGAGTAGGCACATTTGATATTTAACACAACAGTTTTTTTGTGACAAAACTATCAGAAGAGTTGAAAATGCCATGGAAACACCTTGAACTTTCGATTTTTGCTAGGTACATGAAAACGTAAGCGGAAAAGTATATTTGGTTTGCATTATGTCATCACACATTGATTTTGATCGGCAACAGGTCAGTTTGGTGGAAACACCACCTGTGGGAAAATGGGCATATTTTCTTTATGCGGATTTTTGAATATTTGCATGAAAATCTGTCGCCAGTTGGATGGAAACCTAGCTAATGACACTTTTAATGTACTGTATTTTTTACCATGAGGATAGTATAGTAATACAATTTTGACAGACTATAAGATATTACAGTAGTAAGTCATGCAAGGGTGAAGTGAAAATTAACTAATGTTTATCACATAATAAACTGCTACTGAAAGCCTACACTTGAAATGACTCATGTTACAGTAGCAATACAAGGAGGATGTGAAAAATGTCATTTTCTATTAATTCTAAAAAATAAAAAAAAAACGTTGTCTAAGCATTTCACTGTAACGTCTACACCTGTTGTATTCGGCCCATGTGACAAATAAAATGTGATTTAATTTGATTTATTTGGGGCTGAGTCATCCAACGCACCACTGAGAGACAACCCTGTTTACTCAAATGAGAAGTCTGCTCCTTCCTTTAAGGAGTGCTGCGGATAGCAGCGCCTAACACATACTACGAGGCATAATGAACATCTTGGCTCATTCTCACGACTGTCAGTTCGCTACAGGGGGCGGTAGAGGAAGAAGAAACAAAAGTAAGGAAGTAACAAAATGGCATGGATAGTTTGTTTCATAATATACTGCTCCAAAAAATAAAGGGAACACTTAAACAACACATCCTAGATCTGAATGAAAGAAATAATCTTATTAAATGTTTTTTTCCTTTACATAGTTGAATGTGCTGACAACAAAATCACACAAAAATAATCAATGGAAATCCAATTTATCAACTCATGGAGGTCTGGATTTGGAGTCACACTCAAAATTAAAGTGGAAAACCACACTACAGGCTGATCCAACTTTGATGTAATGTCCTTAAAACAAGTCAAAATGAGGCTCAGTAGTGTGTGTGTGGCCTCCACGTGCCTGTATGACCTCCCTACAACGCCTGGGCATGCTCCTGATGAGGTGGTGGATGGTCTCCTCAGGGATCTCCTCCCAGACCTGGACTAAAGCATCCGCCAACTCCTGGACAGTCTGTGGTGCAACGTGGCGTTGGTGGATGGAGCGAGACATGATGTCCCAGATGTGCTCAATTGGATTCAGGTCTGGGGACGGGCGGGCCAGTCCGTAGCATCAATGCCTTCCTCTTGCAGGAACTGCTGACACACTCCAGCCACATGAGGTCTAGCATTGTCTTGCATTAGGAGGAACCCAGGGCCAACCGCACCAGCATATGGTCTCACAAGGGGTCTGAGGATCTCATCTCGGTACGTAATGGCAGTCAGGCTACCTCTGGCGAGCACATGGAGGGCTGTGCGGCCCCCCAAAGAAATGCCACCCCACACCATGACTGACCCACCGCCAAACCGGTCATGCTGGAGGATGTTGCAGGCAGCAGAACGTTCTCCACGGCGTCTCCAGACTCTGTCACGTCTGTCACGTGCTCAGTGTGAACCTGCTTTCATCTGTGAAGAGCACAGGGCGCCAGTGGCGAATTTGCCAATCTTGGTGTTCTCTGGCAAATGCCAAACGTCCTGCACGGTGTTGGGCTGTAAGCACAACCCCCACCTGTGGACGTCGGGCCCTCATACCACCCTCATGGAGTCTGTTTCTGACCGTTTGAGCAGACACATGCACATTTGTGGCCTGCTGGAGGTCATTTTGCAGGGCTCTGGTAGTGCTTCTCCTGCTCCTCCTTGCACAAAGGCGGAGGTAGCAGTCCTGCTGCTGGGTTGTTGCCCTCCTACGGCCTCCTCCACGTCTCCTGATGTACTGGCCTGTCTCCTGGTAGCACCTCCATGCTCTGGAAACTACGCTGACAGACACAGCAAACCTTCTTGCCATAGCTCGCATTGATGTGCCATCCTGGATGAGCTGCACTACCTGAGCCCCTTGTGTGGGTTGTAGACTCCATCTCATGCTACCACTAGAGTGAAAGCACCGCCAGCATTCAAAAGTGACCAAAACATCAGCCAGGAAGCATAGGAACTGAGAAGTGGTCTGTGGTCCCCACCTGCAGAACCACTCCTTTATTGGGGGTGTCTTGCTAATTGCCTATAATTTCCACCTGTTGTCTATTCCATTTGCACAACAGCATGTGAAATGTATTGTCAATCAGTGTTGCTTCCTAAGTGGACAGTTTGATTTCACAGAAGTGTGATTGACTTGGAGTTACATTGTGTTGTTGAAGTGTTCCCTTTTTTTTTGTTGAGCAGTGTATAAGCAACATCACAACACAGGATGGGAAAGACATGGCCCTCCATCTTGTAGCATTAAAACATAGACCATTTGGGAAGACCATGTGTGTGCTTTCTTGTTATTTGTGACAAACTTCTACCTTCCAGCATCAGTTACAGAGCAGTGTTTGTTTGAGTGCTTTAGACTGCAGGACGCTTGTATTTTTGGGAAGCGTGGTTACTATTTAATCACAAAGCATCAAGTAATGCTGCCATCTTTTCAGCAGACCGTCAATATGCTCATGTGTTTGTGTTGGAAGGGTACCACAAAATACCTCCTCAACAGCACTTGGAGCACATGAAACAATGTAGCTCTTTGCGAAACCAATACCTTTTAAATGGTACTGTCCATAGTTCTGAATGTTAACCATAGCATTGAGAGACTGTTAGAACACTAATGTATCTACAGGGTAACCACACAGCTAAATAATGTAGCAATATGGGGTAATACTCCATGCTGGACAGAATAATGGAGCAATATGGGATAATACACCACGCTGGAGAGAATAATGGAGCAATGTGGGGTAAAACACCACACTGGAGAGAATAGTGGAGCAATATGGGATAATACACTACACTTGACAGAATAATGGAGCAATATGGGATAATACACTACACTTGACAGAATAATGGAGCAATATGGGATAATACACTACACTGGACAGAATAATGGAGCAAAATGGGATGATACACCACACTGGACAGAATAGTGGAGCAATATGTGGTAATACACCAATCAAGCAATCAATCAATTAATAAAAATGTATTTATAAAGCCCTTTTTATATCAGCAGTTGTAACAAAGTGCTTATACAGAAACCGAGCCTTAAACCCAAAGAGCAAGCAATGCAGATGTAGAAGCACGGGCGGCTAGAAAAAAACTCTCGAGAAAGGCTGGAACCTAGAAAGAAACCAAGAGAGAAACCCGACTCTGAGGGGTGGCCTCTATTGGCTGTGCCTGGTGGAGACTATAGGAGTACATGGCCATTAAGGCCAGATAGTTCTTCAAAATGTTTAAACATTCATAGAGGACCAACAGGGTCAAATCATAATCACAGTCGTTATAGAGGGTGCAACAGGTCAGGTCCTCAGAAGTAAATGTCAGTTGGCTTTTCATAGCTGAGTATTCAGCGTTCGAGAGAGCAGGTGCAGTATAGAGAGAGAATGGGAGAGAGGGGGAGAAAGTGAGAGAGAGGGAGGATCGAAACAACATGTCTGGAACAAGGTAGCACGATCGGTGAACAGGTCAGGGTCCATAGCCGCAAGCAGAACAGCAGAAACTGTATCAGCAGCATGACAAGGTGGACTGGGGACGGTGTAACAATCAGCTTGGATCTCAAACCATGCTACAATTTAAAGTTCAAAGAAATACTGTGTTCCTATGAGAGTGACTGAAGAAAGACAGACCAAATTTATCAAGTGAGCAAAAGCATATATTGTCATATCCTAAAACCCAATTCAAATAAATTTAGACACAATATACATTTCAGAATGCCCAAATAGAATCCCAACAAAAAAATGGTAATGCAATAAAGTCACAAAAAAGCACATTCAACAGGATAATCTCACCGGATGGTTGAGGAAGAGGGAAATCCGGCCCAGTGGAGATTTCCTCACATCAGCTCAATGTTCATGGCATCCTCCAAAACTGTCACGTGTACTCCCTCTCCGGCCTCGAGGTCACCAGGCTGCTCATTATGGCGCACACCTGTAACCATCGTTACGCTCACCTGCGCATCGTCAGACTCACCTGGACTCCATCACTTCCTTGATTACCTGCACTTTTTATGTCACTCCCTTTGGTTTCTTCCCCAGGTGTCATTGTTTCTGTTTCTTTTTCATGTCTGTGCGTTGTTCGAGATTTTGTTTTGTATTATGTTTCATTTATTTATCAAATGATTCCCTCCCTGAACTTGCTTCCCGACTCCCAGCGCACACGTTACAAAAACAAACAATATATGAATCCTTTGTCGATGAGGTTAACAATCCACAAGAATGAGCAACAATTATTATTTTGACTGGTTAAATCTAGCCTCTTAAAAGGTTTTCCAAACAAATAAAACCTCAGCCAGGTACTGGCAAAAACATAATATAACAGAATGACAATGAGAATACACAAAAACCAGACATAATTATATGTCGAAGTGCCTATCACTTCACACTTGTGGCAGCGTTACATAGGGGACAGCCATGAGTCGTTAGGTCAGGTAGTCCTGAGGCATGGTCCTAGGGCTCAGGTACTCCGGGAGGGGAGCGAGAGAGAAAGAGAGAGAGAGAGAGATGTGAGAACTAGAAGAAGCATAACTAAGATCACATAGGATACCAGATAAGACAGGAGAAATACTCAAGATATGACAGACACTAGCCCCCCGGCACATTGCAGCATAGATACTGAGACTGAGACGGAGACGGAGCACACACACACACACACACACACACACACACACACACACACACACACACACTGTGGTTCCATCCAAAGTTACCCCCGGACAGGGCCAACCAGGCAGGATATAACCCCATCCTCTTTGCCAAAGCACAGCCCCCACACCACCAAAGGGATATCAACACACCACTACCTTACTACCCTGAGACAAGGCTGAGTATAGCCCATGAAGATCTCCCCCACCACACAAGCCCGAGGACAAGAAGATCACATCAGTGACTCAACCAACTCAGGTCGAGTGTAGCAATAATAGCGTGACACGATGTGATGCACTCCTCCCAGGGATGGCATAAGAGAGTGCGAGCAAGCCAGTGACTCAGCTCCCGTTAAATGGTAAGAGGCAGATAATCCCAGTGGAGAGAAGAGAGCCGGCCAGGCAGCGATAGCAAGGGTGGTTCTTCAATCCAGTGCCTTGCCGTTCACCTTCACACCCCTCACTAGACTACACTCAATCACAGGACCTATTGAAGAGATGAGTCTTCAGTAAACACTGGGAACGAGTCTGCGTCTCTCACATAGATTGGCAGACCATTCCATAAATATTGAACTCTACAGGAGCTAATTGATTAGAAATTCTAGGAACAATAAGGAATGTGATCTTGTGATTGTAGCATATCTGTAGGTACGTAAGGCCGGACCACATCAGCGAGCTAGAAATGAGCAAGTCCATGTAATTCTTTGTAGGTCAGCAGTAAAACCTTGAACTTAAACCTAACCTTAAAAGGAAGCCTGTGTTGAGAGGCTAGCACTTGAGTAATATGATAAAAATGTTTTGGGTTCTAGTCAAGATTCTAGCAGCCGTATTTAGCACTATCTGAAGTTTATTTAATACCTTATTCGGGTAGCCAAAGAGTAGAGCATTGCAGTAGTCTAATCTTGAAGTGACAAAAGCATGGATTCGCTTTTTTGTATGATGTTTGGACAAAAAGCTTTAGATTTTTGCAATGTTACGAAGATGGAAAAAGGCTGATCTTGAAAAATGTTTGATATGTTCGTCAAAAGAGAGATCAGGGTCCAGAGTAACACCGAGGACCTTCACAGTTTTATTCGAGATGACTGTGCAACCATCGAGATTCATTGCCAGATCTGAACTCTTTGTTTCTTGGGAGCAAGAATTATCATATTTTTATTGTCTGAGTTTAAAAGTAAAACTTTGCCGCCATCCACTTCCTTATGTCTGAAACAGGCTTCCAGGGAAGGCAATTTTGGGGCTTCACCATGTTTCATCAAAATGTACAGCTGTGTGTCATCTGCGTAACAGTGAAAGTTGACATTGTGTTTTCGAGTGACATCACCAAAAGTTAGCATATATAGTGAAAACAATAGTGGTCCTAGAATGGAAGCTTGAGGAACACCAAAACTTACCATTGATTTGTCAGTGGACAAAACTTCCACAGAGACAAACTGATATCTTTCTGATAGATAAGATCTAATCCAGGCAAGAACTCCACCTAGGCCAATTACGGTATCCAATCTCTCCAAAATAATGTTGTGATCGATGGTCTAGGAGCACGAGCACAGACGCAGAGCCTTGGTCTGACACCATTAAAAGGTAATTTACCACCTTCACTTGGGGTCTAAAACCAGACTGGACAATTTTGTATATGTCATTTGTCTTCAGGAAGGCAGTAAGTTGATGAGCAACAGATATTTGAAAAATATTTGAGAGGAATGGGAGATTCAATATATATTTTTTTAATTTTCCAGGTCAAGGTTTTTTTTTCAGGAGAGGCTTTATTACTGCCACTTTTAGTGAGTTTGGTTCACATCTGGATGATAGGGATCCATTTATTATGACCAAGCACAGGAAGTAGCTATTTCAGTAGTGTAGTTGTGTCACGAATCCCACCGAAGGTGGCTCCCCTGCCTGCTCGGGCGGCGCTCGGCGGTCGTCGTCGCCGGTCCTACTAGCCGCCGCTGATCCCTTTTTCCCTTTTGTTTGTTATGTCTTATTGTTTGCACCTGTTCCTTATTTGTGTCTCTTGATTTATGGTTATTTAAGCCTGTTTAGCCCGCCCAGGTTTGTGCGGGATTATTTTCGTCAGAGTGTTTTTGTTGTTGGATGTGTTGGCGATCTGCTTGTGTTGTTTTGTATGCGTAATGTGGACCCGTTGTTATTTGGCACTTCGCTATTCACGCCGGTTGTTGGCGTCAACCGTTTTTTGTATTAAGGAATAAACACATTTTTCCTTACCTCTGCTCTCTGCGCCTGACTCCTACCACCACTCCTAGAAATCGCTGACAGAATCCCGCACCACATTATGGAGTCAGCAGGAGCAGCCGCACCTCCTCTCCCACTCACCCCGAGTTCACCCGCCGTTTCCGAGCCGTGTTCGACCACCCACCGGAGGGCTGGGCGGCGGGTGAACGGCTGTTCCACCTGCGGCAGGAGACGAGGAGCGCACAGGACTTTGCACTGGAGTTCCGGACCTTGGCTGCTGGAGCGGGGTGGAAGGACAGGGCCCTGATGGACCACTATCAGTGTAGCCTCCGGAAGGACGTCCGCCGGGAGCTAGCCTGTCGAGACACTACCCTCTCACTGGATGAACTAATTGACATGTCCATTCGTCTCCACAACCTGCTGGCTGCCCGCAGGCGTCCAGACCGGGCCCTGTTGGTTCCACCTCCAGGCCCTCCAGCTCCCATCCCTATGGAGCTAGGGGGGGCCGCGTCGAGGGGAACCGGAGGAGGAGGCTCCTCCTGTACCCGGTGTGGTCGGAGAGGACACACTGGCTAGGGATTCCCCTGGTGTCGTTGGACCAACCTTTCCCCGTGCACTCCTTAGATAGCCGACCATTAGGGTCAGGGCTGGTCAGGGAGGCCACGGTGCCACTGGACATGGTAACGCAGGGGGATCATGGGGAATGGATTAGTCTCTTCCTCATTGATTCGCCTGCGTTTCTGGTTGTGCTGGGGATTCCCTGGCTGGCCAATCACAATCCTGATATTTCGTGGAAACAGGGGGCTCTCAGAGGGTGGTCAGAGGAGTGTTCAGGCAGGTGAAAAGGAGTTTCCATCGGTGCGACGACGGTGGAGAGTCCAGACCAGGTTTCCACTGTGCGCATTCCCTCTGAATATGCCGATTTGGCTATCGCCTTCTGTAAAAAGAGGGCGACCCGATTACCACCTCATCGATGAGGGGATTGCGTGATAAACCTCCAGGTAAACGCTACAATTCCCAGGAGTCACGTGTACCCATTGTCACAAGAGGAAACATTGGGTATGGAGACATATGTCACGGAATCTCTGAGACAGGGGTACATTCGGCCCTCCGTGTCACCCGTCTCCTCGAGTTTCTTTTTCGTGAAGAAAAAGGATGGAGGTCTGCGTCCGTGCATTGATTATCGAGGTCTAAATTCCATCACAGTAGGGTTTAGTTACCCGCTACCTCTCATCGCTACGGCAGTGGAATCTTTTCACGGAGCGCGTTTTTTCACGAAACTGGATCTCAGGAGCGCGTACAATCTGGTGCGTATCCGGGGAGGAGACGAGTGGAAAACCACGTTTAGTACCACATCGGGCCACTATGAGTACCTCGTCTTGCCGTATGGGTTAAAGAATGCTCCAGCCGTGTTTCAATCCTTTGTCGACGAGATTCTCAGGGACCTGCACGGGCAGGGTGTGGTGGTGTATATTGATGACATCCTGATCTATTCCGCCACACGCGCCGCGCATGTCTCCCTGGTGCGCAAGGTGCTTGGGCGACTGCTGGAGCATGACCTGTACGTTAAGGCTGAGAAATGTGTGTTTTTCGAACGAGCCGTTTCCTACCTGGGGTATCGCATTTCCACCTCGGGGGTGGTGATGGAGTGTGACCGCATTAAAGCCGTGCGTAATTGGCCGACTCCGACCACGGTAAAGGAGGTGCAGCTGTTCTTAGGGTTTGCCAATTACTACCGGAGGTTTATCCGGGGCTTTGGTCAAGTGGCTGCTCCCATTACCTCACTGCTGAAGGGGGGTCCGGCGCGCTTGCGCTGGTCAGCAGAGGCGAACAGAGCGTTCAGTCGTCTGAAGGAGCTGTTTACCGACGCTCCCGTGCTGGCTCATCCGGACCCCTCTTTGGCATTCATAGTGGAGGTGGACGCGTCCGAGACTGGGGTGGGGGCCGTGCTATCACAGCGCTCGGGCACGCCACTCAAACTCCGCCCGTGCGCTTTCTTTTCTAGGAAGCTCGGGCCGGCGGAGCAGAACTATGACGTGGGGGACCGGGAGTTGTTAGCTGTGGTCAAGGCTCTGAAAGTGTGGAGACATTGGCTTGAGGGGGCTAAGCACCCTTTCCTCATCTGGACTGACCACCGTAATCTCGAGTACATCCGGGCAGCTAGGAGACTGAATCCACGTCAGGCCAGGTGGGCCATGTTCTTTACCCATTTCCGGTTCACTATCTCTTATCGGCCAGGTTCACAGAACATGAAGGCCGACGCACTGTCCCGCCTATATGACACCGAGGAGAGGGCCATCGATCCAACTCCCATCCTCCCAGCGTCGTGCTTGGTAGCACCGGTGGTATGGGAGGTGGACGCGGAGATCGAGCGGGCGTTACGGTTGGAACCTGCACCATCTCAGTGTCCGGCAGGTGTTCAGTACATGTTGCTTGGTGTCCGTGATCGATTGATTCGATGGGCCCATAATCTCCCCTCTTCGGGTCACCCTGGGATCGAGAGGACAGTGCGGAACCCGAGGGGAAAGTACTGGTGGCCCACCCTGGTAAAGAACGTGCGGTTTTATGTTTCCTCCTGCTCGGTGTGCGCTCAGAGCAAGGCTCCTCGACACCTGCCTAGAGGGAAATTACACCCCCTCCCCGTTCCACAGCGGCCGTGGTCGCACTTGTCAGTGGACTTCCTCACCGACCTTCCCTTATCTCAGGGGAACACCACAATCCTGGTCGTTGTGGATCGGTTCTCGAAGTCCTGCCGTCTCATCCCGTTGCCCGGTCTCCCTACGGCTCTGCAGACTGCGGTGGCCCTGTTTACCCATGTCTTCCGGCACTACGGGGTGCCCGAGGACATCGTTTCTATTCGGGGTCCCCAGTTCACATACAGAGTTTGGAGGGCGTTCATGGAACGGTTGGGGGTCTCGGTCAGCCTGACCTCGGGTTTCCACCCCGAAAGTAATGGGCAGGTGGAGAGGGTGAACCAAGAGGTGGGTAGGTTTCTAAGGACGTATTGCCGGGACCGGCCCAGGGAGTGGACGAGATACGTCTCATGGGCAGAGGTAGCCCAAAACTCCCTACGTCACTCATCGACCAATATGTCACTGTTTCAGTGCGTGTTGGGCTACCAGCCGGTCCTGGCTCCATGGCACCAGAGCCAGACCGAGGCTCCTGCGGTGGAGGAGTGGGTGCAGCGCTTGAAGGACACTTGGAGAGCCGTCCAAGACGCACTCACTAAGGCGAGTGGACGGCAGAAGAAGAGTGCTGACCTGCACCGCAGTGAGACCCCTGTGTTTGCACCAGGGGATCGAGTCTGGCTCTCGGCTCGAAACCTGCCCCTCCGCTTGCCCTGCCGGAAGCTGGGCCCGCAGTGTGTAGGGCCGTTTAAAGTCCTGAGGAGGATAAACGAGGTGTGTTACCGGTTACAGCTTCCATCTTACTACCGTATTAACCTCTTGGGGCTAGGTGGGACGCTAGCGTGCCACCTGTGGTGCACTCCATCAACAGCAGGTGCATTTCAAGAGCGGCAAATTTGAATCCAAATAAATGTCAAAATTCAAATTTTTCAAAAATACAACTATGTTACACCATTTGAAAGATAAACATCTCCTTAATCTAACCACGTTTTACGATTTCAAAAAGGTTTTACGGCGAAAGCATAAATTTAGAGTATGTTAGGACAGTACATTTACAAGAGTTGTGTGTAATGTTTTGTCAAGTCAAAGACAGGGTCACCAAAACCATAAAACCAGCTAAAATGATACACTAACCTTTTACAATCTCCATCAGATGACACTCCTAGGACATTATGTTAGACAATGCATGCATTTTTAGTTCTATCAAGTTCATATTTATATACAAAAACAGCGTTTTACTATGGCATTGATGTTGAGGAAATCGTTTCCCTCCAATAACCGGCAGTCAAGTCAGCGTCACAAATTAAATAATTAAAATTAGAAAACATTGGTAAAATATTATATTGTCATTTAAAGAATTATAGATTTACATCTTTTGAACGCAATCAACTTGCCAGATTTAAAAATAACCTTACTGGGAAATCACACTTTGCAATAATCTGAGCACTGTGCCCAGAAAAATACGCGTTGCGATACAGACTAGACGTCATGTTGGGGAGATCTAAAATCGAAAATACTATGTAATTAATCCATTACCTTTGATTCTCTTCATCAGATGTCACTTCCAGGTATCACAGGTCCATAACGAATGTAGTTTTGTTCAAAAAAGCTCATCATTTATGTCCAAAAATCTCCGTCTCGTTAGCACATGATGTAAGCCAGCCGGACTTCTCGTCATGAACGAGGGGAAAAAATATATTTCCGTTCGTTCAAACATGTCAAACGTTGTATAGCATAAATCATTAGGGCCTTTTTTAACCAGAACATGAATAATATTCAAGGTGGACGAATGCATAGCCTTTTATAACGTATTGGAACGAGGGTACCCAACATGAAGTAGCGCGCCAGGTGTCTAATGGGACATCACCGTTCCATGGCTCTTGTTCGGTCAGATCTCCCTCCAGAAGACTCAAAACACTTTGTAAAGGCTGGTGACATCTAGTGGAAGCAATAGGAAGTGCCAAAATATTCCTAAACCCCTGTGTTTTTCAATGGGATAGGTTTAAAGTCAATACAACACATCAGGTATCCACTTCCTGTCAGAAAATGTCTCAGGGTTTTGCCTGCCAAATGAGTTCTGTTATACTCACAGACACCATTCAAACAGTTTTGGAAACTTTAGAGTGTTTTCTATCCATATATAATAAGTATATGCATATTCTAGTTACTGGGTAGGATTAGTAACCAGATTAAATCGGGTAAATTTTTTTTATCCAGACGTGCAAATGCTGCCCCCTAGACCCAACAGGTTAACCCCTCGTTTCATGTGTCTCTCCTCAGGCCGGTGGTGGCTGGTCCCATGCAGGAAGGTGAGGTGCAGGAGGTCTCTCCACCCCCGCTGGACATTGGGGGGTCCCCGGCGTAGAAGATATGCGCCATTCTGGACTCCAGACTTCGGGCGGGGGGCCTACAGTACCTCGTCGACTGGGAGGGGTACGGCGCGGAGGAGAGGTGCTGGGTACCTAGGAAGGACATTTTGGACCCCTCACTACTGAGGGAATTCCACCGCCTTCATGGGGATCGCCCTGCGCCTCGTCCTCCGGGTCGCCCTCGAGGCCGCGCGTCAGGAGGGGGGTACTGTCACGAATTCCACCGAAGGTGGCTCGGCGGTCGTCGTCGCTGGTCTACTAGCTGCCGCTGATCCCTTTTTCCTTTTCGTTTGGTATGTCTTATTGTTTTGCACCTGTTCCTTATTTATGGTTATTTACGCCTGTTTAGCCCTCCCAGGTTTGTGCGGGATTATTTTCGTCAGAGTGTTTTTGTTGTTGGATGTGCTGGCGATCTGCTTGTGTTGTTTTGTATGCGTAATGTGGACCCGTTGTTATTTGGGCACTTCGCTATTCACGCCGGTTGTTTGCGTCGACCGTTTTTTGTATTAAGGAATAAACACATTTTTCCTTACCTCTGCTCTCTGCGCCTGACTCCTACCACCACTCCTAGAAATCGCTGACAAGTTGGAATGGGATCCAGTAGACAGATGGAAAGTTTAGAGGCCATGACTATTTTTGTGAATGTGTTGACACAAGATCAAATTGAGAAATACGCATATTCAAAGAGGAGTCCGCAATTTCTAATCATCTTTCGTGATCTTTTCATTCAAGAAGTTAATTAATTCATCACTGCTGAAGTGAAGGCCATCAAATGGGGAATGTTGCTTTGTAGTTAGCTTTGTAACAGTCTCACAAACAAATGCTGGATTGTTTTTATTCTCCTCAATCAGGTTCGAAAAGTAGGCTGATTGAGGGCTATTTGATATGGCACTCTACTGTCTTTCCAAGCTAGTCGGAAGACTTCCAATTTTATGGAGCACAATTTCTCTTCCAATTTTCTGGAAGCTTGCTTCAGGGCTCAGGTATTTTCTGTGAACCAGGGACCAAGTTTCTTGTCACAATTTTTGTTTTGTTTTAGCGGTGTGACTGCATCTAGGGTATTATGCAAGGTTATGTTTAGATCCCTTGTTAGGTGGTTAACTGATTTTTGTACTCCAACGTCCTTGGGTAGGTAGAGGGAGTGTGGAAGGGCATCTAGGGATGTTTGGGTTGTCCGAGAATTTATAGCTGGGTTTCAGCAAATGATTTGTTGCATGGCAAACGTAATAAGAGGGTAGTCCAATAGTCCAGGATTATGAGGAAAAACACTTAGCTCCACAATATCTATTCCATGAGACAAAAAAAGATCCAGGGTATTTGTGGAAATGCGTAGGTCCCAAGACATGTTGGACAAAACCCACTCAGTTGATGATGGCTCCGAAAGCCTTTTAGAGTAGGTCTTTGGACTAGTGTAAATATTGAAGTCACCAAAAATGTGAATACTATCTGCCATGACTACGAGGTCCAATTGGAATTTAGGGAACTCAGTGAGAAATGCTGTATACGGCCCAGGAGGCCTGTAAACAGTAGCTATAAATAGCGATTGAGTTGGCTGCATAGATTTCATGACTAGAATCTCAAAAGATGAAAATGCAGTCTTGGACATTTTCTGTCATAAATGTTAGCAACACCATGGTCACTAGTGTAACCAGGAAATGCCTCATTTAACATAGTAAATTAATCAGGCTTAAGCCATGTTTGTCAAGTTTAATGATCATTGATCAGTTCATTGACTATGACTGCCTTGGAAGTGAGGGATCTAACATTAAGTAGTCCTATTTTGAGATGTGAGGTATTATCACAATCTCTTTCAATAACGACAGATATGGAGGTATTTTTTCCAGTGAGATTGATAAAGCGAACACCACCATGTTTAGTTTTGCCCGACTTAGATCGAGCCACAGATACAGTCTCAATGGAGAAAACTGAACTGACTACATTGACTGTGGTAGAGGCAGACTCCACTAAGCTGGCAGGCTGGCCTGCACCCTATCTCATTGTGGAGCCAGAGGAGTTAGAGCCTTGTTGATAGATAAGATGAGAGCACCCCTCCAGCTACGGTCCCAGAAAGAGGGCCAATTACCTGCAAATGCAATTTTTTTGGGAGGGGAAGAAAACAGTTTTCAACCAGCGAGTCCCTCTAACTGGGTGGAGCCAGAGACAATTAGTTGATACCGACACATCTTTCTAGCTAAGTTATACGCTGAAGCTATGTTGTGCTTGGTGACCTCTGACTGTTTTATCCTAGTATTGTTGGTGCCGATGTAGATAACAATATCCCTGTACTCTCTACACTCGCCAGTTTTAGCCTTAGCCAGCACCATCTTCAGATTAGCCTTTACGTCAATAGCCCTGCCCCCTGGTAAACAGTGTATGATCGCTGGATGATTCTTTTTAGGTCTAATATTGCAGGTAATGGATTCGTGAGGACTGTGCAGGGGGATTAACACTACTACCTGTACCTACTGGTGGCACAGACACTGTTTCATCCTTTCCAGTCTGAAGCTGGGCTTGCAACACGGCTATCCTCACTATAAGGCGATAGTTCTCCTGTATATTATGAGTACAGCGACTGCCATGAGAAGGCATAATGTGACTTAGCTTTTTTGGGCCGGAGGAGGTCCTGCAGATACATGTCCAGATAAAGTGTCCGAGGTGAAAAATGTGAATGAAACAAGTTGAGTGAGGAAAAAGCCAAGACGTTGGTAAATTTGTTAAATACAGAGTTTGATTAAACAGTTATTAAAAGCGAGCAGTGTGTCAAGAAGCAGTGCAGCTTGGCAGGGTCGTGTTTCGGAGGACGTGGCTAATGACCTTTGCCTCTCCCGAGTCCGTACGGGAGTTGCAGTGATGGGAAAAGACTGTAACTACCAATTGGATATCACGAAATTGGGGAGAAAAAGGGGTATGTTTTTTTAAATTTCTAACAAAAAACTACTTTGGCAGGTAGCCAAGTAGCAACCAATAGCACAGCAGCACGGAGACAACGCAGAAGTGTGATGGAAGTGACGTGGCACTGGCAATGACACTGTATAATGGTGCAATACACAATACAGAAAATAAAACACCAGTGATACTACTGTAAGTATTGGTAAAGTAGCTGATTCAGTTTAGATTATTTTCTGCTTGCTGTGTCGATACTAACACTCCAACCTTCCCGGACAGAACTGTCTTTTTCTTAAGCGATGGTAAGGGAAGGCAGGTCAGCAATGTAAAATTGCCTCTTCTCCAGGGAACTATTCAATCACTTCAGACTAAGACCTACAACAAACTGCCGTCCACCCAGGAAGAAAAGTAATGTGCGATTGTGTGCGTTTGCTTTGGAGGCCAGGGAAAGAAACATTCCCATTCTGAGACAATAAATGGGCCTTCTCTGGGAGTTATGGGCGGTCCAAGGAGTTGATTAACTTCAGAAGGACAAAATTGAACTTTTTCTGCTGACCAATTTATTTGATTAGTGGCTGGCTGAATAAAACAGGAGTGGAGGAAATGAGCTTCTATACCACTTATCTCTCAAATGAGACTCCAAGTTCGAATCATCACGACATGCATAGGCATAACAGGCTGCCACTTTAGGAGAAGATGGACACAGAAAACTCAACTTAGTGTCTGCACTAAATGGCTCCCCCTGAAAAAGACCTCTGATTGGTTATGTGTGCTCCTGCATTGTGCCTTTGCCATAATAGATAGTGATCCTTACGATGCCGTGCCATGTCCGATTGACCAGGGCAGAGATATTGACAAGTGAGATCAGGGTATTGAGCGCTGTTCGAGCGCCGTCCCAGAATGCATTTGTATTCATGTCACTTGCACCAAGCTCACGGGCATGAGGATTTATGCTGATAGATCAGCGGGCGATATAACCTTTGTTTGTGTGTGCGTGTATGTGAGTGCGGGGTTGAGATGGATGTGTGTGTAGGTGGATGTGTGTGTTTGTATGCGTAACAGATGAGAGAGGGAGAGAGAGAGAGAGAGGGAGGGAGAGGGAGAGAGAGAGAGAATGTGCATGTTGCGTATGCATGAAACACAATCAAGAAGCCCATGAAAGGATGAGGTGTGTACGTACAGTAGCATGGAGTGTGTCATTTGCAATGGCTTGACATTGACAGTCCGGAAATGGGAGTTTATTGCCTGTGATACAGCTGACAGCAGTTTCTGTGGAATAAACAGCTTTCTTCCAGTCAGCCGAGACGCTGCAGTCGTTGTCAGAGATGATTTGACTCCGTAGTATCTCATACTGCAGAAAAATCAAGGGAGATCACACAGAAGCACAACATTGGGATTTTGAAAGGAGGCTGTTAAAAAGAAATCTATCCAATGGACCTCAATCTATCAACCCCTCTAGCAAATTCATTCCCTAGAAACGTTTTCAAAGCCGAGTCATGAACTAATCTCTACTCAGGTAATACACACACGCTTTCGCAATGTTATTTGATATTTGATTTGATTTTTGACCGGCATACATATTTCAAATTTCTGATGTTGCTGAACCTAGTTTTGATCAGTTTAAAAAAAAAAGATTTAATTCATACATACCTTCTGCTACCAGTTGATGAAATCCATGGTAGGTTGCATAAATAGCCTGGGTGAAATTGAAATCTAAGGAATAATCAGGACTGCTAATTGTTTTATGAGGGGTTGATGTGGTTTTCTCTCTTGCCATTTTCACAAGAGCATAGTGGAGCTGCCTCCACCAAGGGCCAGGGTTCTGATCTAAAAGCACGGTTTCTACTGCTCCTACAGCTTTGCTTCGGTCCTGCAGTTTAACTGATACCCGGCCAAGAAAGTCAATTTCCATTCCTAATAAAACACTTTAGTCATCACCTTTGTGCACAAAACATCCATTGAATTATTCAAATATTTGTCACGGAGGCGGTTTTTTCCCCCATCACTCACAGACAAAGACAAATGTTTTTGGATGACGTGATGATGTCGTTGCTGCCCGCGTGCATGCTAGTGCGCATGAGATGTTGGTCAGCATAAACCAGATGCAACCCGGAAATAGACGGTCCACAAATCGACGTATGCCAACATGAGTAGATTATTTTAGTAGCTTGTATCACAATGAACCACCCAGTCACCTCAGAGGAGGTCCATCTGTGTAGCTTCTCTGTGTAGCTTCTCTCTCTCTCTCTCTCTCTCTCTCTCTCTCTCTCTCTCTCTCTCACACACACACACACACACACACGTGTCCGTTGTCCTGATCTTGTCCACATTCTGATTGTGCCCACATTTTTAGACAGGTGTAGACAATTAAGACACATTGAGATCTGATTGTGATCAGGTAGTTAGGCACAAGTGTCGACGGATCTGCTCAGTGACATTTTCTAATCATCGCTATCTTACCTTCTAAAATCATTGACAGGTTGCACCATTGATTTATGGCATCTATATGTGTTGTAAAATTAATTTAATTTTCCATAAAGGGAAAATATGGGTACAATCAGAATGTGGGCAAGATCAGGACAAAGGACGCATGTTAGCATCAGATATAAATGAGTATCTTTCTCTCTCTCTGCCTGTGAAGGTGTGAACTAAAATACCTCACCTTGTCATCCTGTAGTAAAGCTGAACAATGTTGAGGGTTCAAAAACCTGCCGGTGGTCTTTAATAAAACCAAACGTTTTAAAAGATGCTTGTATGACATCCTTGCAAAACACTGTGAGGGTGTAAATAGATGGTAGTTTAAAACATTATGGCTGACGTTGCTGACCATATACTACGGATGGAAGCATCACCATTAAACCACATCAGAGGGATTTGACAGCAGGGCTTCATAAGTAACGCATGGGTTAATTTATGCAACTGCTAACCTTACCAGTGGACGTGACCTAAATGGTTTCCCAGGTGGAGTCATCTATAGGGCGTAACTGTCACGCCCTGACCTGAGAGAGCCATTTCTCTCCCAGCAACGTTCCCCAGTCCGGAGCCTCCAGCAGTGTTCCCTAGTCCGGTGAGACCTGTTCCGGCTCCACGTAAGAAGCCTCCAGTGATGATCCATGGTCCAAAGCCTCCAGTGATGATCCATGGCACGAAGCCTCCAGTGATGATCCATGGCACGAAGCCTCCAGTGATGATCCATGGCACGAAGCCTCCAGTGATAATCCATGACCCGGCGCCTCCTGTGATAATCCATGGCAAGAAGCCTGTAGTGATGATCCATGGCCTGGAGCCTGTAGGGATGATCCATGGCACGAAGCCTCCAGTGATGATCCATGGCACAAAGCCTCCAGTGGTGATCCATGGCATGGAGCCTGCAGCGACGGTCCCCAGTCCAGAACCTCCTGAGACGGCCTACAGTCCGGAACTTCCTGAGACGGCCCACAGTCCGGAACCTCCTGAGACGATCCACAGTCAGGAACCTCCGGCGGCGGTTCCCAGTCCAGAGTCTTCGGCGGCGGTCTGCAGCCCAGAGTCTTTAGTGACGGTCTGCAGTCCAGAGTATTCAGCCACGGTCTGCAGTCCAGAGTCTCCAGTGGCGGTCTGCAGTCCAGAACCTCCGGCGATGATCCACGGTCTGGTTCCTCCGGCGACACAAAAGCGGAGGGATCAGCGGGCGGAGTGGGGGCTACGCCCCGAACCGGAGCCGCCACCATGAGTAGATGCCCACCCGGACCCTCCCCTATAGGTTCAGGTTTGCGGCCGGGAGTCTGCACCTTTGGGGGGGTACTGTCACGCCCTGACCTAAGAGAGACGTTTTTCTCTGTTTGGTTAGGTCAGGGTGTGACGTGGGGTGGGCATTCTATGTGTTGTATGTCTATGTTGTTTTTTCTTTGATTGGCCGAGTATGGTTTCTAATCAGAGGCAGCTGTCATTCGTTGTCTCTGATTGGGAATCTTACTTAGGCAGCCCTTTTTTCCCACAGTCAGTTGTGGGATCTTGTTTTTTGTACTGCTCAGTGAAGCCTGCAGAACGTGACGTTTGGTTTTTCTTTGTTTATTGTTTTGATGTTTTGATGTGTTCTGAGTGATAATAAATATTAATATGAGCACTTACCACGCTGCACCTTGGTCTACTCCTAACGACGAACGTCACAGTAACCTCATTACGCAGCGTAATGAAAAAACATAATTGAAGAGGTAACAGGCTCAACATCAAAGACTGGTTGTAACACATTTCTCATTGTGGTGGATTGAGCTGTCAGCTGCAAAACCAGCTAGCTAATAAATAATGAAGTGTGTAGAAACACAGTACAAAGGGCTTGTAAACTAGAAATGTTCTCACGGGTCAAGAGCCACGTATATACAGTACACTCGGAGGCAGGTCAAGTGAGCACTAATACCAATTCATGCTTCATCGACTGTGAGAGTTTCAAAATAGCTACTGCGTCATGATTCAAAACATGATCTATAACAACATACTGGCAGGCAGCCATGTACCGTTCCCCCATGTTGCCAGTCATGTACTGTTCCCCCATGTTGCCAGCCATGTACCATTCCCCCATGTTGGCTTTCGACTGGAGCTAAGCAAGATTGATACTGGTCAGTACAAAGGACAGATCTCCCTCTGGTCTAAAGAGGCCCCAGGGTGGTGGAGACACCTCCCTGTAGCTGTCTGAGCCTTACTCTCATGGCACTCATCACAACAGTAAGGCTATTAACCCCAATGTAATGGCAATGTCCTGGTTACATTCCCAACCCAGAATGCATGGTCATGTAGTCGCCCCTATCTCTCCACTTTTATAGCCGATGAGTGGTGAGAGTTGTCAAAAGTAACTCTTGGGCATGGTAACAACTTTGAAAACTATTATTTTTATTATCTCTAACATCACAAGGTTGTCTGGATCTCTTTGAAGTCACGTAGATCACATCGTTATGCTCTTTTTGTTTAAAAAGCCCTGTTCCACAAACTTCCGACGTACCTAACACCACTGTTAAGATTTTAAATGACAAGTTATCAAACCCATTCACAGGACTGGTTAACTCTGGAGAATCCTTTGGTGTCTAGTGAGTAAGGTAAATCAGACTTTAATTTCCTTGCACCTGACATTTGGAATGATCTACAATACACATTAAAATTGGAGGAATTGGTGCTTCTGGGGCATTTCAGATGGTTGCTAGGCAACCTTTTTACTGAAGAATATGTCTGTTTTTTACGATGGTGTTTTGCCTTTTGTCTATTGTTGTGTATAACAATGTGTATTTTATTGTGTACATAAATGTGTCGTTTGATGTGTTTATTGTATATTGATGTGTATTGTGGTGCTATACAGGGTTCATCTGGAAAAGAGACCTTGGTCTCAGCTTTGACTCCCTGTCAAAATAATGGTTAAATAAAAACTACTTCACTGGTTGCACAGCTTTTCTGGCCTTGCCTTAGAGAGAAAAACACAACAATATTTACACTGTTACCCTGTCTACAAACAGAGTCTTATGGAAAAAACAAAACATGGCCAGTCACCCTGACAACCCAGCAAATCCACAGCACACACTTCTGGCAACCCTTTAAGCTTATTGTTCCACAGCTCCCCAGGCCCTCCTCAGCCCCTCCTCAAGGTTTGAAGGGGGTAAGGAGATGGACTAATCCGTCTCAGTAGCTCCCGGATAAGTCTGTGTCTCTCTCTAAACCTCTCCTCCAGGATGCTGCGTGTGTGGGTGTGTGTGTGTGTGTGTGTGTGTGTGTGTGTGTGTGTGTGTGTGTGTGTGTGTGTGTGTGTGTGTGTGTGTGTGTGTGTGTGTGTGTGTGTGTGTGTGTGTGCATGTGTGTTTGCATGCGTGTGTGTGTGCTGCTGCTTCCTGCCAACCTGCTTGCATACAGAGAAGCTTTGCGTGAGAGGAGCAGACGGCAGATCAACTAGAAACCAGTGGATCAGGCAGCAGAAGCCAAGGCTGTGAATGAAGGGCAGGACAGGGTTGTTTTTCTTTACTCCTGATGAGATGTGACGGCTTCAAAATACAGCATTCTATTATATTTGTGTCAGGAAGGAAATACTGTTTCTCTCCTTATGCCTCTTTATTCAAACAGGAAAGTAGTTGAGAGGCGCCAGCATGGATTCAGTCTATTCTGTAGAGTAATATAACCTTTTGTTAATAAGATATGTGCCTTATTGATTTTACTTTGTCCCCCTAAGCTGTCTTGGAAGTGTCAAATCGAGAGCTTGGGACTATGCTTCTATCTGCATTTTAGTCTAAATGTAGTCATTGACATTAGCCTAGTTCTGTTCAATGTTCTCTACCTACATAGTACTCTAAATACCCCAATTCATGTTCTTAAGTTCAAAACAATACAATATAAAAATTGGTGACACCATTCAAACCAGTGAGGGTTCGAAACTTTAAAGCCAGTTTATCTCAGAATCATCTTTTTGCAGATAGAACCACGTAGTTCCAAGCTCTCCAAATCTCTCCCCACAGACCCACCATCCTCCCCTGGTGTTGGTGTGACAGGCCCCACAGACCCACCATCCTTCCCTGGTGTCAATGTGACAGGCCCCACAGACCCACAATCCTCCCCTGGTGTCAGTGTGACAGGCCCCACAGACTCACCATCCTCCCCTGGTGTCAGTGTGACAGGCCCCACAGACCCACCATCCTCCCCTGGTGTCGGTGTGACATGCCCCACAGACCCGCCATCCTCCCCTGGTGTCAGTGTGACAGGCCCCACAGACCCACCATCCTCCCCTGGTGTCGGTGTGACAGGCCCCACAGACCCACAATCCTCCCCTGGTGTCAGTGTGACAGGCCCCACAGACCCACCATCCTCCCCTGGTGTCGGTGTAACATGCCCCACAGACCCACCATCCTCCCCTGGTGTCGGTGTGACAGGCCCCACAGACCCACCATCCTCCCCTGGAGTGTTAGTGTGACAGGCCCCACAGACCCACCATCCTCCCCTGGTGTCAGTGCGACAGGCCCCACAGACCCACCATCCTCCCCTGGTGTCAGTGCGACAGGCCCCACAGACCCACCATCCTCCCCTGGTGACAGTGTGACAGGCCCCACAGACCCACCATCCTCCCCTGGAGTGTTAGTGTGACAGGCCCCACAGACCCACCATCCTCCCCTTGTGTCAGTGTGACAGACCCCACAGACCCACCATCCTCCCCTGGTGTCAATGTGACAGGCCCCACAGACCCACCAGCCTCCCCTGGTGTCAGTGTGACAGGCCCCACAGACTCACCATCCTCCCCTGGTGTCAGTGTGACAGGCCCCACAGACCCGCCATCCTCCCCTGGTGTCAGTGTGACAGGCCCCACAGACCCGCCATCCTCCCCTGGTTTCAGTGTGACAGGCCCCATAGACCCACCATCCTCCCCTGATGTCAGTGTGACAGGCCCCACAGACCCACCATCCTCCCCTGGTGTCAGTGTGACAGGCCCCACAAACCCACCATCCTACCCTGGTGTCAGTGTGACAGGCCCAACAGACCCACCATCCTCCCCTGGTGTCAGTGTGACAGGCCCCACAGACCCACCATCCTCCCCTGGTGTCGGTGTGACAGGCCCCACAGACCCACAATCCTCCACTTGTGTCAGTGTGACAGGCCCCACAGACCCGCCATCCTCCCCTGGAGTGTTAGTGTGACAGGCCCCACAGACCCACCATCCTTCCCTGGTGTCAGTGCGACAGGCCCCACAGACCCACCATCCTCCCCTGGTGTCAGTGCGACAGGCCCCACAGACCCACCATCCTCCCCTGGAGTGTTAGTGTGACAGGCCCCACAGACCCACCATCCTCCCCTGGTGTCAGTGTGACAGGCCCCACAGACCCACCATCCTCCCCTGGTGTCAATGTGACAGGCCCCACAGACACACCATCCTCCCCTGGTGTCAGTGTGACAGGCCCCACAGACCCACCATCCTCCCCTGGTGTCAGTGTGACAGGCCCCACAGACCCACCATCCTCCCCTGGTGTCAGTGTGACAGGCCCCACAGACCCACCATCCTCCCCTGGTGTCAGTGCGACAGGCCCCACAGACCCACCATCCTCCCCTGGTGTCAGTGTGACACCAGGGGCCTACACCAGGGGCCTGTCAGTGTGACACCATGCTCTACCAACTGAGCCTTCCCTGTAGCTCAGTTGGTAGAGCATGGTGTTTGCAACGCCAGGGTTGTGGGTTCGATTCCCACGGGGGGCCAGCAAAAAAATAAATGTATGAAATTGTATGAAATGTATGCATTCACTACTGTAAGTCGCTCTGGATAAGAGCGTCTGCTAAATGACTAAAATGTAAATGTAAGGTCCTACAGACCCACCATCCTCCCCTGGTGTCAGTGTGACAGGCCCCACAGACCCACCATCCTCCCCTGGTGTCAATGTGACAGGCCCCACAGACCCACCATCCTCCCCTGGTGTCACCATCCTCCCCTGGTGTCAGTGTGACAGGCCCCACAGACCCACCATCCTCCCCTGGTGTCAGTGTGACAGGCCCCACAGACCCGCCATCCTCCCCTGGTGTCAGTGTGACAGGCCCCACAGACCCACCATCCTCCCCTGGAGTGTTAGTGTGACAGGCCTTGACGGCACATCTCTCACTTCTCCTAAAGGATCCTTGCATGAGTTTCACATAAAGGACTTTGCTCTGAGCAAGAGGGGATAAAAGCTATTGAAGTTTTCAATCACAACTAATCCTGTGAAGAGTTACTATTTCTTTTCAAAAGTTTTCCTTATTAGATATATCATACTCTTTGGGTGGGCCACCAGAGTTTTAGATGTATGACAAAAGTTTGGCAATAATCCCTTGAGTTGCTACTTTGCCGTGAGCGATTAACGAGCATACAGTCACACCACGTAATGCTCAAATACAATGGCTCTTTCTCAGAATAAAATACATCTAGTACATTTAATATGGAAGCCGGCACAGTAACCTAACTTTGACTTTGCAAGTGACTGCCAAGCTGTCAAGGGGAAAGAGACTGAGATTTTGTCGGATGTTATGTTCTGTTTGTTATGTAAGTCTGAAGTTGACATTGGAAACTGTCATTAAACTGTCCTGTTATACACAATGGTACAGAAAATTCATGCAGCATTAACATTGTCATGAGTCATGACCCTGACTCTGACTCTGCTGTGCAGCAAACATGTTCTCTTCTACCCACGGTAGTCTGTCATACACTGCACCCACATAAAAAACACACACGTGCTTTTACAATCATATCTAATGGAGGTAGATAGTCAGAGATGTTCAAATCACTTCTAGGGGACAGTAGGCTAAATTGACCCAAAGGGTAAGCTGAGCCAGTCTTGTTTCTAGGAAACCACACACAAAATATGTCATTTAACCAAATATTTAAAAGAGGTCATCATTTCATGGGGTCTGTGAAGGAAGAAACCAAATGGAAAAAGTGGTAAGTTAGATCCAAAAACATGTTTCACCGTGTCAAATGAATGGATTGTGTTAAGAGGTTTCATGATGCTTGTACCTAAACCAAAGTAGATCGTTTTAAGATGTTTATATAGATCAGTTGGGGTCTCTATAAGCTACAATATGAGATCCTAAACCTAGCATGAAAGTGCATCTTTGTAGCTCTGTGGGCTGATACAGTCCAAAAGTTTGCCTTTGGGTACACTGAGCCAATGGCCACCATTCCCCGTAGAAAATATGATGTCATTTTGTTAGTTTTATGCATAATATGCATAGTATTTTGGCAATGTGTCATGCATATGAACTCAGTGTAGTGCCTTTATATGGTTGTAGGCTCGGCCCTAATGTATGTGCTCTCTGTCACCTTCGGCCACATGGCAAAATACAATGTCCAAGGACCTCTGAGGGGCCAAACTGTATCTCTCTCTCTAACAGTAACCAGAGAATTGACAACGGAAATGTGTGTTAGAATAAGACTGTTGCAGCCATTTTTGGTATCTAAACTCTGAAGTTATCTATGTGGATGTATGATCTCTGTGGCTACTTGTTGTTCAGAGTGAACTCTGACGACACTGTATGCAATCAGCTTTTATATTGCAGATAGATTGCAGATTCTAATCCCCCTTATTTTCTATTTCAAAAAAATACTTTTTTCCCCCTTACCCTTCCATCCCTACCCTAATTGGAGTAAACCAACGGACAGCAATACACACAGCTATTTCGCTCACATCTACGGTATATGTAGTTAAATAATTATACATATAATCCTAATTTCCTCTTTCTTCAAGGGCTGGATTCTCACTCACAGCAGCCAATCCAACATTCATTCTGATTTTAACTCCAACCCTCTGACGTCCATCTTTCCCAGTACAACGCCATTTCGCTATTTTCTTTTGCAATACATCCCTCTATTTTACTATAATGTCTTACGAATGTCCTGAACCTCCCTATTTGTACAGTTGATTCTGATATTGCCTTAAAAATAAATACTTTACCCAAGAGTTTAATGACATTTCCCATTTACTGATCATAGTTTTTTAGATCCTCTAACATTGGATATCTTAGTTTTATTACAGTACCTTCAGTTTTGCCTTTGGATTGGTCAACAATTGATTTTGAATATTAATAACAAGTCAGATATGGTATAAATGGATGAAGGTTTGTTGTTCTCCATCTTATCCTGTTTCCGGTCCACGGAGGAAGGTTGTATGATCAATACTCATTTCCTAGAGCATCTAGGCCTCTAGCCTAATAGGCATCTCTTTGTTCATGTTTTGTCTTATATGCCTAGATTCATATCTTGTAATGCTTTTTACTGCTTTGTATGTTAAGTTTATGCCTTCTATAATGTATCATTCATTTTACAAAGTTATTAAAAAATACTTGCTTTGATATTCGCTTCTCATAACCATTCCTTGATCTTAGTCAGCTAAATGCATAATACTTGAATGCACATGGCTTTACAATAATATCAAATTGAGTCAGATAGTCAGGTTTATCAAATGTAGATTTAAATATTATTTATCACTACATTGTTACTGAGCAGACATCATCATGCCCCGTGTATACAAAAGTAAAACAAGCAGGGGTCTAGCCCCCCTTGAGGTTCTTGAGAGAGCAACAAAGGATGTAAGACGTCCATTCAAGCAGCAGCAAGAGATAAAAACAACTGAATGACACTGAAGAGATGCATTAACAAAAAAGAAAACATACATTGACCTGTTTGAAAGAGAGGCTATGATAGAGTAACAGAGGCACACAAGGTTTCATTTGATGACATGGAGTCTGAGCTTGCTAAACATATCAATCATTTCGTGAACCAGTTTCATGGGCTTAGTAGCCTCAAATGCAGAGAACTTGCCTATGAACTGGCACATCGAAACAACATCCCAATCCCAGGCAACTTATCAAGAAATGGAAAGGTAAGTGATATTGAACAGAGATATCTACAAAACATTAAGAACACCTTCCTAATATTGAGTTGCACCTCCTTTTCCCTCAGAACAGCCTCAATTTGGCCGGGCATCAAATCAAATCAAATCTTATTGGTCACATACACTTGGTTAGCAGATGTTAATGCAAGTGTAGCGAAATGCTTATGCTTCTAGTTCTGACAGTGTAGTAATATCTAACAAGTAATCTAACAAATTCACAACAACTACCTTATACACACAAATGTAAAGGGATGAATAAGAATATGTACATACAAATATGTGGATAAGTGACGGCCGTGCGGCATAGGCAAGATGCATTAGATGATATAGAATACAGTATATACATATGAGATGAGTAATGCAGGATATGTAAACATTATTAAAGTGGCGTTAATTAAAGTGACTAGTGATACCTTTATTAAATCAATTTATTAGAGTGGCCAGAGATTTGAGTCTGTATGTTGGCAGCAGCCTCTATGTTAGTGATGGCTGTTTAACAGTCTGAAGGCCTTGAGATAGAAGCTGTTTTTCAGTCTCTCGGTCCCAGCTTTGATGCACCTGTACTGACCTCGCCTTCTGGATGATAGCGGGGTGAACAGGCAGTGAGCCACTGTTGTCCTTGATGATCTTTTTGGCCTTCCTGTGACATCGGGTGCTGTAAGTGTCCTGGAAGGCAGGTAGTTTCCCCCTTGTGATGCATTGTGCAGACTGCACTACCCTCTGGGGAGCCTTGCGGTTGAGGGCGGTGCAGTTGCCGTACCAGGCAGTGATACAGACCAACAGGATGCTCTGTTTGACCTTCTCCACTACTGTCCCGTCGATGTGGATAGGGGTGCTCCCTCTGCTATTTCCTGAAGTTCAAGATCATCTCCTTTGTTTTGTTGACGTTGAGTGAGAGGTTATTTTCCTGACACCACACTCCGAGTGCCCTCACCTCCTCCTGTAAGAGGTCTCATCGTTGTTGGTAATCAAGCCTACCACTGTAGTGTCGTCTGCAAACTTGATGATTGAGTTGGAGGCGTGCATGGCCATGCAGTCATGGTTGAACACGGAGTACAGGAGAGGGCTAAGAAGGCACCCTTGTGGGGCCCCAGTGTTGGCACTACAAGGTGTGGAAAGCGTTCCACAGGGATGCTGGCACATGTTGACTCCAATGCTTCCCAAAGTTGTGTTAAATTGGCTGGATGTCCCTTGTGCTGTGGACCATGATACACACGTGAAATGGTTGAGCATGAAAAACCCAGCAGCATTGTAGTTTTTGACACCCTCAAACCGGTTCGTCTGGCACCTACTACAATACCATATTCAAAGGCACTTAAACCTTCTGTCTTGCCCATTCATTCTCTGAATGGCACACATACACAATAATGGCTCAATTGTTTCAAGGCTTAAACATCCTTCTTTAACCTGTTTCCTCCCTTCATCAACACTGATTGAAGTGAATTTAACAAGTCACATAAATAAGGGATCATAGTGTTCACCTGAATTCACCTGGTTAGTCTATGTCATGGAAAGATCATGTTTTGTACACTCAGTTTATATCTGAATGTAGGCATATATTTAAGATATACAATACATACCACACCTCCATTCCATGAATTAAACTTTGACCTACCAGCACATTCACCCACTGTCACAGTACACCAACACCCACTTACCTACTTTTCATTTTTCACATTTTAGTCATTTAGCAGATGCTGTTATCCAGAGCAACTTACAGTTAGTGCATTCATCTTAAGATAGCCATGTGAGACAACCACATACCGCAGGAAGTACATTTTTCCTCAGTAAAGTAGAATCAGAGCTAGAAAGGGGGAATTGTCGAGGGGGGGTTCGAGGTGAGGAGGATTTAAGATACTGTTTTTAAGAGGCTGGGTTTCAGATGTTTTTGGAAGATGGAAAGGGATGCCGCTGTCCTAGCTTCAGGGGGAAGCTGGTTCCAACATTGGGGTGCCAGGACAGAGAAGAGCTTGGACTGGGCAGAGTAGGAGCTGCCGTTCCATAGGGGTGGGAGGGCCAAGAGACCTGATGTGGCAGAACGGAGTGCTCAGGTTGTGGTGTAGGGTTTGAGCATAGCATGAAGGTAGGGAGGGGCAGTTCCTCTTGCTGTTCCGTAGGTAAGCACCATGGTATTGTAGTGGATGACAGCTTCGACTGGAAGCTAGTGGAGTGGGGTGACATGAGAGAACTTGGGAAGGTTAAAAACCAGGCCTTCTAGGTAATTTGCAGGGGTTTGATGGCACAAGCGGGAAGAGGTTCAGCTTGAGGAGGTGGGCCGACATCCAAGTTGAGATTTCTGCCAGGCACGCAGAGATGAGTGTAGCCACCTGGGTGTCAGAAGGGGGAAGTAGAAAAGTTGTAGAAAAGTTGTTGTGTGTTATCCGCATAGCAATGATAGGAGAGACCATATGAGGATATGACGGAGCCAAGTGACTTGGTGAATAGAGAGAAGAGGAGACGGATTAGAACCAAGCACTGGGGGACACCAGTAGTGAGAATAGGTGGTGCAGACACAAATCCTCTCCACGTCACCTGATAGGAGCGGCCTGCCAGGTGTGTAGAGCCTGAGACGCCCAGCCCTGAGAGGGTGGATCTGAGGGTTCACGGTATCAAAGGCAGCGGATAGATCTAGGAGGATGAGATCAGAGGAGAGAGCGAGTCAGCATTGGCAATGCGGAGAGCCTCCGTGACACAAACGAGCAGTCTCGGTTGAGTGACCTGTCTTGAATCCTGACTGGTTAGGGTCAAGAAGATCGTTCTGAGAGAGAAAATGAGAAAGAGACAGCACGCTCAAGTGTTTTGGAAAGAAAATAAAAAAGGCATACAGGTCTGTAGTTTTTGACATCAGGTGAGTCGAGTGTTGGTTTCTTGAGGAGGGGAGCAACTCGAGCCATTTTGAAGTCAGGGGTGACGCAGCTAGTGGTCAGGAATTGATGAGGGACGTGAGGAATGGGAGAAGGTCTCGAGAGATGGTCTGGAGAAGGGAGAAGGGGATGGTGTCGAGCGGAAAGGTTGTCGGGAGCGAAGACCTCACTAGTCACAGGATGTCATCTGGAGAGAGAGCAGAGAAAGAGGTCAAGGCGCAGGGTAGTTCTTTGTGATTGAGACTAGTGGACTCAATTTGGTAAAGCTTATGTAGAGTGACTGGGAATAGGGACGAGCTCATGAATTTAATCTATGCATCAGCGGAAGCAGATTCACTTTGAGTGACTGCACATAGCTTCTGTTCTTCTCGGTAATGTATGTCACATGCTCTCAGTACTTACATTTATTCTCATGAGGTTGTCAGCACATCTCTGATGATATATACCAGAATAGTATTGTATGCAACTTTCTCATTGTTTGAGTGAATTCAGAATACATTTATGCATCTGGCTTGGTTGCAGTTGTAACTGCAAAGTTATTGGAGGCTGAAGACTTCTTTCAGAGGAGTGTTTGATAGGTGCAGTAGGTGTCTGCACAGAAATTAGCCGGTGCCTCTAGTGGATGTGTTTGTGTATACTGTACCTTAATCAATAAGGTTCTGTGAATCAAAGATACTGATTTTTTTTAAACAAAAAATCGAACCTTATCCCCCCCTCTCCTTTCTCTTTCTCTTCTTCTTCTTCTTCTTCCCCCTCTTCATCTCAGCTGCCAGTGTCACGTTTTGGATCAGTGCAAAGGTCAGATGGCTGCAAAACAGTCTCTCTCTCTTCATCTCCCTCCACCCTCGCTCTCTCTCCATGCCCCTGTCTCTCTCTCTGTCTTTCTCCAGGCCCCTGTCTCTCTTTCTCCATCCCCCTCTTTCTCTCTCTCTCTCTCTCTCTCTCTCTCTCTCTCCACCCCCTGTCTCTCTTTCTCCATCCCACTGTCTCTCTCTTTCTCTTTCTCCATCCTCTTGTCTCTCTCTCTTTCTCCATGCCCCTGTCTCTCTTTCTCCATCTCTCTCTCTCTCTCTTTCTCCACCCCTTGTCTCTCTTTCTCCATCCCACTGTCTCTCTCTCTCTTTCTCTCTTTCTCCATCCCACTGTCTCTCTCTTTCTTTCTCTCTTTCTCCATCCTCTTGTCCCTCTCTCTTTCTCCATCCTCTTGTCCCTCTCTCTTTCTCCATCCTCTTGTCCCTCTCTCTTTCTCCTTCCACTGTCCCTCTTTCTCCATCCCACTGTCTCTCTCTCTCTTTCTCACTTTCTCCATCCCACTGTCTCTCTCTCTCTTTCTCACTTTCTCCATCCCACTGTCTCTCTCTCTCTCTTTCTCCTTCCCCTGTCTCTCTTTCTCTTTCTCTCTTTCTCCTTCCCCTGTCTCTCTTTCCCACTCTCTCTCTCTTTCCCACTCTCTCTCTCTCTCTCTCTCTCTCTCTCTCTCTCTCTCTCTCTCTCTGTCTGTAGGGATGATCTACTCCTCCACAGCTTTAGAGTCTCTCCTGTCAAGCGTCCTTTCCCAGGCTGGGCTTGCCAACCCTGACGGCTGTGTTTCCCTGTTTGTCTCCTAGCTGGAGAAGAGGAGAACAGGAGAGGAAAGGAGCCCTGTAGTGGCGGGTGGACCTTCCTCCCAACACATCACTCTCCCTGTCTCCCTTTCTCCTCCCCATGCTAGCTAGTCCTCTAGTGGCCCAGACACAGACACCCGCAATGCTCTCTGCTCTACCAACAGCCTGGGTGGACCAATACCAACAACATGTGCTATTGAGTTAGAGCAGTGAATCTGTAGTGTTGTAAACACTCAAGGCTTTCTAGTGGTAAGGCTAGAAAAGTAGGTTATGAAAGTAATACTTTGTTCCTACATATTTGATCAAATCTCATTAGCAAATTATTTTAGGCACTCTTTGAGTTCTAAGAATCAGAATTACACGCAATGAAAGACCTTTGGAATATTAGCAAAGCCAAGGCAGGTAGAGGACTTTGAATCATGTAGACAGACATCTTGACAAGTTTGGTTAGCGAACAATACTTTAGTCTGTCTTCCTTCAGTCTCAATCTGCTGTGTGTTTCCAAAACCCAGACGATGTCCCAAATGGCATGCTATTCGCTACATAGTGTACTAATTTTGACAAGAGTCCTATGGGCCCTGGTCTAAAGTAGTGCACTATATAGGAACAAGGGTTCCATTTGGGATGTATACCCTGCCTCTTTATTTTAAAGTCCTCTCAGTTATTTTCATCTGCGCTGCCTGAGTGTTTTATTAGCACTGGTCCATGTAAAGCAATAAAAAGCAATTGCTTTTACATTTGGAACAATCAATAAATCATCAGTGATTGTGAGGCACGGCGTTGCAGCAGCTCGGTTCTCCCCAATCATTCTCCGTCTGGATGGTTTTGTTTTGGGTTGAGATTTGCCTGTAATTATTTCAATTATATTGTGGTGGTTTGGGATTATACTGCATCCCAAATGGCAGCCTATTCCCTATACAGTGCACTACTTTTGACCAGAGCCCTATTCACCCTGGTCAAAAGTAGTGCACTATAAAGCGTATAGGATTCCATTTGGGATACTACCTTTATGGGTGATTCCACAGAAGTGGTGTAAATTGCTGTCCTACCCCAAAAAAATGACTTCAAAAAACAAACAGTTAAGTCTCTAAACTTAGGACATATTGTTAAATTAATATATTCTTAAGTCATTGTTTATACAACTATTCCTATTGAGAGGTAGCTGTCCCACACCCTGACTCCTAAACCATCTTTGAAAATAAAACAATTCATGATTTAATATATCTAATATTTTTAACACTGTTATTTAACCTCTATGGGCTAGGTGGGACAACTCAACAGCCAGTTGAATCCTGTGGCACGTTATTCAAATCCTTAGATATGCTATTACTTCAATTTTTCAAAAATATGACTATTTTACACCATTTTAAAGATAAGACTCTCGTTAATCTAACCACACTGTCCGATTTCAAAAAGGCTTTACAACGAAAGCAAAACATTAGATTATGTCAGCAGAGTACCCAGCCAGAAATAATCAGACACCCATTTTTCAAGCTAGCATATAATGTCACATAAACCCAAACCACAGCTAAATGTAGCACTAACCTTTGATGATCTTCATCAGATGACAACCCTAGGACATTATGTTATACAATACATGCATGTTTTGTTCAATCAAGTTCATATTTATATCAAAAACCAGCTTTTTACATTAGCATGTGACTAGCATGTGACTAGCATTCCCACCGAACACTGCCGGTGAATTTACTAAATTACTCACGATAAACGTTCACAAAAAGCATAACAATTATTTCAAGAATTATAGATACAGAACTCCTCTATGCACTCGATATGTCTGATTTTAAAATAGCTTTTCGGTGAAAGCACATTTTGCAATATTCTCAGTAGATAGCCCGGCATCACAGGGCTAGCTATTTAGACACCCAGCAGGTTTAGCACTCATCAAAGTCAGATTTACTATAAGAAAAATGTTCTTACCTTTGTTGTCTTCGTCAGAATGCACTCCCAGGACTTCTACTTCAATAACAAATGTTGGTTTGGTCCAAAATAATCCATCGTTATATCCAAACAGCGGCGTTTTGTTTGTGCGTTCTAGACACTATCCTAAAGGCTAAATAAGGGTGACGAGCATGGCGCAATTCGTGACAAAAGAATTCTAAATATTCCATTACCGTACTTCGAAGCATGTCAACCGCTGTTTAAAATCAATTTTTATGCCATTTTTCTCATAAAAAAGCGATAATATTCCGACCGGGAATCTGTGTTTAGATAAACAGACAAAGGAAAACAAAGCATTCGGTCGAAGCGGGCACGCGCCTAAGCCCATAGTACTCTGAGTGGCCACTTGCCAAAAGCGATAAAGTGTTTCAGCCAGAGCCTGCCTCGATATCGTTCAACGTTTTCCCGGGCTCTGAGACCCTATGGAAGACGTAGGAAGTGTCACGTTATTGCACAGATCCTGAGTCTTCAATAAAAAGAGCCAAGATGAAACACTACTTCTCAGACAGGCCACTTCCTGCTTGAAATCTTCTCAGGTTTTGGCCTGCCATAGGAGTTCTGTTATACTCACAGACACCATTCAAACAGTTTTAGAAACTTTAGGGTGTTTCCTATCCAAAGCCAATAATTATATGCATATTCTAGTTACTGGGCAGGAGTAGTAACCAGATTAATTCGGGTACGTTTTTTATCCAGCCGTGAAAATACTGCCCCCTAGTTGTTCTATAATTACACTGAACAATACTGATCTAATTAGTAGCTTTGTTCATTTTTTTAAACATCTTAAAAAAAAAATGCTGTCTCACCTTTTGATTTCACTAACACAACACACATTTAAAGACTGTAGAATTAATTTTTATTTTACTAGGCAAGTCAGTTAAGAACAAATTCTTATTTACAATGACAACCTAGGAACAGTAGGTTAACTGACGTATTCAGAACAACTTATTTTTACCTTGTCAGCTCGGGGATTCGATCTAGCAACGCTTTCGCTTACTGGCCCAACACTCTAACCTCTAGGCTACCTGCCACTTAATGTGCCTTAAAACCTCTTCAGCGTCTCATCCCGTCACCGGGATCGAAATCCAGCGAAAAATCATATCGCCAATTAGCATTAAAAAAAAATCATAATTAAAAAAAAAAAAAATTAATATATATATTTTTTTTTTATAGATACACCTCTCCTGAATCGACCCACGTCGTCCGATTTCAAAAAGGTTTTACAGGAAAAGCAAATCATTAGATTATGTTAGATGAGTCCATCGTAAAAAGCAGCTTCATAGCCATTTTCCGACCAACCACTTGCATCACATATAATCAAAAAACAGCTAAATGCAGCACTAACCTTTTACAAACTTCATCAGATGGCACCCCTAGGACATCATGTTATACAATGCATGCATTCTTTTGTTCAATAAATGTCATATTTATATATAAAAACAGCATTTTACATCTCTGTCTGAGGTTGACTACATAATTTCCCCTCAAAAGCGTCCCGGTAAACAATGCTACATTTCCCTAAATTACTATCCTATAACGATTTTTTAAATGTATATTGTCAATCTAACATTTATAGATGAATATCTCTTGAGAACACCCGTCATACCAGATTTTAAATTAACTTTACTGGGTAATCACACTTTGCGATAAAAGGAGATGCGATACTCAGAAAATGAGCTAATATACAGAGCTCGGCGCCATCTTGGAAACAATCGCATGTCACATCTCATCTTGTATAATATTGTCAATAATCGCCTACCTTTAGTTGTCTTCATCAGAAAGCATCCCAGGTCCACAACAGATGTATTTTCGGTCAAAAAGTCCATACTTCACGTTCCATTAGCCTGATGTTGGTAGCGCGTCCTATGGCTCTCTCCAAGCGCAGGGCTGAAGTTCCGGATAAAATGCTATTCTCCCGCATGTAGGTTCGTTCAAACATGTCAAACGTTGTAAAACATTCATCTTCAGGGCCTGTAACACCAAGAGAGCCAATAAGATTCGAGGGGGATGATGTCATGGCCTTTAAAACCGTTTCCAAAGGTGGGGGCAGACATGGCCGCCGGCGTCATAATGGTGATGGCCCATCCCCTGTGACCAATTTCATACTCGTGTCATTCACTGAGTTTTGACTCTATAAGGCTCAAACCACTGTGAAAAGACTGGCGACATCTAGTGGAAGCAATAGGAAGTGCTCACTGAACCATGGTTAACGGTGTTATTTATAGGGAAAGATGAGAAGTCGAGTCCACAATTCAGAATTCCACTTCCTGTTTCAATCGGTCTCGGGGTTTTGACTGCCATTTGAGTTCTGTTATACTCACAGACACCATTCAAACAGTTTTAGAAACTTTAGAGTGTTTTCTATCCATATATAATAAGTATATGCATGCCCTAGCTTCTGAGTTTGATTAGTAGGCCGTTGAAAATGGGAACGATTTTTTTTCAAAATGCGCTGTGGCGCCCCCTATCCTACGGTATCCTCAAGAGTTTAAGGCATCTGCATACTAGGTTCGGTTTGCTCCCAGCAGAACTCGGCTAGGTGAAATGAATGTCTGTGCCTCGCATACTACCTTAAAAGACATTCGCTTGAAAAAAGCGCAAATAGTACTATTTGTCCATCTTGAGACGCCGTATCCAGTATACACTTCCTCAAAATAGTTCCAATTAATGTAAGATAACTTAAGAAATGTGTCATTCATTAAAGTGTGGGAAAAATATGATATATCTTTTTTTCAAACCATTAACTTGCATCACTTCTGTAGAATCACCTATATATCAGATGTGTTTGGACCTCCACAAGGCCATAACATTGTAGCATCCCTCATCTTTTTTAATTTTTTCATTCAACACAACAGTTAGTTACTCAAAGAAGTGTTTGAGTCCAGACCAATTACATTATTACAGCTTTGACACACAGGCCTCCATAGAAATAAACTTTCTCTCTCTCTCTCTCTCTCTCTCTCTCTCTCTCTCTCTCTCTCTCTCTCTCTCAGGATCTGCCTCCAAAATGGCACCCTATTTCCTATGTAGTGCACTACTTCTGACTAGAGCTCTATGGTGCCTCATGAAATGCAGTGCACTACATAGTGAACATTTTGGACTGACAGAGTTAAAGGGGGTGGCCCTGAGGTCCTATCTCACAGGAGCTAATTACTACATAACCATCAGGCACAGGGCATGCTGTGCTCAGCTGGAACAGAGTTTTTAATTGGTCCAACCTTAATTGGCTCGTTGGACTCTGAGACAAATTGAATGCAGCAGGCTGCGACAACATGCTGGGTTGATATGGACAGACAGGCAGTTGGCAATACTCAGGTAGCCAATTTTATTGTGCAGATTTCGACAAGATCACAACATCTCCCACAGCATGGGTGCTTAGTGAAGTAATTTTGGACACAGAGATCGGTTACAAAATGGATATGGAAATAGAATCATGTGTGGATAGATTTGAATTAATGTATTCAATGTGTCCCATGGTGAGCGTACCCCACCACAAACATTAACATATCGCTTTAGGATGTTGGCTAATATATGTCAACTTAGCTGAAGATTCTCAGGCTCTCTGGCTTCCAGTGTGGATCCACCAGTGAGAGAAAGGCGAGAAAGAGTCAATAGCTAAGCAGTAATTGGCTAATGCATTAATTGGTTAAATGGGTGCTAATGACTGGGGGGGGGGGGGGTATTCCTCCTCAAAGGTTTTTTTCGCTCCAGTTAATTGTGTAAATGAACCAATTATCTCTGATAGCAACCGCTAACTGGCTCTGCTATACTGTGCTTTGCTTTCCTCCTTGCTTCAGTGAATCTTTGTTTTTGTTTTTCATTCATCTTGACCAGCGAGGTCAGTGGTGAAAAAAGTACCCAACTGTCACACTTGAGTGATTAACAGAAAATGCCTCAAGTAAATGTGAAAGTCACCTATTAAAATACTACTTGAGTAAAAGTTTAAAAGTATTTGGTTTAAAAGTATACTTCAGTATCAAAAGAAAAAGTATAAATCATTTCAAATTCCTTATATTAAGCAAATCAGACGGCACCATTTTCTTTTATTTCTTTTATGTATCGATAGCCAGGGGCACACTCCAACACTCAGACATCATTTACAAATGAAGAATTAGTGTTTAGTGAACTCGCCAGATCAGAAGCAGTAGGGATGACTAGGGATGTTCCCTTGATAATTGTGTGAATTGGACCAAGGTAATGAGTACTTTTGGGTGCCAGGGAGAATGTATGGAGTAAAAAGAACAATATTGTCTTTAGGAATGTAGTGAAGTAAAAGTAAAAGTTGTCAAAAATATAAATAGTAAAGTACAGATACCCCAAAAAACTACTTAAGTAGCACTTTTACTTAAGTACTTTATACCACTGAGCGAGGGTTATTCTTGTATCCCGGGCCACTGCCTGCCTCCGTAGAGAACATCTGCAATTCTTCCCCCAGGTATTTTAGGACATTCTAATGAGCCTCTTTGGCCTTGGCAGTTGTGCACGTAGGCATATTATCACATCTACCTCAACCGATGTGTGTGTGTGTGCGTGTGTGTGTATGTGTGTGTGTGTGTGTGTGTGTGTGTGTGTGTGTGATAGAGGCAACGAGAAATGTGTGCTGGGGGAGGATAGGGACTGGTGGGAGAATAGAGGAGCAACATAGAAACCTGTTCCAACGGGGCAGGGGGCGTTAAACAATTACACACCAAAACAGGAGCTCAGGTGGGAGAGGGAAGAGAGGCTCCCCCAAACACTTAAATGATTTTGGGACATGAAAATGTCAGTGCAGTGACATTACTATGTGATTGGTTCTCTTCCTATCCTGGTTAATGACATCATTTGTGTGCAGTCAGGCATCCCCAGAAGTCATTTCAACATCGAGTTTTGATTTACATTTGATTGAGTTGTCAACTGATGGGAATTCTCTGTGAAATCAACAAACACATGAGGTATACTATTGAAGGTTAAAAGTTGGGTGAAAAAAATATTGATGACTTTTTACAAATCCAATCAGTTTTGCAAGTTGATTCAACATCATCACATTGTTATGTATTTTTTATTACGGGGAAACAACGTTGATTCACCAAGTTTGGGGTCACTTAGAAATGTCCTTGTTTTTGAAAGAAATTCCATTAAAATAACATCAAATTGATCAGAAATACAGTGTATACATTGTTAATGTTGTAAATGGCTATTGTAGCTGAAAACGGCAGATTGTTTATGGAATATCTACATAGGCGTACAGAGGCCCAATATCAAGAACCATCACTCCTGTGTTCCAATGGCACATTGTGTTAACTAATCCATGTTTATCATTTAAAAAAAGTAATTGATCAATAGAAAACCTTTTTGCAATTATGTTAGCACAGCTGAAAACTGTTGTTGTGGTTAAAGAAGCAATAAAACTGGCCTTCTTCAGACTAGTTGAGTATCTGGAGCATCAGCATTTGTGGGTTCGATTACCGGTTGAAAATGTCCAGAAAACACCAGTCTCAACGACAGGCGACTCCGAGAGGCTGGCCTTCTAGGCAGAGTTGCAAAGAAAAACACATATCTCAGACTGGCCAATAAAAAGAAAAGATTAAGATGGACAAAAGAACACAGTCACTGGACAGAGGAACTCTGCCTAGAAGGCCAGCATCCCGGAGTCGCCTCTTCACTGTTGATGTTGAGACTGGTGTTTTGTGGGTACTATTTATTGAAGCTGCCAGTTGATGACTTGTGAGGCATCTGTTTCTCAACCTAGAAACTCTAATGTATTTGTCCTCTTGCTCAGTTGTGAACCAGGGCCTCCCACTCTTCCTTCTATTCTGGTTAGAGCCAGTTTGAGCTGTTCTGTGAAGGGAGTAGGACACAGCATTGTACAAGATCTTCAGTTTCTTGGCAATTTCTCAAATGGAATAGCCTTCATTTCTCAGAACAAGAATAGACTGACAAGTTCCAGAAGAAAGGTCTTTGTTTCTGACCATTTTGAGCCTGTAATGATGCTCCAGATACTCAACTAGTCTAAAGAAGGCCAGTTTTATTGCTTCTATAATCAGGACGACAGTGTTTAGCTGTGCTAACATAATTATAAAAAGGTTTTCTAATGATCAATTAGCTTTTTAAAATTATAAACTTGGATTAGCTAACACAACATGTCGTTAGAACACAGCAGTGATGGTTGCTGATAATGGGCCTCTGTACGTCTATGTACAGTTGGAGTCGGAAGTTTACATACACTTAGGTTGGAGTCATTAAAACTCGTTTTACAACCACTTCACAAATTTCTCCACAAATTTCAGACAGATTATTTCACTTATAACTCACTGTTTAACAATTCCAGTGGGTCAGAAGTTTATATACACAAAGTTGACTGTGCCTTTAAACAGCTTGGAAAATTCCAGAAAACGATAGCATGGCTTTAGAAGCGTCTGATAGGCAAATAGACATAATTTGAGTCAATTGGAGGTGTACCTGTGGATGTATTTCAAGGCTTACCTTCAAACTCAGTGCCTCTTTGCTTGACATCATGGGAAAATCAAAAGAAATCAGCCAAGACCTCAGAAAAAAAATTGTAGACCGCCACAAGTCTGGTTCATCTTTGGGAGCAATTTCCAAACGCCTGAAGGTACCACATTCATCTGTACAAACAACAGTACGCAAGTATAAACACCATGGGACCACGCAGCCATTCTGTCTTCTAGAGTTGAACGTACTTTGGTGTGAAAAGTGCAAATCAATCCCAGAACAACAGCAAAGGACCTTTTGAAGATGCTGGATGAAACAGGTACAAAAGTGTCTACAGTATATCCACAGTAAAACGAGTCCTATATCGACATAAAGGAAGAAAAGTTATGTGGATTTTTTGAAGCATCATCTCAAGATATCAGTTAGGGAGTTAAAGCTTGGTCGCAAATGGGTCTTCCAAATGGACAATGACCCCAAGCATACTTCCAAAGTTGTGGCAAAATGGCTTAAGGACAACAAAGTCAAGGTATTAGAGTGGCCAACACAAAGCCCTGACCTCAATCCTATAGAAAATGTGTGGGCAGAACTGAAAAAACGTGTGCGAGCAAGGAGGCCTACAAACCTGACACAGTTACACCAGCTCTGTCAGGAGGAATGGGCCAAAATTCACCCAACTTATTGTGGGAAGCTTGTGGAAGGCTACCCGAAATGTTTGACCGAAGTAAAACTATTTAAAGGCAATTGCTACCAAATACTAATTGAGTGTTTGTAAACTTCTGACCCACTGGTAATGAGCTGAAAGAAATAAAAGTTGAAATAAATCATTCTCTCTACTGTTATTCTGACATTTCACATTCTTAAAATAAAGTGGTGATCCTAACGGACCTAAAACAGGGAATTTTTACTCAGATTAAATGTCAGGAACTGAGTTAAAATGTATTTGGCTAAGGTTTATGTAAACTTCCGACTTCTACTATAGATATTCCATTAAATATTAGCTGTTTCCAGCTACAGTAGTCATTTACAACATTAACAATGTCAACACTGTTTTTCTGATCAATTTGATGTTATTTTAATGGACAAAAAATGTGCTTTTCTTTTGAAAACAAGGACATTTCTAAGTGACCCCAACTTTTGAAAGGTAGTGTGTGTCCAAGACAGCATTACTTACCAAAATAGCATTATTTACCAAGACAGCATTACTTACCAAGACAGCATTACTTACCAAGACAGCATTATTTACCAAGACAGCATTACTTACCAAGACAGCATTACTTACCAAGACAACATTACTTACCAAGACAGCATTACTTACCAAGACAACATTACTTACCAATACAACATTACTTACCAAGACAGCATTACTTACCAAGACAGCATTACTTACCAAGACAGCTTTACTTACCAAGACAGCTTTACTTAGCCCCGTTGTGAATTCTATCAACATGTTGAAATGAAATGTTGGATACAGTACGATAGCAATACCAATATCTATTCCTGCAGGAGATGAGAACCCATACCGTAGATACTCACTGAATTGGAGACTGGCATCATTGATGAGGAGAAAGTGCCTGAGGGTATTTCAAAATCTGATATGAATCAAAACTTTAGTTCAATGCTGAATAGGAAACACGTCCATTCCCAATGTGGAATAAAACAACATATCAGATGTCTGTATGTTTCCAACTTTCCATACACCATGAAAACTGAATGGAAGCCTTCTCACAACAATTCAGAAAACTGTGGCCCATTGGCAACCTCAGTCTTTGGCTGCTCATTCTCGTGACAACTGTAAAAAGGGACAGTACAAGGCCTAGGGCATGAACTAAAGGAGAAAAGGAGAAAAACCTTGTGAAAGTTTAATGTTTTTTGTTCGTAATAGAATGTAAAAAAAGTAGTTACCTTGGCTTTGGTGGGATTCCAGCTGCATTCTCCATCTCCATAGAAACAAGGACACAGACCACAATGCGGAGGAACAGGTTATAGAGTTATACTGCTGTCACAACGTGACCCTTTTGGGTGTATATCGTGACCCCCCCTCCCTCGCTCACTCTCTCTCCCACCACAGGTTTAATTACCTCATGTCATAAATACCATGTAGTAGAAACTTGGGGTTTGGCAGGATAGAGGGGAAAAAACCTCTGAGAGAACAAAAAGCTTCTCTTGCCAAAACTCCTAATCCCCAAAATTGGAAAATTAAACAATATTTATCTTTTTGAGAATGTTGGAATGGTCCGTGGTTATTTAAAGAACAATCCTGTCGAAGTTATTTTATTAAGACCTTGGCGCCGGAAGAAATGGCAGCAGTTTTACGGGTGCCCAACCAATTGTGCTATTATGTGTTCTTTTTCGTGTTATTGGTAACTTGTTTTGTACATAATGTTTCTGCAACAGTATCTTACTGCAAAAAAAAGCTTCTGGATATCAGGACAGCGATCACTCACCTCAGATTAGACAAAGATTTCTTCTTCAACAAAGAAGACGCACAAGATATCCTCCAAACACCCGGCAGGGCCGACATCCACGTTATTTGCAAGAGGAAGCGACACAGGTACAGAGGACAAAGAGCCGGATGCCTCGTGAGGACCCCGGAGAAGGCGAGTGGGAAAGCTGCCGTTACCGTCAATACTACTCGCCAACGTGCAATCATTGGACAATAAACTAGACGAGGTACGATCACGAATATCCTACCAACGGGCATTAAAAACTGTAATATCCTATGTATCACGGAATCGTGGCTGAATGACGACGGATATTCAGCTAGCGGGATACATGCTGCACCGGCAAGATAGAACAGCATACTCTGGTAAGACGAGGGGAGGCGGTCTGTGCATATTGTAAACAACAGCTGGTGCACGAAATCTAAGGAAGTCTCTAGATTGTGCTCGCCTGAAGTAGAGTATATTGTGATAAATTGCAGGTCACACTGTTTGCCCAGAGAGTTTTCAGCTACACTTTTCGTGGCTGTTTATTTACCACCACAGACAGATGCTGGCGCTAAGACCGCACTTAGTCAGCTGTATAAGGAAATAAGCAAACAGGAAACCACTGACCCAGTGGCGGCGCTCCTAGTGGCCGGAGACTTTAATGCAGGGAAACTTAAATCAGTTCTACCAAATTTCCATCAACATGTTAAATGTGCAACCAGAGGGAAAAACATCTAGATCACCTGTACTCCACACACAGAGACGCGTACAAAGCTCTCCCTCGCCCTCCATTTGGTAAATCCGACCACAACTCTATCCTCCTGATTCCGGCTTACAAGCAAAAACTAAAGCAGGAAGCAACAGTGACTCGGTCCATAAAAAAAGTGGTCAGATTAAGCAGATGCTAAACTACAGGACTGTTTTGCTATCACAGAATGGAACATGTTCTGGGATTCTTCTGATGGCATTGAGGAGTACACCATATCAGTCACTGGCTTTATCAATAATTGTATCGAGGACGTTGTCCCCACAGTGACTGTACGTACATACCCCAACCAGAAGCCATGGATTACAGGCAACATTCGCACTGAGCTAAAGGGTAGAGCTGCCGCTTTCAACGTGTGGGACTCTAGCCCGGAAGATTACAAGAAATCCTGCTATGCCCTGCGACGAACCGTCAATACAGGGCTAAGATTGAATCATACTACACCGGCTCCGACGCTCATCTTATGTGGCAGGGCTTGCAAACTATTACAGACTACAAAGGGAAGCACAGCCGCGAGCTGCCCAGTGACACGAGCCTACCAGATGAGCTAAATCGCTTCTATGCTTGCTTCGAGGCAAGCAACACTGAGGCATGTATGAGAGCATCAGCTGTTCCAGGAGACTGTGTGAACATGCTCTCTGTAGCCTGCGTGAGTAAGACCTTTATACAGGTCAACATACACAAGGCTGCGGGGCCAGACGGATTACCAGGACGTGTGCTCCGGGCACGTGCTGACCAACTGGCAGGTGTCTTCACTGACATTATCAACATGTCCCTGATTAAGTCTGTAATAACAACATGTTTCAAGCAGACCACTATAGTCCCTGTGTCCAAGAACGCAAAGGCAACCTGCCTAAACGACTACAGACACGTAACACTCACGTCTGTAGCCATGAATTGCTTTGGAAGGTTGGCAATGGCTCACATCAACACCATTATCCCAGAAACCCTAGACCCACTCCAATTTGCATACCGCCCAAACAGATCCACAGATGATGCAATCTCTATTTCACTCCACACTGCCCTTTCCCACCTGGACAAAAGGAACATTTACGTGAGAATGCTATTCATTGACTTCAGCTCAGCGTTCAACACCATAGTACCCTCAAAGCTCATCACTAAGCTAATGATCCTGGGACTAAACACCTCCCTCTGCAACTGGATCCTGGACTTCCTGACGGGCCGCCCCCAAGTGGTGAGGGTAGGTAGCAACACATCTGCCATGCTGATCCTCAACACTGGAGCTCCCCAGGGGTGCGTGCTCAGTACCCTCCTGTACTCCCTGTTCACCCACGACTGCATGGCCAGGCACGACTCCAACACCATCATTAAGTTTGCAGACGACACAACAGTGGTAGGCCTGATCACCGATAACAACGAGACAGCCTATAGGGAGGAAGTCAGAGACCTGGCCGGGTGGTGCCAGAATAACAACCTATCCCTCAACGTAACCAAGACTAAGGAGATCATTGTGGACTACAGGAAAAGGAGGACCGAGCACGCCCCCACTCTCATCGACGGGGCTGTAGTGGAGCAGTTTGAGAGCTTCAAGTTCCTTGGTGTCCACATCAACAACAAACTAGAATGATCCAAACCCACCAAGACAGTCATGAAGAGGGCACGACAAAGCCTATTCCCCCTCAGGAAACTTAAAAGATTTGGCATGGGTCCTGAGATCCTCAAAAGTTTAAACAGCTGCAACATCGAGAGCATCCTGACTGGTTGCATCACTGCCTGGTACGGCAACTGCTCGGCCTCTGACCGCAAGGCACTACAGAGGGTGGTGCGTACGGCCCAGTACATCACTGGGGCTAAGCTGCCTGCCATCCAGGACCTCTACACCAGGCGGTGTCGGAGGAAGGCGCCCCAGTAATAGACTGTTCTCTCTACTACTGCATGGCAAGCGGTACCGGAGTGCCAAGTCTAGGACAAAAAGGCTTCTCAACAGTTTTTACCCCCAAGACATAAGACTCCTGAACAGGTAATCAAATGGCTACCCAGGCTTTTTGCATTGTGTGCCCCCCCCCACCCCGAACCCCTCCTTTTACGCTGCTGCTACTCTCTGTTTATCATATATGCATAGTCACTTTAACTATACATTCATGTACATACTACCTCAATTGGGCCGACCAACCAGTGCTCCCGCACAGTGGCTAACCGGGCTATCTGCATTGTGTCCCACCCACCAACCCCTCTTTTACGCTACTGCTACTCTCTGTTCATCATATATGCATAGTCACTTTAACCATATCTACATGTACATACTACCTTAATCAGCCTGACTAACCGGTGTCTGTATGTAGCCTCGCTACTTTTAAGGCCTCGCTACTGTATATAGCCTGTCTTTTTACTGTTGTTTTATTTCTTTACCTACCTATTGTTCACCTAATACCTTTTTTGCACTATTGGATAGAGCCTGTAAGTAAGCATTTCACTGTAAGGTCTACACCTGTTGTATTCAGCGCACATGACAAAAAAACTTTGATTTGATTTTGTGACATCAGGAAAGGCAGTAGGACAAGATAATGATATCTCTGGAAGGGTACATTCCTCAGTTATTAGTTTTCTACCTGAATGTTGTGTAAAATATATGATTGAATATGATACTATTTGTGAGAAGATGTAATATGATGTTGACCTTCTAAAGGAGATACTTGTATAGGTATAAAGTTTTAACTAGTCAGTGGCCACACCCCCATGAGCAACTATTCAGACTGCAGCTGTTTAAATACTTTAGTCTGGTAAACGCATTCGATCTAAGAACATTTCTGAATAGTACCCTGAAGTATCCATTCTAACAACCTACAACTTGGATCCCGCAATCGCAGAGAGGGACAACAAAGGCAGACACTCATACATATGTAAATACGGTTGTTCATGTTCAAAGAATTAGCCATTTCTATGAGTATAGTAATCCTCTATTAGTTTCCCGCTCTTGAGCAGTCCCCACCCCTTTCCTTTGTCTACCAAGCCATCATATCGGTTTCGTCCGCTAGGGGCTTTTCCTTGTGTCATGTTAGTACCCAATTTATTTACTAACTAACTAACAAATAAAATCACAGAATTACATAAACACATACCTAATTGTGTGTGTGTTTATGTAATTCTGTGATTTGATTAGTTAGTAAGTAAATAAATAATTAAACCAATTTCTATAGCGCTGATTCATGATCTAAGCTATGGTTTGTGCAGCATCCAAGGGTTTGCGACGTTCACTAATGAGACTGATGAGATAATAAAATGAATTAGCAACTGTTTTGATAAGATATGAAAATATCTGAAGAGTTATATTCAGGACATTTACACTCTATAAACAACATGTTCCCGTGGTGCCCCGACTTCCTAGTTAACCTCTTACATCTAGACGTTCCGCTAGCGGAACACCTGCTCCAATATCCAATGATGGGCGTGGCGCGAAATACAAACTCCTCTAAAATCCGAAAACTTCCATTTTTCAAACATATGACTATTTTACAGCATTTTAAAGACAAGACTCTCGTTAATCTAACCACACTGTCCGATTTCAAAAAGGCTTTACAGCGAAAGCAAAACATTACATTATGTCAGCAGAGTACCCAGCCAGAAATAATCAGACACCCATTTTTCAAGCTAGCATATAATGTCACAAAAAACAAAACCACAGCTAAATGCAGCACTAACCTTTGATGATCTTCATCAGATGACAACCCTAGGACATTATGTTATACAATGCATGCATGTTTTGTTCAATCAAGTTCATATTTATATATCAAAAACCAGCTTTTTTACATTAGCATGTGACGTTCAGAACTAGCATACCCCCCGCAAACATCCGGTGAATTTACTAAATTACTCACGATAAACGTTCACAAAAAACATAACAATTACTTTAAGAATTATAGATACAGAACTCCTCTATGCACTCGATATGTCCGATTTTAAAATAGCTTTTCGGTGAAAGCACATTTTGCAATATTCTCAGTAGATAGCCCAGCCATCACGGCTAGCCATTTAGACACCGACCAAGTTTAGCCCTGACCAAACTCCGATTTACTATTACAAAAGTTTGATTACCTTTGTTGTCTTCGTCAGAATGCACTCCCAGGACTGCTACTTCAATAACAAATGTTGGTTTGGTCCAAAATAATCCATCGTTATATCCAAATAGCGGTGTTTTGTTCGTGCGTTCTAGACACTATCCGAAGTGTAAATAAGGGTCACGAGCATGGCGCAATTCGTGACAAAAGATTTCTAAATATTCCATTACCGTACTTCGAAGCATGTCAACCGCTGTTTAAAATCAATTTTTATGCCATTTTTCTCGTAAAAAAGCGATAATATTCCGACCGGGAATCTGCGTTTAGGTAAACAGAGGAAAGAAAACAAAGCATTCTGTCGACGCGGGCACGCACCTGAGTCTCACAGTACTGTAACCAGCCACTACCCAAACGAGCTACTTTGTTTCAACCAGAGCCTGCAAAGCCACGATTCAGCTTTTTGCCGCCTTCTGAGAGACCATGGGAGCCGTAGGAAGTGTCACGTAACAGCAGAGATCCTCTGTAATGGATAGAGATGGCAAAGAAGGCCAAGAAATGGTCAGACAGGGTACTTCCTGTACAGAATCTTCTCAGGTTTTGGCCTGCCAAATGAGTTCTGTTATACTCACAAACACCATTCAAACAGTTTTAGAAACTTTGGAGTGTTTTCTATCCAAAGCTAATAATTATATGCATATTCTAGTTTCTGGGCAGGAGTAATAATCAGATTAAATCGGGTACGTTTTTTATCCGGCTGTGAAAATACTGCCCCCTATCCATAACAGGTTAATTAAAGTTACATGATTAGAGTAATTGCGTAGTTAAATTACACATAGAGAATTGATTTCATAATATACAGTCTTCACATTTAATGATAGTCAACAACATGACACTGCCCATGGCTTCATTCAATAAAGGAGCTCCTCCTCTTCATCTTTCTTTTTCTCCTTCACATTCACTCTCATCTTCAAAATACATGTCAGGAAAACAGTCAAGGCCCATGCCCACTCAAGATACACAAATACATCAAAAATAATTGAGCCACTCCACTCCACTCCATTCCGCTTCAAAAAACCTGAAGTTGCATAGCGATTAAAAACTATAATTTCACTATTTGTGATTTGTACAAGGACTAGGTTAGTAAAAAAAACACATGGTCACAGGAAATGCATTCCTCAGGAAGTACAGAGAATAGATGGTTCAAAAACAACCAAATGGGTAGCACTTAAAAAGACAGGGGGAGAGGAAAGAGGAGGAGAGAGATGAGAGGAGAATGGACAGAGGAGAGAGAAAAGAGACGAGAGAAGACATTGAAGGTTCAAAAACAACCAAATGAGTAGAACTTAACAATGCACAGAATAAAGGAGAGAGGATGTCTAAGAAAAGAGGAGGAAAGAGAAGGAGAGGAGAGAGGATACACTGTTGATCAGATATAAGGTGTGGGAGGAGGAGAGATGTAGGAGAAGAGAGAGGAAGCTTGATATGTTTTATCATGAGTCGTATGACTGCCTATATCTTCTGGGAGATCATTAGGAACATGTGCACAGAGCGATGCTGGCGCTGGGCTGATGCTAGACTGGTGAAGGAAAGGAAAGGCTCCCTACAGAATAAGAGAAATCCCACAACCAAAACCAAGGATCTCCAGTGGAATAAAACCAACCCGCTAAGACATTGCTGATGGGCATCTCTCTTCCATCACGCTTCAAAACGGCCATCTTAGGTCCTGATTGGAGTGTCACATGACCAGGCAGGAACGTTGCATCATAAAACTGATTCCATTGTTCACTGAAATGCCTCTGACCTTCTCATAGGTCTATAATCCTTCTTCTTCTGAGTTCACAGCTTCAGCACCTCACGAATATACATTACATGGCGATCCATACAATTACATCTTAATTATCCATATATAAAACTGAATAATCATACACTACAATAGGCCTATTATGTACAGGCTGGAATTTAAGAGGCCTGATCAAGCTATTCTTGTCACACCTTCCTTCCTGGTGTTCATATAGTCCAACACCTCACCAACACCTCACCAATATCCAATGGTATAGTGTGGCGCGAATTACAAATACCTCAAAAATGCGAAAACTTCAAATTCTCAAACATATGACTATTTTACACAATTTTAAAGACAAGACTCTCCTTTATCTAACCACATTGTCCGATTTCAAAAAGGCTTTACAACGAAAGCAAAACATTAGATTATGTCAGGAGAGTACCCTCCCAAAAATAATCACACAGCCATTTTCAGAGCAAGCATATATGTCACAAAAACCAAAACCACAGCTAAATGCAGCACTAACCTTTGATGATCTTCATCAGATGACACTCCTAGGACATTATGTTATACAATACATGCATGTTTTGTTCAATCAAGTTCATATTTATATCAAAAACCAGCTTTTTACATTAGCATGTGATGTTCAGATTTAGCATACCCACCGCAAACTTCCAGTGAATTTACTAAATTACTCACGATAAACGTTGACAAAAAACATAACAATTATTTTAAGAATTATAGATACAGAACTCCTTTATGCAATCGCGGTGTCAGATTTTAAAATAGCTTTTCGGTGAAAGCACATTTTGCAATATTCTGAGTAGATAGCCCGGCCATCATGGCTAGCTAATTTGACACCCACCAAGTTTGGCCCTCACCAAACTCAGATTTACTATAAGAAAAATTGGATTACCTTTGCTGTTCTTCGTCAGAATGCACTCCCAGGACTTCTACTTCAACAACAAATGTTGTTTTGGTTCGAAATAATCCAAAGTTATATCCAAATAGCTCCGTTTTGTTCGTGCGTTCAAGTCACTATCCGAAGGGTGACGTGCCGGCGCATTTCGTGACAAAACATTTCAAAATATTCCATTACCGTATTTCGAAGCATGTCAAACGCTGTTTAAAATACATTTTATGCTATTTTTCTCGTAAAATAGCGATAATATTCATATGCATATTCTAGTTTGTGGGCAGGAGTAGTAACCAGATTCAATCGGGTACGTTTTTTATCCGGCCGTGAAAATACTGCCCCCTATACCATAACAGGTTAACCAACACTTTTTCTGTTGCTTTGGATGATTACATGTGCTACTGATGATCCCCCCTCCCCCCCAGGGAGATAAGCGCTTAATTACATGAGGTGCTTCTCTAATTCAGACTTCCTATAAGCCAATTAACCAGTACTAGGGAACAATGTGTAAACCACATGAAACTGTTCAGCTATTGATCCCTAACCATTCCTCTTCTTTGTGGCTAGCCTTTAATTAAAGACTTAGCTAGCATTACCACGACGACTGTGTGGAACAGTCTCAGCAGATGAGTTAAAGACACTTGTTGCGATGCTTTGACACCAAGGCTAGGTGTTTTATAAGAGATTGCAGCTGCTATGCTGCCAGAGTCTGAGCTTGGTTTAGTTGGTTCAATTTGTTGTTGCTGTGCATTTTTTTCATGGTCACTTTGAAGATTAGCCTCCAAAACAAATTAGCTGTATGTAGGGTACCTATGGTAGGCTCTGGAAGAAAACAGATTGAATCAAGTATGACATTCAAAAAAAGTGGGGGGATATAACTCTCCTCGTTCTCGCTCTCTATCTCTCTCTCTCCCCCCTCTCTCTCTATTTCTCTCTCTGTCTCTGTCTCTCTCTCTCTCTCTCTCTCTCTCTCTCTCTCTCTCTCTCTCTCTCTCTCTCTCTCTCTCTCTCTCTACCTTAGTGGCCAGGAGGGAGAAGATGCAAGAAGAGGAAACAACACCCACTTTGACACAACAAATACACTCTGTAAAATGTGGACAAAGGGATCAAGGTCAGAATGATTGAATAATGAGTTCCTTTTACAATGGTATTTACTAAGGTATTGAACATTGCATTGTATATGGTTTAGATACAGTGGCTTTTTCCTGAACTGGCGACATATAACAACAATGCACTAACAGAACACACTCAAGGCACCAACAGAAACATTTGGTACTGACAATTATATATTACGAAGCATTTCCTGTGACTGAGATGCAGTGACTTTTTCCTGATCTGGTGCTTTATTAACATCCCTGTACTACCGATACACTGTAAAGGCACATTTCAATGACGGAGTGTTCAAGTCGACTATGATCCATTCTTCCGCTGGTTTCTTCGCATGGCAAAATTGCACCCGTATTAGAGCACTTAACATAATGTTCTCCCCATTTCACCTAAGGGCCTTGGGGTATCTCCTCCCATTAGTAAAATGGTTAATAATCAGTGAATCTGGCTTGGTACATAAGTGCAGTCGTCATTATCTTTCAGCTTATGTTGAGAAGCCAGAAACAGAATGCCTCTACAACGTAACTGAAGGCCCGTGTCCTAGGAGTGTAAGGCTGGATGTACGATGCTGATTACATGATCTGATCCAACTTTTACGTGCCCCTCGTTCAGTGGGCGCTAAGTTACTTCATCACCATATAGCCCTGCGGGTGAATTTACAGCTTGTGCCAGAGAACGTTGTGTTATTTCATTAGGCTAATATATTCAGCGGCGGCTGTTGAGACCAGAGCGTGGCTCAGACAGGCAGACGGTCTGGCCTCGATGTGCCCAAACACAGACGCCCTGACCTGGATCACTGCTCCACCACTTCCTGGTCTATCTATTTATCTCCCTAGTGGATAGACTCAGCTTTCAGATGGTGGTGATGGTGGTCCCGTGTTATTGTTAATGAGGTAATCTTGATGATGTACTGCAGCTTGACTTGAGGATGTTATTAGCAATACAATTAGGATTTTTTGTTGTTGTTGTTGGTTAAATTCATTTTTGGAAGGTAAACAACAATAAGCTGTTAGATCTAGAATTAAGACAACTAGATGGTTAACACATTATTGAATGGTTTCAGTTAAACATTTCATAACAATACTAGCTATGAAATACTAGCCTTGGTCAAACTACAGTGCATTTGGAAACTATTCAGAGCCCTTGACTTTTTCCACATTTTGTTACATTACAGCCTTATTCTAAAATTGATGAAATTGCCCTCCCCCCCATAAATCTACACACAATACCCCATAATGATGAAGCAAAAACAGATTTTTTTGAAGTTTTTACAAATTTATAAAAAAAGAAAAAACTGAAATATCACATTCACATAAGGAATCAGACACTTTATTCAATACTTTGTTGAGATACCTTTGGCAGCGATTACAGCCTTGAGTCTTCTTGGGTATGATGCTACAAGCTTGGCACACCTGTATTTTGTTTCTCCCATTCCTCTCTGGATGGTTGGATGGGGAGCGTGGCTTCACAGCTATTTTCAGGTCTCTCCATGGACAATCGATCGGGTTCAAGACCGGGCTCTGGCTGGGCCACTCAAGGACATTAAAAGACTTGTCCCGAAGCCACTCCTGCATTGTCTTGGCTGTGTGCTTAGTGTTGTTGTCCTGTTGGAAGGTGAACCTTCGCCCCAGTCTGAGGTCCTGAGCTCTCTGGAGCAGGATTTCATCAAGGATCTCTCTGTACTTTGCTCCGTTCATCATTCCCTTCGATACTGACTAGTCTCCCAGTCCCTGCCGCTGATAAACATCCCCACAGCATGATGCTGCCACCACCATGCTTCACTGTAGGGATGGTGCCAGGTTTCCTCCAGATGTGAAGCTTGGCATTCAGGTCAAAGGGTTCAATCTTGGTTTCATCAGACCAGAGAATCTTGTTTCTCATGGTCTGAGAGTCATTTAGGTGATTACTGGCAAAATCCAAGCGGGCTGTCATGTGCCTTTTATTAAGGAGTGGCTTCCGTCTGGCCACTCTACCATAAAGGCCTAATAGGTGGAGTGCAACAGAGATGGTTGTCCTTCTGGAAGGTTCTCCCATCCACACAGATGAACTCTGGAGCTCTGTCAGAGTGACGATCAAGTTCTTGATTACCTCCCTGACCAAGGCCCTTCTTCCCCGATTGCTCAGTTTGGCCAGGCGGCCAACTCTAGGAAGAGTCTTAGTGGGTCCAAACTTCTTCCATTTAAGAATGATGGAGGCCACTGTATTCTTGGGGACGTTCAATGCTGCTAAAGATTTTCATAACACTTGTGCATCGACACAATCCTGTCTTGGAGCTCTACGAACAATTCCTTCGACCTCATGGCTTGGTTTTTGCTCTAACATGCACGGTCAACTATGGGACCTTATATAGATAGGTGTGTGCCTTTCCAAATCATGTCCAATCAATTGAATTTACCACGGGTGGGCTCCAATCAAGTTGTAGAAACATCTCAAGGATGATCAACAGAAACAGGATGCACCTGAGCTCAATTTCGAGTCTCATAGGAAAGGGTCTGAATACTTATGTAAACAAGGTTTTTCTGTGTTTTATTTTTTTTATAATTTTACAAACATTTCTAAAAAACTGTTTTCACTTCATCATTATAGGTTATTGTGTGTAGATTGTTGATATAATCCATTTTAGAATAAGGCTGTAATGTAACAAAATGTGGAAAAAGGGAAGTGGTCTGAATACTTCCCAAATGCACTGCATAAGCCACACTAGTTCCATCAAACCTCTAAATATCCCATCACAGCAATGTTGGGGCCAGAAGGTGAAAACTCAATGCAATACATCTACCGCCACAAATTCCCCTTTCGATGGTCTCATATTGTAGCCAGCCTTCTCACCAATTATTTATGAAGCAAACTTCATACTGCATTCTAACGTGACAGACAGTATCCTCAGTGTTGTGTTGCTCCAGATGCGTGCATTAATTTGTCATCTACTTATAGTCAACAGACAAGCCTAAACCAGACGTACAGGATGGCTGCTGCAATTTAGAAAGATGTTCGCGCTAACTGATATTGAGGGATGAAAAGCCACACTACCACTACGGTTGCTTTCCTAAATTCCCTATATAGTGCACTAAAGTACTGAACTATAAAGGGAATAGAGTGCCATTTGGTAGGCAGACGACATCTTGTTGTGACGTTCCAACGCTTTGCGCTGGAGATTATGATATTTCTTGCGTAACATTCTCATCTCTAAGGCATTAAGTAATCGCCAGTAAAAATCTTCTAAGCTGATGTCCCTGATAAAGCCGATAAGAAGTCTGCTGTTTGAATTATGTCATATGCTTTAAGCTTTTACGATGAGGTTTCTCTTTGGGGCCATTAAAAAGTCTCCCACCATCAGTCATCATCTCCTTTGATGCAGGGAGGATTTCTGTGAGGGGATATAAAGATGGAGAGTAATTGATAGTCTATATCTGGGAACATATGTGCAGAATTATACTGAGAATTAGGCTGAAATCAGAGGAGGCTGGTGGGGGACGCTATAGGAGGATGGGCTTATTGTAATGGCTGGAATGGAATTAATGGAATGTGGTTTCCATATGTTTGATGGGTTTGATACCGTTCCATTTACTCCATTCTTTACAATGAGCTCATCCTCCTATAGCTCCTCACAACAGCCTCCTCTGGCTGAAACATTGTGGATTTGCACTAGCTAGGCCAGTTTTTGCCAAAGGCTGTCTTGGGTGGTGTGGGTCAGGACAGTGTCAGTGTTGTGATGGGAATTTGGCAGATTCATGAAATACATTGGGTACAGTCGAGCATTGGCATTGATGCTGCTATTGGTGTTAAACCGAGAAACAAACATATCAAGGACCAACAACAATGAACATACCTGTCTGAGTGTTTTATATTTAAACTTTTTATTTTTAAGAATGTAAATGCCTGAAACGATAAACCAAGTCAAGTTGCCCTCATTTGGTCGTGGCCCCATATGCTTCTGTTTCTTTATCAACCTTGATCTTTCAATATTGCTTTCACAGCTTTGTGATGATCTGTAGGTGCAATAAAGAAGATGGATACCAGACAGACGTGCAACAGGGTTGTAGAGTGAAACTATGTGTACATCTGAAGCCCTTTTCCACGGTATTATGATGACCTGACATTTTATTTTACATTTAGTCGAGTCTTAGTCAATTTGACTAAAATATCATTAGGTCATAGTTATATTTTTGTCGTTTGAATAATTAATTAGTCAAACCTATAGTAAACATAAATCACTGACTTCCATGTGCACAAACATACATTGCCTTGTCCTGCCAACATATTTTTTTGCATAGCATCCTATTTATTCTCTTCGCAAAAGCAAAAATGTGACAAACATATAAGAATAAACTGGCCATGTAAAATTCAGCCTACATAGATATTACACATTACATACAAAACAGCCAGACGAGAGAGAGAGAGAGAGAGAGAGAGAGAGAGAGAGAGAGAGAGAGAGAGAATTGGTAAATTAGTACGGGTTGCACCTCCATCACTTGGTCGCGTCATTGTAATCCACAGACGCTGCAGCCACATTTATGTCCTGAAGTACAACGGGGCTAATGACTTCGAACCGGAGCTATTGACTGTTTCGCCCAGTGATGTAGTCAAGTCATTAAATCTCAAGTCCGAATCGAGTCCCAAGTTCCCTCTTCTTGAGTCCGAGTCACCAATGGTCGAGTCACGAGTCGAGTGATGAGTCCCTATGGCTGAAGTCCCAGTCCTCCAGTCCCGGTCCGAGTGCTCAAGTCTGTGTCACTGAGTCCACATCAATTAAAAATGTATCTATATAGCGTAGAGCCAAGATGAATTTAGTCAATCAATTGTTTGTTTTCTTTCCTTCTGTTCCACCAAATGGTTGCCTAGGCTAATGGTAATGTTACCAGGGCCACATTCAATTGCAAAGTTATCTTGAACGTTGCAGATAGAAATTTTATGAATAGAGACAACGTTGTTACTTATTCAACATGTCAGAGAGGCTTCTTTATTCTACATAGCATATTTCTATCTGAACATTCCAAAACGTTGTGTCCTGCCGAATGCACCGCAGGTTTTTAGCTTTAGGTAGCTAATGAGGTAACATGAGGTGTAGCCTAAACAAATGGTTAACGGTTCGGTCCGCAAGTAGCCTAGTGTTTGAATGGCCCACGATATGCTTTATGAATGTAAAATGTGTCCCTCCAATGCATTATAGAAGTAAAAAAATGTAGCCGGTATTATTCTGGGTCATATCTTTTGAGCGGTAATCTGTTAAACTGTTTTCTCTGAGGAAAAGAGGGAGACTTGGTTACATTGGCTACAGAACCTGGCTATAAAATGCAGTGGGGAAAGTGGGAGGGTTGAGCGTTACTACAAATTCAAGGATGGACTACTTTGCTATAATCAAGGGAGAGAAAAACATAGCTAGACTGTTGTTTTACTGTTAAACACAATGCTGCTATTGTTTTTCATTTCTTATTATAGCTTGTGTTTCTTAACCAGGCAAAGGGTAAGTAACTAGAAGGCTGGTGGTGACTGGTTAGCTACGGCGAAGCAAGACTCACTGGGCACAGACATCAATTCAACTTCTATTCCATGTTGGTTCAACGTCATTTTATTTAAATGATTCAACTAGTGTGTGCCCAGTGGCAGCTCACCAGCTGAAGTAGGTTGTGTTTGCCAGGTGTGACTCCTTCCCACTGCTCAAAATAACTTTGCTGCGCATCTGTGCTGCTTATATTCATTGAGCTTATCACTGAAAAGCACTCAATCTCTTCAAAAGCTCTTGTCCATTCACTTAGTTGTCAGATGTCTGTCACAGAGATAGTTTCGTCTCGTCTCGTTTTAGTGAACTGAAACAAAAAATAATTTGAGTCAGTTATAGTCTTGTCAATTGCCACTGAAAAATAGGTGCCTGATGAATATTTTAGTCCCTATTTTTGTTGATGAAATTAACACTGGTGGTTTGCTGCTCATATTAAAGAATAGGTAAGAGTAATTTCCCGTCTGCGATTGCATCTGGTTGTTGGCACTGCATAGATTTAATCAAGGGATTGCTACTTTAATTTGTTCAAGTGATGTACAGTTTATAACTGTTGAATGAGTACACTTAGCCTACCTACCATGACATCTAAAGCAAAGTTTGTCTCACAGAATGACTGAATGCAACTGCGTTGTACGTAAACAGCTCATGCTGTAAAGCTAGCTCTAATGGTGACAGTGTGAATATTTGTCGGACTCCTCAAATGAAAGCAAAGCAAAAAGGTATCCTAGTAATTTTCATTGCAAATATGAAATATCCAAACCATATCCAGTACAACTGGTTTGAATTATTTTTTCCTTGTGTGGATGTGTTTTTGCATCCAGACAAAAGTACATTGGAGCAGAATAAACTGCTAAGCTGGGCTGTGTGTCAAGAAGCCTATTGACGCACATAAGAGCATGATTCTTAATGCGATTAATAATGGAAAGCTTTGGTATGCAGATGTATGCCTCTAGATGTTTCAGCAAAGGCACCTTGGATGTTTGAGCTTGAATAATTAATAAAATACTGAGGGCAAATAAATAAACAATATGTATGTGATTGCTTTCTGTGGTATACAATGAATGTGTGCACAATGACAATGTCACACTTCCTATTTACATTCACTCTTTGATGTTAGATTTTTCCACTGTACATTTCTCAAGCACATGCTACCCTCACAAATTCCTTCCATTGCCTTCACTACCTTCATCTGGTGAAGGAGGTGGAGACATCTTCATGACCTTGGTCGGGGTCTTTCTCTGATATAATTTGCTAAGGAAGGAGCAAGTGAAAATTAAATTAAATTAAACGCCTAATGTAGTGTTGTCATTAATGGGGTGTTACTCCACTCTGATTGCAGCAGCTAATGGAGGAAACTTGGAAAATAATGATAAAATGATGATAAACTGTTAATAAGAGATTAATAAGAAGAAGAATTTGTTTCATTACAAAGAGAATATCAGACAACTTAAAAACAAAACAGATACAAACAAACAAAAGATGTGGGTTCTGGTGGTGGCAGGTTTTGAGTTGGCGATGGTCTTCCAAGGCTGATCGTGTTGATAATGATAACGGATAGTAACAATAGGGATAAATTATAGTGTTTATTGTGATAGCTGATAGTGATAACTGATAGTGTTGATAGAGATAGTTGATAGTGTCGATAGAGAACTGATATTGTTGATAGTGTTGATAGTGATAGCTGATAGTAATAGCTGATAGTATTGAGGCAGTTCAGCAAGGTAGTAGTAGTAGTGGAGGCCATCGACTGTACAGGGAGGGAGAAGCGTCAGTCAGATGGACAGGCCCAGAGCTCTTCATCGGGGACCTCGCCACACCCTCATCTTCCAGAGGTGGGCTGAATCATGAACTGTTGAAACTGTGGCACCTAGCTGGGTGATGCTTCGGCGGCTGTAGGTAGGCTAAGCTAAGTGCCAGAAAGACCACCAAACAACGGTCATAGTCTGGTACAGTCTCCCTACGAGGCAAGCTACACCCCCTCAGACCTCTGTGTCCTCTCACACCTCCACATCCTTCCAGAAATTGGGGCAGGTGAAAGGAAAGCTGTTTTAGAAGCCTCCCGGTGCAGTAGGTTATTGATGCATCATAACCAACTAGCTAGCTAGCCAGGTCAAGCTAACTAACTTGCCATTTGTCCAGCAACTCCGTGGGTCAAGACCACCAGATATTTTAACTCAGAAACATTTAAGAAGTTATGAATAACAAAACTTTATAAAAAAATGCTATAAAAAAACATTACAATTAAAAAACATTTAAAATATTTAGAAATGTACAGAAGCTTTCTGCCTTCAACCAATAGTACTAATCTGTTAAGAAGATATTTTGACATGTTATTGAGACATAGTAATGGATTATGTCATTGCTGTTAGGAAAGCCCATATTTGAGATTAATTGAATGAGTAAGCAATATATCTTATAACTGCTGGTGATATAATGATAAAAATGGATACTAAATGGCAAATGGATACTAAACTGCAGCTGAAGTGTCTTGGGTCTCATATCAATGATTGATAGTAGTTTAATGATAGTGGTTGGTTCCTCCACAATAAAATGTAAAAAATAATTGTGGGAGAATCACTGCCATAATCATAAAATGCAATATGGATGGGCAGAATAAGTATTTTTCATCATCAGATTCCAATTCCCAACAGACTATAAGCAGTGAGCACTTACTTCAAAGTGATTAGAAATTGGGTCACATTTGTCATTCTGAAATTCTCAATCTAACCCCCCCCCCCAAAAAAAACGTATGTCAACTTGAGTGCTATTGACAGGATAATCTTTAAAAATAAATAAAAAAGTAACTAGACAAAGAAAATAAAACGATCGTGCCCTTCAGGATCATGAACAAGTTGTTTGTAAAATCATTGCTATAATCTTCGGTTGTGTCTTTTGGGAACTTTGGCTCTCAGCCTCCCCAGCCTTTGTTTGGTAAACATTCTGGCAGAGGTCTGATACTAAATAGAGATTCATCTAGAAGAGAGATTGAGAATTAAATCCGCCATGAGCTTCTGCTTCCTCAAAACACTTTTGAGGTTCTTCAGTGCTGGTTGACCCAATTGTAAAAGAAACACATTAAATAGCTACATTGGATACCATTTTTAAATAGACTTCAATGTGATTCCCAATCATCTAAAGTGTTTATTAATACCCAACTGTTTGAATTCAACATTGAAATGTAAAAGCTATCTGCGATCCTTGGGACATCCCTATCAGAGTATGTGCATCGCTCATTGAGGTTGCGCACTGCTCCGACGCTTCAATTCCTTTCCAACCACTAAAAAGCGCTCTCCTCTCACAGGAAAAAAACTGCCCTCCAAATTTGATCCATTCATTAAAATCACTATTTAACCACACCAATCAATTTGTGTGACTACCTGGACCTTCCATTTGGTTTTGAAGTATTGAAACCAAACCATATGGTTTGAATGAAAAGTATTTGAATAAGCATGAAAAGGTGAATATAAGAAGCGCACATAATTTCAAATGGGCTACATGTCATATTAAACAGCATGTCAACACTCTAAATAGGTCAGGAGCCAGACAGGGAGACTAAGAAGGAAAGAAAATGAATTATTTAGGCTATATTATTTCAATTATTTAAAGGCTATAGCCTACAAAGAAATACATTGTGAAGCATTTGCGAGTGCGACACACTAGGCTGGTAGGGAGGCAGGGACATTAAGCACTCAGCATTTAAACAACATTTAGTTGTATTAAATCATTTTAGTCTATAAATTGCGCATACAGGCTATGACTTACTTAAAATGAAATACAAATTAAATGAAAAATGCCTTATTAGGCTCAGTCTACAGTGCCTTTGTATTCGTTTTCAGAAACACAGTTTGTGGCTTCAGGCTCATGCGGCTTCAGGCTCATGCGATGGTGCCAGCAGCAGAGCCACTGGGGATGCTAAACACCCTTTTGGCCACTCTTGCCAGGCTGTGCAGGGATGCAGAGTTTTTTTTTCTTCTATAGGTAGGCCTAAAGGTTTTTATGAGGGTTTAACCCAATCAGAATGGAAAGCTCATTGAAAGTTGGAATATGCCAGGCCTATAGGTCAAAAATCTATCATGACCTATTGTATAGACAATAGAGCAAAAATTGAAACTTTTAACCTGTTTAGGATAGGGGGCAGTATTGACACGGCTAGATAAAAAACGTACCCGATTTAATCTGGTTACCACTCCTACCCAGTAACTAGAATATGCATATACTTATTACACATGGATAGAAAACACCCTAAAGTTTCTAAAACTGTTTGAATGGTGTCTGTGAGTATAACAGAACTCATTTGGCAGGCAAAAACCTGACAAGGTTTCAGGCAGGAAGTGGCCTGTCTGACAAGATGTCGTTCTTCTTGTCTCTGTTTATTGAAGAGTGAGGATCTTAGCTGTCCCGTGACACTTCCTACGGCTGCCATAGGGTCTCAGAAGGCGGCAAAAAGCTGAATCGTGGCTTTGCAGGCTCTGGCTGAAAAAAAGTAGCGCGTTTGGGTAGTGGCTGGTTACAGTACTGTGAGACTCAGGCTCGTGCCCGCGTCGACCGAAAGCTTTGTTTACTTTCCTCAGTTTAGCTAAATGGACATTCCCGGTCGGAATATTATCGCTTTTCTACGAGAAAAATGGCATAAAAATGGATTTTAAACAGCGGTTGACATGCTTCGAAGTACGGTAATGGAATATTTAGATTTTTTTTGTCACGAATTGCGCCATGCGCACGACCCTGATTTACCATTTCAGATAGTGTCTGGGACGCACGAACAAAACGCCGCTATTCGGATATAACGATGGATTATTTTGGACCAAACCAACATTTGTTATTGAAGTAGCAGTCCTGGGAGTGCATTCTGACGAAGACAACAAAAGGTAATCAAACTTTTATAATAGTAAAGCTGATATTGGTGAGTGCTAAACTTGCCGGTTGTCTAAATAGCTAGCCCGTGATGCCTGGGCTATGTACTTAGAATATTGCAAAATGTGCTTTCACCAAAAAGCTATTTTAAAATCGGACAAATTGAGTGCATAGAGGAGTTCTGTATCTATAATTCTTAAAATAATTGTTATGCTTTTTGTGAACGTTTATCGTGAGTAATTTAGTAAAATGTTAGCGAATTCCCCGGAAGTTTGCTAGTTCTGAACGTCACATGCTAATGTAAAAAGCTGGTTTTTGATATAAATATGAACTTGATTGAACAAAACATGCTTGTATTGTATAACATAATGTCCTAGGGTTGTCATCTGATGAAGATCATCAAAGGTGAGTGCTGCATTTAGCTGTCTTCTGGGTTTTTGTGACATTATATGCTAGCTTGAAAAATGGGTGTCTGATTATTTCTGGCTTGGTACTCTGCTGACATAATCTAATGTTTTGCTTTCGTTGTAAAGCCTTTTTGAAATCGGACAGTGTGGTTAGATTAACGAGAGTCTTGTCTTTAACCTCTATGGGCTAGGTGGGACGCAAGCGTCCCACCCGTGGTGCACTCCATCAACAGCAGGTGCATTTCAAGAGCGGCAAATTTAAATCCAAATAAATGTCAAAATTCAAATTTTTCAAACATACAACTATTTTACACCCTTTGAAAGATAAACATCTCCTTAATCTAACCACGTTTTACGTTTTCAAAAAGGTTTTACGGCGAAAGCATAAATTTAGAGTATGTTAGGACAGTACATTTACAAGAGTTGTGTGTAATGTTGTGCCAATTCAAAGACAGGCGTCACCAAAACCATAAAATCAGCTAAAATTATGCACTAACCTTTTACAATCTCCAACAGATGACACTCCTAGGACATTGTGTTAGACAATGCATGCATTTTTAGTTCTATCAAGTTCATATTTATATCCAAAAACAGCGTTTTACTGTGGCGTTGATGTTCAGGAAATCGTTTCCCTCCAATAACCGGCATTCAAGTCAGCACCACAAATTAAATAATTAAAATTAGAAAACATTGGTAAAATATTATATTGTCATTTAAAGAATTATAGATTTACATCTCTTGAACGCAATCAACTTGCCAGATTTAAAAATAACCTTACTGGGAAATCACACTTTGCAATAATCTGAGCACTGCGCCCAGAAAAATACGCGTTGCGATACAGACTAGCCGCCATGTTGGGGAGATCTAAAATCGAAAATACTATGTAAATAATCCATTACCTTTGATTCTCTTCATCAGATGTCACTTCCAGGTATCACAGGTCCATAACGAATGTAGTTTTGTTCAAAAAAGCTCATCATTTATGTCCAAAAATCTCCGTCTTGTTAGCACATGATCTAAGCCCGCCGGACTTCACTTCATGAACGAGGGGAAAAAATATATTTACGTTCGTTCAAACATGTCAAACGTTGTATAGCATAAATCATTAGGGCCTTTTTTAACCAGAACATGAATAATATTCAAGGTGGACGAATGCATTCTCTTTTATAACGTATTGGAACGAGGGTACCCAACATGAACTCGCGCGCCAGGTGTCTAATGGGCCATCATCGTTCCATGGCTCTTGTTCGGTCAGATCTCCCTCCAGAAGACTCAAAACACTTTGTAAAGGCTGGTGACATCTAGTGGAAGCAAAAGGAAGTGCCAAAATATTCCTCAGCCCCTGTGTTTTTTAATGGCATAGGTTTAAAGGTAATACAACACATCAGGTATCCACTTCCTGTCAGAAAATGTCTCAGGGTTTTGCCTGCCAAATGAGTTCTGTTATACTCACAGACACCATTCAAACAGTTTTAGAAACTTTAGGGTGTTTTCTATCCATATATAATAAGTATATGCATATTCTAGTTACTGGGTAGGATTAGTAACCAGATTAAATCGGGTAAATTTTTTTATCCAGCCGTGCAAATACTGCCCCCTAGCCCTAACAGGTTAAATAGCTGTAAAATAGTCATATGTTTGAGAAATTGAAGTAATAGGATTTCGTAAGGTTTTGAAAATCGCGCCACAGGCTTCAAGTGGCTGTTACGTAGGTGGGACGAATTCGTCCCGCCTAGCCCATAGAGGTTAAGAGATCAGATTTTTTCTTTATAAATACTCTTTCCCCCCTCGTTCCTTTCTTTTAGCATGTGCATGTACGAAGTACACTGTCATGACGTTGCCCTCTTTGAGTACAGGGAGGACAGTTGACCCCCTCCCCCTTGCACCATCCCCCAACCTACCTCCCCCCACCCAGGCCCTGTGTGAAGGGGTCGTAAAATTCTAAAGGAGAATGTCCTGCCATCTGGCCCAGTTGAGACACAGAGGGGTTTCATAGAGAGACAAAGGAAATTCTTCCAACTCACAGAATTGGGGAAACGAACGACATTTATGTTCTGGAGAAGGTATAAAAGATCGGTGAAGAATCCAGCTACGAACTGGTCCGCTTGGTACAATTTTGTGATACTCAGAAGAGACAATATAGCCATATTACCATAATACTGTTTATATAATAGCCTCAGCTATGGGACTTGCATCTAAATGGTTGTATAAAATGTATTAACCTCTTACATCTAGACGTTCCGCTAGCGGAACACCTGCTCCAATATCCAATGATAGGCATGGCGCGAATTACAAATTCCTCAAAAATACAAAAACTTCAATTTTTCAAACATATGACTATTTCACAGCATTTTAAAGATAAGACTCTCCTTTACCTAACCACACTGTCCGATTTCAAAAAGGCTTTACAACGAAAGCAAAACATTAGATTATGTCAGCAGAGTACCAAGCCAGAAATAATCAGACACCCATTTTTCAAGCTAGCATATAATGTCACAAAAACCCAGAAGACAGCTAAATGCAGCACTAACCTTTGATGATCTTCATCAGATGACAACCCTAGGACATTATGTTATACAATACATGCATGTTTTGTTCAATCAAGTTCATATTTATATCAAAAACCAGCTTTTTACATTAGCATGTGACGTTCAGAACTAGCATACCCCCCGCAAACTTCCGGTGAATTCACTAAGAATTTACTAAATTACTCACGATAAACGTTCACAAAAAGCATAACAATTATTTTAAGAATTATAGATACAGAACTCTATGCACTTGATATGTCCGATTTTAAAATAGCTTTTTGGTGAAAGCACATTTTGCAATATTCTAAGTACATAGCCCAGGCATCACGGGCTAGCTATTTAGACACCCGGCAAGTTTAGCACTCACCAATATCAGGTTTACTATTATAAAAGTTTGATTACCTTTTGTTGTCTTCGTCAGAATGCACTCCCAGGACTGCTACTTCAATAACAAATGTTGGTTTGGTCCAAAATAATCCATTGTTATATCCGAATAGCGGCGTTTTGTTCGTGCGTCCCAGACACTATCTGAAATGGTAAAGAAGGGTCGCGAGCATGGCGCAATTCGTGACAAAAAAAATCTAAATATTCCATTACCGTACTTCGAAGCAGATCAACCGCTGTTTAAAATCAGTTTTTATGCCATTTTTCTCATAAAAAAGCGATAATATTCCGACCGGGAATCTCCTTTTAGCTAAACAGAGGAAAGTAAACAAAGCTTTCGGTCGACGCCGGCACGAGCCTGAGTCTCACAGTACTGTAACCAGCCACTACCCAAACGCGCTACTTTTTTTCAGCCAGAGCCTGCAAAGCCACGATTCAGCTTTTTACCGCCTTCTGAGACCCTATGGCAGCCGTAGGAAGTGTCACGGTACAGCTAAGATCCTCACTCTTCAATAAACAGAGACAAGAAGAACGACACCTTGTCAGACAGGCCACTTCCTGCCTGAAACCTTGTCAGGTTTTTGCCTGCCAAATGAGTTCTGTTATACTCACAGACACCATTCAAACAGTTTTAGAAACTTTAGGGTGTTTTCTATCCATATGTAATAAGTATATGCATATTCTAGTTACTGGGTAGGAGTGGTAACCAGATTAAATCGGGTACGTTTTTTATCCAGCCGTGAAAATACTGCCCCCTATCCATAACAGGTTAATAAGGATAAAGCTATTTGGAATACGTTGAGATGCTATGTACTGATGTTAATGTGATAGAATGTATTTCTGTTCAAAGCTTAAATCAGTCATCGGCACGCCCCCCAGGGACACAGACAGAACAGGCTTGTCACATGACGCCTGGTCCCCCACCCTGATTTACTTTCTTCAGACCAGGCCTCCACTCCATTACGAGTTGGCCAATAGGTTTGACAATCCAATTCCTCTTCTGAAAGTTAACTACACCACGTGGTTAACTTTTAGACTATCGATACCGACAGAATAAGAACAAGTCTTTGATATTAATTATTAGTCTGCAGCTAAGTACTCAATATCATCGAACGCGAAGACCGACGAAACATCCATTCTATAACAACATTAATGAATGTCGCTTTGAAAGATCCATTCTAACCGAGAGAGAGAGAACGGGACAAAAACTCTCCAACAGGACAAAAACTCTCCAACAAGGATCCCGGCGACACACTGAGCGTAAATATATATTGATTGCAATTGTTCCCGAATGAGTGAGCGTTCATGTGCAAAGGATTAGCATATCAATTGTTAATATTTATCAACTCTGTAGTGTCTTCTCAGCTGCCCTTTATGACCCTTTGATTTAAGACAATTGATGTATGGATGACTTTTAGTAAAGGCTGGATTCGTGCAGATACAACAATTTACGACGTTTGGAATGAGACTGGACATGCGGTAAAATACACCATTTAAACCAGAAGATAATCGGCCTATACAATAATATAATATAGAATGTTATAATATAGGAAAGTTATATTAGGAAAATTATAACTTTGTAATCTGAATATTTTCCTTGGTGCCCCGATCTCCTAGTGAATTACAGTTAAACGATGAATCAGTTTAATCACGTGATAATAATTACATGGAGTTATTTTGATAAACATGTCTTCAGTTTAATGGTGCCCAAAGACACGACAACACCATCATGCTTTCAGGATATGTCTCTTTTCAGATTCCACAATGATTCTTTAGTTGCGGACAGTACATCACTACAGTACATCATTATTTTTGTAAGTCACCTTGAGTTTCTTTATGAAAATATGGAGCGAACTCCTTGACAGTAGCTAAATCAAGGGGCTACAGCAGTACACAAGTAGACTACAAATGCATGCTTAGCTCGTGAAGTGAGCTCTACTGGATCGCTATTGGAGCGAAATTGGAGTGGGCAAGAAGGCCGACGCTCCAGCCATTGGGGATCTCGCTGCCCGCTCCAGCCATTGGGGATCTCGCTGCCCGCTCCGGCCATTGGGGATCTCGCTGCCCGCTCCAGCCATTGGGGATCTCGCTGCCCGCTCCAGCCATTGGGGATCTCGCTGCTCGCTCCAGCCATTGGGGATCTCGCTGCCCACTCCAGCCATTGGGGATCTCGCTGCCCGCTCCAGCCATTGGGGATCTCGCTGCCCGCTCCAGCCATTGGGGATCTCGCTGCCCGCTCCAGCCATTGGGGATCTCGCTGCCCGCTCCAGCCATTGGGGATCTCGCTGCCCGCTCCAGCCATTGGGGATCTCGCTGCCCGCTCCAGCCATTGGGGATCTCGCTGCCCGCTCCAGCCATTGGGGATCTCGCTGCCCACTCCAGCCATTGGGGATCTCGCTGCCCGCTCCAGCCATTGGGGATCTCGCTGCCCGCTCCAACCATTGGGGATCTCGCTGCCCGCTCCAACCATTGGGAATCTGCCCGCTCCAGCCAAATTGGTCGCTCTCCACCCCTCGTTCTGCTCCAGCTCCATTCCACTCACATACTCACATACATAATTTCATCTTCACCGTCAGAGTTGGGACATCCCAAGGATCCCATTCAGACTTTTCCCTATCCTAAAGGCCAAGGTCAAGATATGTAGCTGCCAAGTCAGCTCAGCTGACCTTAAATGGCAGACACACACCCTGCACAAACCAAGCAATTCCACCAGTGCTGATGGGCAGACCCCAGTGAAAACTCAAAGCTCTGGACATGAAGTCACTAAGAGAGATTGCACTGATCTAGAAATCACCTTGCATCATAAGTAACTCATTATTGTTTGTAGATAAATCACAATTTACCCATAATACAATATGGTTTTGATCTTCTCGAACATGGCCAATGTCTAAAGCTGAAATGGAGGAAATGGCAACTAATGCACTATGAAAGGCATAACAGACGGCCAAGGAGATGTTGGACCACATTACCTCATTCTTGTTGGATGCAAGCAGTAACGCACGCTTTTCAAGGTGAAGGTTTTACACACTTTTATATTACCATTTTTGTATTTAACTAGCGGGGAACAGTGGGATAACTGCCTTGTTCAGGGGCAGAACAACAGATTTTTTTGTCAGCTCAGGGATTCAAGCTGGATATGGATATTCAAGCTCTAACCACTAGGCTACCTGCCACCCCAGTATATACTGTAAGAAATTCCAAAATGTTGATATTGTCAGTAGGAATTGGAGATTCTCCATTGAGTTTGCTGTTTAGTCCAGGACTAGGCTTAATCTGTGTCCAAGACTATGCTTAATCTGTGTCCAGGACTAGGCTTAATCTGTGTCCAGGACTAGGCTTAATCTGTGTCCAGGACTAGGCTTAATCTGTGTCCAGGACTAGGCTTAATCTGTGTCCAGGACTATGCTGGATCTGTGTCCAGGACTAGGCTTGATCTGTGTCCAGGACTAGGCTTAATCTGTGTCCAGGACTAGGCTTATTCTGTGTCTGGGAAAAGTTCCCTAAAATTTTGCAATATGAGGGCATGAGGGTTTTACAGAAGTACACCCTAAAGTTGGACCCAAAAGTTCTCAGCAAACATTTTCTCAGGGTACATGTGTGACAGATGCAATATTCATAAACAGCTTGACAGCCCAAAATAACATAAAAAAATAAGTCCTCAATAGTTATCACTTTTAAATGTTGTATAAAAGAAAAATGCAAGATTGCTGTAACAAGATGGCATCATTTGACTTTATTGAGATTGCACAGTAGACCTGTTCAGTGTCTCTCTTCAACCTCAGTGTGTCTGTAATCTTTACCCATGCTGACAGGAAGCACTATCCTAGATGATGCACATGACAGCACTGTCAATTATGTATCTCTCTTCCTCTCTCTGCCATGTTATCCATTTGAGAAGAACACACAAACGTTCACGCACGTAGCTGGGCACACGAACGTACATACATACGTACGTACGCACCCACACACACACACACACACACACACACACACACACACACACACACACACACACACACACACACACACACACACACACACACACACACACACACACACACACACACACACACACACACACACACACACACACACCTAGGCCTATTTCATTCTGCTCCAGCTCCATCACTGTAGTATATTAGCTGATAAAGAATACAAAAGCATCTGAAAAGAAGTTCTTCATCAGTTGCTAAACAGTGACAGTTCCAGGGGAAATGGCTGTGGAATGTAATAAGCCTTGCAGATGTGAGAATACAAATAGAGCCACCAAGCAGTACTGTAGATAATGAGAATTACTGGAGATATGGAAACAGGAGCAGCCATGTTTCATCCATGAATTATACTGAGAAAATAACGTACCAGAGAAGAATCAATGGTGTTCACAAACCAAAATAATGTTTTGGAACCAGTTTCCTAGAAAACTGACGCTTATACACTGATATTGGACTGAAACAGAATAGCAGAGCAGTCTTCTAATTTTAATTAGGCCTTGGGTGAGACATATGATCATTTAAAAGCATTATAACCAACCAAAACCCCCCAAAAAGGATGTTCATTATGTATTTATTTAACCATCTCATAAGATCGCAAGTCTTTTCTCATAATGAATTGGTCGATAGAGCAAAAAATATGAAACAAGCGAATAAGAACACAGATATTCTATCACTTTAAGGAAGTACCACGTAGTTACAGTAACAAAGTCGGTAACGCCTTCTGTTGAATACTTGCTTCATAATGCATTATATGCGCATTAATGATGCCTTGTGAGCGATGCATAATGCATATCATGCTTGAAGATGAAGATGTATAACACTGATGTTAAGTGGAGGAGAGTGTTGCAGTGTTGAACGGCTGGCTGGTGATCAGATATTGAACTTGTACACTCTCTCTCTCTCTCTCTCTCTCTCTCTCTCTCTCTCTCTCTCCGCCATCTCTCCCTCTCTCTCCGCCTTCTCTCTTTCTCTGCCTTCTCTCTCTCGCTCTCTCTTTCTCTCTCTCTCTGCCTTCTCTCTCTCTCCGCTCTCTTAACGCCTTCTCTCTCTCTCCGCCTTCTCTCTTTCTCTGCCTTCTCGCTCTCTCTTTCTCTCTCTCTCTGCCTTCTCTCTCTCCGCTCTCTCCGCCTTCTCTCTCTCTCCGCCTTCTCTCTCTCTCTGCCTTCTCTCTCAACTCTATCTTCCTCTCCTTTTCTCTTTCTTTCCCTCTCTCTCTCTCTCTCTCTCTCTCTCTCGCTCTCAATTTTCAATTAAATTAAATTAAATTTGCTTTATTGGGATGATGTAACAATGTACATATTGCCAAAGCTTACTTTGGATATTTACAAAATTAAAATAATAAGAATCAAAATTGTCAACGGGACAACAGGAACAACAATAACCAAGAGTCAAAATAACCATACATTGAACAATAACAATAAGCATACAGTAGAGGACATGTGCAGGTTGATTGGTCTGTCAGACACTGTCCCTCACCTTGTGGCAGGCAGCAATGTAGTGGCTGCCAACTTACAGCTCTCTGCGTCCTCCCCCAACAGGACAGGTAGCCTACTCTCATCAGAGAGTTCTTTGAAACCTTGAATAGGGTTTTAAATTTGGGGAAATGACACTCTCTATCATTGTTTTATATTTTTGACATTTTAATTTTATTAGTGTGATGTTTTATTAGTGTGATGAATGTCCTTTATTAGTGTGATGAATGTCCTTTATTAGTGTGATGAATGTCCTTTATTAGTGTGATGAATGTCCTTTATTAGTGTGATGTATGTCCTTTATTAGTGTGATGTATGTACTTTATTAGTGTGATGTATGTCCTTTATTAGTGTGATGTATGTACTTTATTAGTTTGATATATGTCCTTTAGTGGTGTGATGTATATCCTATATTAGTGTGATGTATGTACTTGGAGAGATTGGTCTACATGGACAAGTTCTGGCCTGGTTTAGATCTTATCTGTCGGAAAGATATCAGTTTGTCTCTGTGAATGGTTTGTCCTCTGACAAATCAATTGTAAATTCGGTGTTCCTCAAGGTTCCGTTTTAGGACCACTATTGTTTTCACTATATATTTTACCTCTTGGGGATGTCATTCGAAAACATAATGTTAAATTTCACTGCTATGCGGACGACACACAGCTGTACATTTCAATGAAACATGGTGAAGCCCCAAAATTGCCCTCGCTAGAAGCCTGTGTTTCAGACATAAAGAAGTGGATGGCTGCAAACTTTCTACTTTTAAACTCGGACAAAACAGAGATGCTTGTTCTAGGTCCCAAGAAACAAAGAGATCTTCTGTTGAATTTGACAATTAATCTGGATGGTTGTACAGTCGTCTCAAATAAAACTGTGAAGGCCATCGGCGTTACTCTGGACCCTGATCTCTCTTTTGAAGAACATATCAAGACTGTTTCAAGGACAGCTTTTTTCCATCTACGTAACATTGCAAAAATCAGAAACTTTCTGTCCAAAAATGACGCAGAAAAATGTAATCCATGCTTTTGTTACTTCTAGGCTGGACTACTGCAATGCTCTACTTTCCGGCTACCCGGATAAAGCACTAAACAAACTTCAGTTAGTGCTAAATACGGCTACTAGAATCCTGACTAGAACCAAAAAATTTGATCATATTACTCCAGTGCTAGCCTCCCTACACTGGCTTCCTGTTAAGGCAAGGGCTGATTTCAAGGTTTTACTGCTAACCTACAAAGCATTACATGGGCTTGCTCCTACCTATCTTTCCGATTTGGTCCTGCCGTACATACCTACACGTACGCTACGGTCACAAGACGCAGGCCTCCTAACTGTCCCTAGAATTTCTAAGCAAACGGCTGGAGGTAGGGCTTTCTCCTATAGAGCTCCATTTTTATGGAATGGTCTGCCTACCAATGTGAGAGACGCAGACTCAGTCTCAACCTTTAAGTCTTTACTGAAGACGTATCTCTTCAGTAGGTCCTATGATTAAGTATAGTCTGGCCCAGGAGTGTGAAGGTGAACGGAAAGGCTGGAGCAACGAACCGCCCTTGCTGTCTCTGCCTTGCCGGTTCCCCTCTTTCCACTGGGATTCTCTGCCTCTAACCCTTTTACAGGGGCTGAGTCACTGGCTTACTGGTGTTCTTCCATGCCGTCCATGGGAGGGGTGCGTCACTTGAGTGGGTTGAGTCACTGACGTGGTCTTCCTGTCTGGGTTGGCGCCCCCCCTTGGGTTGTGCCATGGCGGAGATCTTTGTGTGCTATACTCGGCCTTGTCTTAGGACGGTAAGTTGGTGGTTGGAGACATCCCTCTAGTGGTGTGGGGGCTGCGCTTTGGCAAAGTGGGTGGGGTTATATCCTGCCTGTTTGGCCCTGTCCGGGGGTATCATCGGATGGGGCCACAGTGTCTTCTGATCCCTCCTGTCTCAGCCTCCAGTATTTATGCTGCAGTAGTTTATGTGTCGGGGGGCTAGGGTCAGTCTGTTACATCTGGAGTATTTCTCTTGTCTTATCCGGTGTCCTGTGTGAATTTAAATATGCTCTCTCTAATTCTCTCTTTCTGTCTTTCTCTCGGAGGACCTGAGCCCTAGGACCATGCCTCAGGACTACCTGGTATGATGACTCCTTGCTGTCCCCAGTCCACCTGGCCGTGCTGCTGCTCCAGTTTCAACTGTTCTGCCTGCGGCTATGGAACCCTGACCTGTTCACTGGACGTGCTTGTTGCACCCTCGACAACTACTATGATTATTATTATTTGACCATGCTGGCCATTTATGAACATTTTAACATCTTGACCATGTACTGTTATAATATCCACCCGGCACAGCCAGAAGAGGACTGGCCACCCGTCATAGCCTGGTTCCTCTCTAGGTTTCTTCCTAGGTTTTTGGCCTTTCTAGGGAGTTTTTCCTAGGGAGTTTTTCCTAGCCACCGTGCTTCTTTCACATGCATTGCTTGCTGTTTGGGGTTTTAGGCTGGGTTTCTGTACAGCACTTTGAGATATCAGCTGATGTACGAAGGGCTATATAAATAAATTTGATTTGATTTGATAAATGTCCTTTATTAGTGTGATGAATGTCCTTTATTAGTGTGATGTATGTCCTTTATTAGTGTGATGTATTTCCTTTATTAGTGTGATGTATGTCCTTTATTAGTGTGATGAATGTACTTTATTAGTGTGATGTATGTCCTTTATTAGTGTGATGTATTTCCTTTATTAGTGTGATGTATGTCCTTTATTAGTGTGAGGTTTGTCCTTTATTAGTGTGAGGTATGTCCTTTAGTGGTGTGAGGTATGTCCTTTATTAGTTTGATGTATGTCCTTTAGTGGTGTGATGTATGTCCTTTATTAGTGTGATGTATGTCCTTTATTAGTGTGATGTATGTACTTTATTAGTGTGATGTATGTACTTTATTAGTGTGATGAATGTCCTTTATTAGTGTGATGTATGTACTTTATTAGTGTGAGGAATGTTCTTTATTAGTGTGATGTATGTACTTTATTAGTGTGATGAATGTCCTTTATTAGTGTGATGTATGTCCTTTATTAGTGTGATGTATGTCCTTTATTAGTGTGAGGTGTGTCCTTTATTAGTGTGAGGTGTGTACTTTATTAGTGTGATGAATGTCCTTTATTAGTGTGATGTATGTCCTTTATTAGTGTGATGTATGTCCTTTATTAGTGTGAGGTGTGTCCTTTATTAGTGTGAGGTGTGTCCTTTAGTGGTGTGAGGTATGTCCTTTAGTGGTGTGAGGTATGTCCTTTATTTGTTTGATGTATGTCCTTTAGTGGTGTGATGTATGTCCTTTATTAGTGTGATGTATATCCTATATTAGTGTGAGGTATGTCCTTTATTAGTGTGATGAATGTCCTTTATTAGTGTGATGTATGTACTTTATTAGTGTGATGAATGTCCTTTATTAGTGTGATGTATTTACTTTATTAGTGTGATGAATGTCCTTTATTAGTGTGATGTATGTCCTTTATTAGTGTGATGTATGTCCTTTATTAGTGTGAGGTGTGTCCTTTATTAGTGTGAGGTGTGTCCTTATTGTGTCATGTCCTTTATTAGTGTGAGGTATGTCCTTTAGTGGTGTGCGGCATGTGCGAGGTTTTGGGTTAATGATAGTGGCATGAAAAAAACAAGCTCAAAGCTGCTGCCTGCTATGGACTACAGATACATCAGATGAGGGAGAGGGAGAGAGAAAAAAACATCTCAAGGGAAGCCTTTCAAAAATACTTCTAAATCCTCTCTGTAGCTGGGCGAATTTAGCAAAATGGGGAGAGAATTAACTTCAAGCATGGATGGTGCAGTTTTACTTCTTTTCAGGCACGGAGGACATCTTGCTCTGAGAGATAAGTGGAAGCTGTTGTTGGAATTTGTAAAACGGAAACTAAAGCCCCTCTATCTACACCACTGCCGTCATCCTCTTGTGTGCTAAAAACAATTCAATCAGAGTCTTTTAAAGGAACAAAATGCGCCATCAACATAAATACACCATTATTGTGTCAGTCTCAGCATATTACCCCTGATATCACTTCCATTGTTAAGAGGAAAAACATTATAAAGCACAAAACCAGTATTATCTGCTTTTTTCTGTTCCACTATATTTAGTTTTCATTACTCCTATCTGGGTCCTAAAGTCACGCCGACCCACGTAACAACAATTCATAGGTGTCAATAAGGAGATGTCTGAAAAATCCAATATCTATGAGGCAGGGGGCATCTAGAAATAGGGCTTGACATCAGAGTAAAGTAGAGAATAAGCCAGGCTGTCAGAAAGGCTGTTAAGGGTAGGCAGGCAGTGTCTAGGACGCCTATTGTGCTTCAGCCCTGCGAGGTCCTCTCCAGGGATGTGTTTTTGACATATGCTATTAAAATGTACAAATATCTGACAGATGAACGTCATCAGGGAGCAATGAAATCGGAGAAATAGGATATGCCAGGGCTTGAAAAATACTATAAGTTCTGAAGGGGGTATCTTTCAGGAACTTTCTTTGGCATTAATCATATCTAGAGGTGAAACTATATACAAACTTTATTCACCTTGAAAGTGTTCAATGGGGATGGAACTTTTCAGGTGTTGATGTAGACATATTACTCCACTTTGTGTTCTTTCTCAACAGCCGAATGGAGAGACAGCAGAATAGAGTATAATTGATGTGGATGACATCGTACATGCACCATTCAGTAGGCTTTTATGATATTCTCCCCTGGGTGACCCTTCTTAGTAAGGCCTGGGCTCTGTGTGGTTTGAGTAGACCAACCCTGGGAGCAATATAACGATCGCTATTCAAGGCTATAGATAGTTAGCCTTGTGTGGTTTGGAAAGGGCCTATTCTGGGAGCAATATATTGATAATTATTCCAGGCTATTGGGAGAGGGGAGTGCATTACGAACAAGGCTTTATGGAGCGTCCTCCCTCATCACTATGAACCAGGCTTTATGGAGTGTCCTCCCTCCTCACTATGAACCAGGCTTTAGGGAGCGTCCTGCCTCATCACTATGAACCAGGCTTTAGGGAGCGTCCTGCCTCATCACTATGAACCAGGCTTTATGGAGTGTCCTCCCTCCTCACTATGAACCAGGCTTTAGGGAGCGTCCTGCCTCATCACTATGAACCAGGCTTTAGGGAGAGTCCTGCCTCATCACTATGAACTAGGCTTTAGGGTGCATCCTGCCTCATCACTATGAAGCAGGCTTTAGGGTGCATCCTGCCTCATCACTATGAAGCAGGCTTTAGGGAGTATCCTCCCTCATCACTATGAACCAGGCTTTAGGGAGCGTCATCCCTCATCACTATGAACTAGGCTTTAGGGTGCATCCTGCCTCATCACTATGAAGCAGGCTTTAGGGAGTATCCTCCCTCCTCACTATGAACCAGGCTTTATGGAGCATCCTCCCTCATTGCTGTGAACCAGGCTTTAGGGAGCATCCTCCCTCATCACTATGAACCAGGCTTTGGGGAATATCCTCCCTCATCACTATGAACCAGGCTTTGGGGAATATCCTCCCTCATCACTATGAATCAGGCTTCAGGGAGCGTCCTGACTCATCACTATGAACCAGGCTTTAGGGAGCATCCTGCCTCATCACTATGAACCAGGCTTTAGGGAGAGTCCTGACTCATCATTATGAATCAGGCTTTAGGGAACATCCTGCCTCATCACTATGAACCAGGCTTTAGGGAGAGTCCTGACTCATCATTATGAACCAGGCTTTATGGAGTGTCCTCCCTCCTCACTATGAACCAGGCTTTAGGGAGCGTCCTGCCTCATCACTATGAACCAGGCTTTAGGGAGCATCCTGCCTCATCACTATGAACCAGGCTTTAGGGAGAGTCCTGACTCATCATTATGAATCAGGCTTTAGGGAACATCCTGCCTCATCACTATGAACCAGGCTTTAGGGAGCGTCCTGCCTCATCACTATGAACCAGGCTTTATGGAGTGTCCTCCCTCCTCACTATGAACCAGGCTTTAGGGAGCGTCCTGCCTCATCACTATGAACCAGGCTTTAGGGAGAGTCCTGCCTCATCACTATGAACTAGGCTTTAGGGTGCATCCTGCCTCATCACTATGAAGCAGGCTTTAGGGTGCATCCTGCCTCATCACTATGAAGCAGGCTTTAGGGAGTATCCTCCCTCATCACTATGAACCAGGCTTTAGGGAGCGTCATCCCTCATCACTATGAACTAGGCTTTAGGGTGCATCCTGCCTCATCACTATGAAGCAGGCTTTAGGGAGTATCCTCCCTCCTCACTATGAACCAGGCTTTATGGAGCATCCTCCCTCATTGCTGTGAACCAGGCTTTAGGGAGCGTCCTCCCTCATCACTATGAACCAGGCTTTGGGGAATATCCTCCCTCATCACTATGAACCAGGCTTTGGGGAATATCCTCCCTCATCACTATGAATCAGGCTTCAGGGAGCGTCCTGACTCATCACTATGAACCAGGCTTTAGGGAGCATCCTGCCTCATCACTATGAACCAGGCTTTAGGGAGAGTCCTGACTCATCATTATGAATCAGGCTTTAGGGAACATCCTGCCTCATCACTATGAACCAGGCTTTAGGGAGAGTCCTGACTCATCATTATGAATCAGGCTTTAGGGAGCATCCTGCCTCATCACTATGAACCAGGCTTTAGGGAGAGTCCTGCCTCATCACTATGAACCAGGCTTTAGGGAACATCCTGCCTCATCACTATGAACCAGGCTTTAGGGAGAGTCCTGACTCATCATTATGAATCAGGCTTTAGGGAGCATCCTGCCTCATCACTATGAACCAGGCTTTAGGGAGAGTCCTGCCTCATCACTATGAACCAGGCTTTAGGGAGAGTCCTGCCTCATCACTATGAACCAGGCTTTAGGGAGAGTCCTGCCTCATCACTATGAACCAGGCTTTAGGGAGAGTCCTGCCTCATCACTATGAACCAGGCTTTTGGGAGCGTCCTCCCTCATCAGGCCATTTATACACCTTCATCAAAAATGCATTTGGCTGGTAGTTCTCAGGCTGACGCAACAGGAAACCGTGCTGCAGATGACCTATACCCATAAGTGGCAAATGGATGACTAAATAATACATCTGTCCTGTGCTTCTCAATAGCTGTACATTTAGATTATCCAGCAAAGTGGCCAGGAGCCAACAGTCCAATCCCACTCTTCACTTTATCCACAACAAGCTGTCAGTCCAATGAGGATCAAGAGAAAATCCCTTGTTTGTTTTATGGCTTGGAGATACCTCCATTATTATTCAATCTTATGATGCTGCCTTCCAATTCTCACATCTGTGCAAATGAACATTGAATTTGTCATTGTGTATTAATTGTCATCGACACAATCAGTTGATTGTGTTGATTGGATGTTGAGTTTTACTCAGAAAGGCACCATGGCATGTCAATATTAGTTTCTGATGAAATTGTAGGCTTCTTCTGAATGATATTTGAAGGGCCTTCATTGGAAATGAATGCAAAATTAAGAACATTTTGATATTGCTATCAACCAGCGTGTGGAATTTGACTTGTTAAAATCAGAATCTTGAGCAAATTCATCCTGCCATTGAAATTATTGCGGAAAAAGCGTTGAATGAGCAGAAGTGACACCAACTCTATAGAGTGGTGAGTTTTTTCATTTTCCTGTCAATTAACTTGTGACATTCATGGATTACGCATTATATTAATAAAGTCTGATTTATTCAACCAATATGATAGTCAGTTGAAAAAAGGACAAGACTGTGTACATATCTGGCTGTATTGGTAAAATCACCATATATCCCATTGAGCCAAGTGGGTTTAGAGGCTGCCTGTTGTCACACTTCCAAGACCAGTCAGAAATGACCAGTTAATCCTATGCCAATGATGCCAGTGGATCTCAAAACTGAACTTGGATCCACGTTAAGTAGCAATGATATCCTTCACCACCTCTGGTCTCTTGGTCCTCCAACCCCAATGGTAGGACAGCTCCCACTTAGCCCAGTTCAAGCTCTTCTCTGTCCCGGCACCCCAGTGGTGGAACCGGCTACCCCCTGAAGCTAGGGGACATCAGAGTCCCTGCCCATCTTCCGGAAGCATCTGAAACTCTACCTCTTCAAAGAGTATCTTAAATAATCCCCCTCCTGACCTCGAATCCCAGTCCACTTTTCTAGCTCTGACTTTGCTGATAGCTACTTTGAGGAAAAGTGTACTTAATATGCATGTGATATTTACATTTTTACATTTAAGTCATTTAGCAGACGCTCTTATCCAGAGCGACTTACAAATTGGTGCATTCACCTTATAATATCCAGTGGAACAACCACTTTACAATAGTGCATCTAAATCTTTTGAGGGGGGGGTTACTTTATCCTATCCCAGGTATTCCTTGAAGAGGTGGGGTTTCAGGTGTCTCCGGAAGGTGGTGATTGACTCCGCTGTCCTGGCGTCGTGAGGGAGCTTGTTCCACCATTGGGGTGCCAGAGCAGCGAACAGTTTTGACTGGGCTGAGCGGGAACTGTGCTTCCTCAGAGGTAGGGAGGCGAGCAGGCCAGAGGTGGATGAACGGAGTGCCCTTGTTTGGGTGTAGGGCCTGATCAGAGCCTGAAGGTACGGAGGTGCCGTTCCCCTCACAGCTCCGTAGGCAAGCACCATGGTCTTGTAGCGGATGCGAGCTTCGACTGGAAGCCAGTGGAGAGAGCGGAGGAGCGGGGTGACGTGAGAGAACTTGGGAAGGTTGAACACCAGACGGGCTGCGGCGTTCTGGATGAGTTGTAGGGGTTTAATGGCACAGGCAGGGAGCCCAGCCAACAGCGAGTTGCAATAATCCAGACGGGAGATGACAAGTGCCTGGATTAGGACCTGCGCCGCTTCCTGTGTGAGGCAGGGTCGTACTCTGCGAATGTTGTAGAGCATGAACCTACAGGATCGGGTCACCACCTTGATGTTGGTGGAGAACGACAGGGTGTTGTCCAGGGTCACGCCAAGGCTCTTAGCACTCTGGGAGGAGGACACAAGGGAGTTGTCAACCGTGATGGCGAGATCATGGAACGGGCAGTCCTTCCCCGGGAGGAAGAGCAGCTCCGTCTTGCCGAGGTTCAGCTTGAGGTGGTGATCCGTCATCCACACTGATATGTCTGCCAGACATGCAGAGATGCGATTCGCCACCTGGTTGTCAGAAGGGGGAAAGGAGAAGATTAATTGTGTGTCATCTGCATAGCAATGATATGAGAGACCATGTGAGGATATGACAGAGCCAAGTGACTTGGTGTATAGCGAGAATAGGAGTGGGCCAAGAACAGAGCCCTGGGGGACACCAGTGGTGAGAGCACGTGGTGCGGAGACAGATTCTCGCCACGCCACCTGGTAGGAGCGACCTGTCAGGTAGGACGCGATCCAAGCGTGGGCGGCGCCGGAGATGCCCAGCTCGGAGAGGGTGGAGAGGAGGATCTGATGGTTCACGGTATCAAAGGCAGCAGATAGGTCTAGAAGGATGAGAGCAGAGGAGAGAGAGTTAGCTTTAGCAGTGCGGAGAGCCTCCGTGACACAGAGAAGAGCAGTCTCAGTTGAATGCCCAGTCTTGAAACCTGACTGATTAGGATCAAGAAGGTCATTCTGAGAGAGAGAGCAAGAGAGCTGGCCAAGGACGGCACGTTCAAGAGTTTTGGAGAGAAAGGAAAGAAGGGATACTGGTCTGTAGTTGTTGACATCGGAGGGATCGAGTGTAGGTTTTTTCAGAAGGGGTGCAACTCTCGCTCTCTTGAAGACGGAAGGGACGTAGCCAGCGGTCAAGGATGAGTTGATGAGCGAGGTGAGGTAGGGGAGAAGGTCTCCGGAAATGGTCTGGAGAAGAGAGGAGGGGATAGGGTCAAGTGGGCAGGTTGTTGGGCGGCCGGCCGTCACAAGACGCGAGATTTCATCTGGAGAGAGAGGGGAGAAAGAGGTCAAAGCACAGGGTAGGGCAGTGTGAGCAGGACCAGCAGTGTCGTTTGACTTAGCAAACGAGGATCGGATGTCGTCAACCTTCTTTTCAAAATGGTTGACGAAGTCATCCGCAGAGAGGGAGGAGGGGGGGGAGGGGGAGGAGGATTCAGGAGGGAGGAGAAGGTAGCAAAGAGCTTCCTAGGGTTAGAGGCAGATGCTTGGAGTTTAGAGTGGTAGAAAGTGGCTTTAGCAGCAGAGACAGAAGAGGAAAATGTAGAGAGGAGGGAGTGAAAGGATGCCAGGTCCGCAGGGAGGCGAGTTTTCCTCCATTTCCGCTCGGCTGCCCGGAGCCCTGTTCTGTGAGCTCGCAGTGAGTCGTCGAGCCACGGAGCAGGAGGGGAGGACCGAGCCGGCCTGGAGGATAGGGGACAGAGGAAATCAAAGGATGCAGAGAGGGAGGAGAGGAGGGTTGAGGAGGCAGAATCAGGAGATAGGTTGGAGAAGGTTTGAGCAGAGGGAAGAGATGATAGGATGGAAGAGGAGAGAGTAGCGGGAGAGAGAGAGCGAAGGTTGGGACGGCGCAATACCATCCGAGTAAAGATGAGGTCAAGCGTATTGCCTGCCTTGTGAGTAGGGGGGGAAGGTGAGAGGGTGAGGTCGAAAGAGGAGAGGAGTGGAAAGAAGGAGGCAGAGAGGAATGAGTCGAAGGTAGACGTGGGGAGGTTAAAGTCACCCAGAACTGTGAGAGGTGAGCCATCCTCAGGAAAGGAACTTATCAAGGCGTCAAGCTCATTGATGAACTCTCCAAGGGAACCTGGAGGGCGATAAATGATAAGGATGTTAAGCTTGAAAGGGCTGGTAACTGTGACAGCATGGAATTCAAATGAGGAGATAGACAGATGGGTCAGGGGAGAAAGAGAGAATGTCCACTTGGGAGAGATGAGGATTCCAGTGCCACCACCCCGCTGGCTCGATGCTCTAGGGGTATGCGAGAACACGTAGTCAGACGAGGAGAGAGCAGTAGGAGTAGCAGTGTTATCTGTGGTAATCCATGTTTCCATCAGCGCCAGGAAGTCTAGGGACTGGAGGGTAGCATAGGCTGAGATGAACTCAGCCTTGTTGGCCGCAGACCGGCAGTTCCAGAGGCTGCCGGAGACCTGGAACTCCACGTGGGTCGTGCGCGCTGGGACCACCAGGTTAGAGTGGCAGCGGCCACGCGGTGTGGAGCGTTTGTATGGCCTGTGCAGAGGAGAGAGAACAGGGATAGACAGACACATAGTAGACAAGCTACAGAAGAGGCTACGCTAATGCAAAGGAGATTGGAATGACAAGTGGACTACACGTCTCGAATGTTCAGGAAGTTAAGCTTACGTTGCAAAAATCTTATTGACTAAAATGATACAGTACTGCTGGCTGGTGGAGTAGGCTAGCTAGCAGTGGCTGCGTTGTTGACTTTGAACGTGTAGCTGGCTAGGTAACCTCGATAGTTTCAGTACTACACCATGTCATGATACAAAGCAACTTTGTAGCTAGCTAGCTAACATAACACTAATCAAGACGTTCCTTGTAATGTATTTAGTTTCTACAATGCTGCTCGTCGGTAATAGTTGGCTGGGTTAGGAAAAATGGCGTCGCGGGGGACGGAAATAGCTGGCTAGCTAACCTCGATGGCTGGCTAGCTAACAATTATCAAGCTATGACAAAGACAACTAAGTAGCTAGCTAGGTAACACTGCACTAGTCAAATCGTTCCGTTGTAAAGTATTAGTATCTACAGCGCTGCTAGTCGGTAACGGTTGGCTAGCTGGCAGTGGGTTAATGATGACTAGGTGTGTTGACTAAGTCTGGCGCCGCGTCGCGGCTGGCTAGCTCACCTCGATAATACTCAAACTCAAACTACACAATTATCTTAGATACAGAGACAGCAAAGACAACTATGTAGCTGGCTAACTAACACTAACACCACACTAATCAAGTCGTTACGTTGTAATGTAATAGTTTCTGCAGTGCTGCTAGTCGGTAGAAGCTAGCAGCTAGCAGTGTTGACAACGTTAGGAGGACGAAGATAGCTAGCCTCGATAATTACTCAATTACTCTAAACTACACAATTATCTTTGATACAAAGACGGCTATGTAGCTAGCTAAGAAGAATTGCTCAGATCAAACAAATCAAGCCGTTGTAATGTAGTGTAGTGTAATATTACCTGTGGAGCTGCTCGTTCCAAACCGGATATGTTGTTTTCCCACCTAGCTATCTTATGATGAATGCACCAACTGTAAGTCGCTCTGGATAAGAGTGTCTGCTAAATGGCTAAAATGTAAAAATATATCGAACCAGTCGTGACTATTCAACAAAACAATACCAAAATGTTAAAGTTTCTATGCAGCAAATTTCTTAGTTACATGATTGTTTAACCAGCAAAGGAGTTTTGCAGTTGAAGGCACAGTATTTATGAAGTTTGGCAATGAGGACGAAAACTAGGATTGTTCAGCTAGCCAGCTAGTTTAGCCTGGGAAAACGAGCTCAGGCCTAGAGTGCCAGCTGTTTGGGGGGCTGCCTCTCGTTCTTCCCAGGTAGGCTCCGATATCGCTCGATTACCTGGCCCCAAGTCCAGTCTCTCCTCTCAATCCACTCCTGATGTGACCAGGTATCCATTTCTGCCCGGGCACGCTGCTTGATCCAATCATGGTGAGTAGTTCTGTAACGCGGGTCGTATAAAGGGGACCAAGGCGCAGCGTGTAGAGTGCTCATATTTACTTTTAATGAATATACTTAAGCAAAACGACCGACAACAGTAAACAACTACCCACAAAACCCAGGAAGAAAAACCCCTACTTAAATATGATCTCTAATCAGAGGCAACAAGGATCAGCTGCCTCCAATTAGAGATTGGAACCCAAACAACCCCAACATAGAAATAGAAAAAGTAGAACAACCCAAAACACACCGTGTCACGCCCTGTCCTACTCTACTATAGAAAATGACATCTTACTAGGGTCAGGACGTGACAGTAGACTCCTCCTCACCACTCTGTGGAGATGGGTAGACCGCACAAAGCTTACATTCCACCACATTCAGCAAAAACAAATTAAAAATAGACTTCAATTAACACATTTAATCTAAAACACATACATGTATGTGTCTGGTAATTCATACAGTCACTTTTACCTCATATGAATTATTGATCACACAGAAGACAAGACACACAGAAGATTGTAAGTCGATGTTTAATCAAGGACCCTGCCTTTTCCCCCCTTCCGATGGCAAAACAAAACGTTATTACTATTGCAGATCCAGCCCCTTCGTGTTGCTGAGTTTCATCATACTTACAGCGAGTGACAAAAAGGGAAAGTTATCTTATTGTACCTCTGTTGAATAATAGATTGGAGTTTTGGGTCCCAGTGCAGATGTTACCTTCCTCTCTCTTCTCCTAGAGTAGACTGTTACTGTGTTGTGTAATTTCCTGTTTTCTCCAATGGGTGCACGTCTCGTCTGTCCCTCTATGATGTCTATTATAGTGGTCTAGGGTGCTCTGGAGGTATGGGAAAGAGCTGGGGCCACTCTTCTAAGGTAGTGAACCCAACACCCCTCCTCTCAACCACATCACCCTCCTCCAACAGGTGGGGTTCAGGTAGAACAGGAATGTTTCTGTCTAGGAGACACCTAGTGGATCTCTAAACTTGTAATATCCATTGTAAACTTTCTGTTGTTGTAACATTTGAACTTAACATGGTTTACATGCTAATGCCTATTGCTGTATTAGGACTACATGTTTCTCCTTTGCATGTCATTTTTGTATCCGCTTTAGTTTTTGGGATATTCTTTGTCAATATTTAAAAACAGAAGCCAGACTGCAACATTTTAGTAGCCTAGGACTGTGGCATGTGTCTGTGCACTTTCCCTCCACTGCGCGCAATAAACGGGACACACAAAAGCAGCACAATTTACAGCTCAATTTGATACTGAACAAAATTATATACTCAACATGTAAAGAGTTGGTCCCATGTTTCATGAGCTGAAATAGTAGATCCCAGAAATGTTCCAAGAACAAAAAGCTTATTTCTCTCAAATGTTGTGGACAAATTTGTTTACATCCCTGTTAGTGAGCATTTCTCCTTTGCCAAGATAGTCCATCCACCTGACAGGTATGGCATATCAAGAAGCTGATTAAACAGCATGGTCATTACACAGGTGCACCTTGTGCTGGGGACAATAAAAAGCCACTCTAAAATGTGCAATTTTGTCAAACAACTCAATGCCACAGATGTCTCAAGGGAGCATGCAATTGGCATGCTGACTCAAGGAATGTCCAAAGCAGTTGCCAGATAATTGAATGTTAATTTCTCTACCATAAGCCACCTCCAACGTCATTTTATAGAATTTGGCAGTACGTCCAACCAGACTCACAACAGCAGACCACGTGTAACCATGTCAGCCCAAGACCTCCACATCCGGCTTCTTCATATGCGGGATCGTCTGAGACCAGCCAACCGGACAGCTGATGAAACTATGGGTTTGCACAACCGAAGGATTTCTGCACAAACCGTCAGAAACAGTCTCATAGAAGCTCTGCAGTCTTGACCTGACTGCAGTTTGGTGTCGTAATCAACTTCAGTGGGGAAATGCTCACCTTCGATGGCCACTGGCACGCTGGAGAAGAGTTCACTTCACAGATGAATCCAGGTTTCAACAGTACCGGGCAGATGGCAGACACTGTGTATGGCATCGTGTGGGAGATCGGTTTGCTGATGTCAACTTTGTGAACAGAGTGCCAAATGGTCATGGTGAGGTTATGGTATGGGCAGCATAAGCTGCGAACAACGAACACATTTGCATTTTATCCATGGCATTTTGAATGCACAGAGATACTGTGACGAGATCCTGAGGCCCATTGTCGTGCCGTTTATCTGCCGCCATCACCTCATGTTTCAGCATGATAATGCACGGCCCCATGTCACAAGGATCTGTACACAATTCCTGGAATCTGAAAATGACCCAGTTCTTCAATGGCCTGCATACTCACCAGACATGTCACCCATTGAGCATGTATGGGATGCTCTGGATCGACATGTACGACTGTGTGTTTCAGTTCCCACCAATATCTAGCAACTTTGCACAGCTATTGAAGAGGAGTGGGACAACATTCCACAGGCCACAATCAACAGCCTGATCAACTCTATGTGAAGGAGATGTGTCACGCTGCATGAGGCTAATGGTCAAACCAGATACTGACTGGTTTTCTGATCCACTACACTACCTTTTTTTCAAGGTATCTGTGACCAACAGATGCATATCTGTATTCCCAGTCATGCGAAATCCATAGATTAGGGCCCAATGAATTTATTTCATTTGACTGATTTCCTTATATGAACTGTAACTCAGTAAAATCGTTGAAATTGTTGCATATTGAATTTATTTTTGTTCAGTGTACATTGAATTCACTGATGTGAGTGCATCATGCTGTAATTTCATAAAGTACAGCATGGGAGGACTCTAGGACACCAGCATGTGAATCCTTTTATCTAATAACTTTTTGACAACCAAGATGACGTTTTCTGTACAGCAATGACCCGTTGCAAGACCCACTGGTTGATGCTTATTTATAAAACCCTCTTAGGACTCACTTCCTCTATCTGACTTATCTACTGCAGCCGTCATCCTTCACATACAACACCAGTTCTGCCAGTCACATTCTGTTAAAGGTCCCCAAAGAACACACATCCTTTGGTCGCTCGTCTTTTCAGTTCGCTGCAGCTAGCGACTGGAACTAGCTGCAAAAAAACACTCAAACTGGACAGTTTTATCTCAATCACTTCAATCAAAGACTCAATTATCGACACTCTTACTGACAGTTGTGGCTACTTTGCGTGATGTATTGTTGTCTCTGCCTTCTTGCCCTTTGTGCTGTTGTCTGTGCCCAATAATGTTTGTACCCTGTTTTGTGCTGCTACGATGTTGTGCTGCTGCCATGTTGTGTTGCTACCATGTTGTGTTTCTACCATGCTGTGTTGTCATGTGTTTCTGTCATGCTATGTTGTTGTCTTAGGTCTCTCTTTATGTAGTGTTGTGTTGTCACTCTTGTTGTGATGTGTGTTTTGTCCTATAGTATTTTAATCGATTTTTATTTTTAATCCCAGCCCCCACTCCCGCAGGAGGCCTTTTGCCTTTTGGTAGGCTGTCTTTGTAAATAAGAATGTGTTCTTAACTGACTTGCCTAGTTAAATAAAGGTTAAATAAAAAATAAAAAAAATAAGAAAATGACCCGTTGGAACTGGTCATCGACATTTAGCTTACAACAAGTTTAAACTTTCAGTCAGGTAGAAGATTCGGTGATATGATACAGCACTGGCTGGCTCATATGTCTGTGGGTCTGGGAGGGAGAAGGGGGTAGCTGCAGCTCAATATGGCAACCAGAGTAGGTTATGGGCGTTTGGGTGTGTCGGAAGGAATGTAGTGGGAGTGTGGAAAAGATTAGGTGTGTCGAAAGGAATGTAGTGGGTGTGTGGAAAATATTAGGTGTGTCGAAAGGAATGTAGTGGGCGTGTGGAAAGGAGTGGGTGTGTCGAAAGGAATGTAGTGGGCGTGTGGAAAGGAGTGGGTGTGTGTCTAGAAAAGTAGTGGGTGGGTGTGTGGAACGGAGTGGGTGTGTCGAAAGTGCTCTGCTACCTGTGGCTCAGTTGGTAGCCTGTGACTCAGTTGGTAGAGCATGGTGTGTGCAACGCCAGGGTTGTGGGTTCGATTCCCACGGGGGGCCAGTACAATAAAAAATGCATGAAATGAAATGTATGAAATGTATGTATTCACTACTGTAAGTCGCTCTGGATAAGAGCGTCTGCTAAATGACTAAAATGTAAATATTACATTGAGCTACCATACCATGAGAGATTGGGCTAATGTTTTGAAGCCCGAGGATGAGTCTGAGACTTATTTCACAGTTAGTTTTATATAAATAATATTACATTTTCAGTTATAAAACTGCTGATTGTTAATTTTTGCTTAAAAGTACTGATGATGGGTGTACTGTTGCTTCATGCATTGTATGTGTGTACTTACTGTGACTTTCACACTGATACTAGGTAGCTACATACCACGCCGTTGCTGGACAGTAGTGCTTGTCAAACAGGAGCAAAGGTCACTGTGTCCCGATGTTGCCGTTCATGCCCCCCCCCCCCCCCCCCCCATTGAGTAGACTGCATGTGCATGTATCAATGTGACTATCTATAGATGGTTATCAATATTAGTTATTTCTTCTGTAAGCTGCTATCCTACCTGAAAAATTGAGCTGCAGTTAGTCATACTTACTGGTAGGAGGGGGTGTGTGTCTATGAGTCATGAGTAACTGCATACATGGAGTGCCAACGGCTGTATGGAAAGCTAATTGGGCAGATTTGTTGCCCCTCAAGACTGTTTTGCATGGCTGATTGGGCTACATGATGAGTCGATTGTTGACAACTGTTGCATTTGAGCTAAGTTTAACCCTAACCCTTTTCCTAAACGTAACCTCATTCTCCTAACCTTGAAAGAGGAGGAATGACTTTTTTCTTCTGTCTTTAAATCACTTGTGTTTGGTCTGATGTCAAGGTGACTTAAGGCAGACTTAGTGACACAACACCCTTTAGAGCAATGTCAAAAAAAACTTTGTTGTTGTGACATTGAGCACATTCATAAAGTTAAATGTCAACAACCTCATGTTTGAAAAGAGCTGGCTAATGGAATTCAATACCCCTGTTCACAGATCCTATGGCATTTGAACGACACAGATATTGTGCTGTTGAGAAGGCTTGTCACTCATATAGACATCAGAGAGAATAGTTTCTGTATATCTGAGAACTTGCCGTTGTCTTTTGAGGTGTTCTTTGTAATGAAATGGTAACCATGACAAAGGACGACACTGGAGATATCAGAATTCTATCTCGACTACAAAGACACCTTAGCTCATTTTGTCCTACAGACTTGTTTCTTCAGCACAGTGTTGACAGGCATGACAGCAAGTCCAGCTTTTGAGGCGCTCATCCAGTTTTCCAGTCATGTACTTGGTCTGCATGAATAATACAGTTCTTCACAAAGCGGTCAGGGCGGGCGGGCGTTAGCTACTTCTGTAGTTCTAAACATGAAGTGTATGAGCCTGCATTGAGTGACAGTGGCCATTGATCAGGGAGAGGCAGGAGACAGGTGGACAGAATAATAACAGGGAACTCCATATTCTCTGTTTCTACACTCCCTTACTCTTTCTGTCTCTTTCTTTCACTCTTTTGTTCTTTCTTTCGTCTCTCTCTCTCACACGTGTGCTCATGCGTACACACACTCACACACACAAACTTATGGAAACACACACGCTCACACATACATGCACACATTGCACTTACACATGCCGTTTGGGAAGAATCTCTGGTCTTCCAACGTCTGCACTACCAGAGGGGATAACAGAGAGTTACAGAGAAGTAGGACATAGTATGGCCTGCAGCTCCTCTTTAACAGTAAGATGCTGTCTCAAAAAAGATATACACATATCAATGTTGCAGGAGAATAGAACAAAGACCAGTCGAAGGCCATATACACTTTATTTGGATAGTCCATCTGCAGATGCTCTACAAACTCTCCACAGTAAAGTCAATTGCATGTCCGTTGACAATTTTTTTCGTTCGTATTCTTATATTCTTCTGAAGTTTTCAAAATATTCACTTCTTCATGTTTTTCCATTCAAAGGCGGTACCGGTATTACCAATACCAAAATATTGTAAAATCCATAGATAACCAGCTTATTATCCGAACATTTTTTAAATGTGCACAACCACTAAAATCACTTAAGAGATCTTCATGGCAAATGTTTTTCCTTCGTATGTTTCTCCATCACAAGGGAGCCATTAATCCATGTCTGCAGTCAATATAGGACACAGCTAATGGGGCTGGTGGTACCTAGTGGGGGAGTGTGTAAACCTTGTATTAGGATGCATTTGATTCCACAATTAAAGAAGAAGAAATGTTGATCAATGTTGATCAATTGTTTCCATGAAGCCATATTTTACAAGAAGCTACATGATGTGGGTAATGCCTATGCCATACTAAGAGCAACAGCAGACCACTCCCCTACTGTTTACATCAATGTGTCTGGTGGCTATGGGAGTTTGGCTGGGGCTGCAGACACAGATTTTGACATTGAGTATTTTTTAAGACTGATTTGAAGACAGTAGCGTTTCCGTGTCCCAGAGCTACAGATTTTTTTGAAAGAGCTACAACGTATTTTGTCACTGGGAATTCCCCCAGGCTGGTTACCCATATTTTGTGTTGGACCTTAAATTATTTTCCTTTGTGTCTCAGTAGGGTCTACATAACAGTAGCTAATTAGATGGTAATCTAGACCCGGGTCAGCGATGGTAAATGCCACCCATACACATCAATCACTTCCCCGCAGTCATTCAGAGGCTCCAAGGCACCTCTCAGAAACATATCCCAATTATAATAGAATTCATAATTAAATCATTTAACAGCCTTTCTGACTCTTTGAACACACACTGGATTCTAGCCACACACACTTACAGTGACACCCTTAACACACGCACGCTCACGCTCACACTCACACACAGACACACACACGCACACATGCGCACGCACGCGCACGCACACACACACACACACACACACACACACACACACACACACACACACACACCACACACACACACACACACACACACACACACACACACACACACTCACCTCATACGCTGCTGCTACTCTTCCACAAACATTGCTGCTACAGCTCAGTCTACTATCCATCCTGTTGCCTAGTCACTTTACCACTACCTACAGTATATGTACATAGCTACCTCAATTACCTTGTACCCCACCACATTGTCTCGGCACTGGTACTCCCTGTATATAGCCATGTTATTTTCTACTTCCTGTTTATAGCCATGTTATTTCTTACTTCCTGTATAGAGCCATGTCATTATTGTTATTAGTTCTTCACTGTATATTTATTATTTGTGTCACTTTCTATTTTTTTTTGTATTATTTTGATCTTTATCTTTAACTCTGCATTGTTGGAAAAGGACCAGTAAGTAAGCATTTCAATGTTAGTCTACACCTGTTGTCTGCGAAGCATGTGACAAATAAAATGTGATTTAATGATAGTGTTACAACCATGCATGGTATTCGTGAATTTAAAATTGGGATTCAATCAAAGTGCTTTTGACTACTCAGTGATGAGATAGGAAAGATCCTTCAACTGAAAAAGAGAATGTCAAGTTTTGTGTGCTGATTACTAGAACTAATGGAAATGGGAGGATCTGTACTCTACTGAAGAAGATGTCTCAGAAGGAATAGAGTCCACTCTGCTAGATCCTCTTTATGGAGGTATTTAGGGAGGCATTTTATCAGCAATGATAAACTCTCCCTGCCACAGTGAACCATTACCCATGTGGGTCAGAGTACTAGTTGGTCACCTCTCCCGTCATGTAGGATTGATCCTAACTATATCCCCAGTTTAGACAAGAAAGAGCACGCTGGTGGACAAGCCTAGATTGATCCCACAGATAGATGAAGACAATAACACTGTACAGAGCAAACATGGCATCCATTTACTCCAACCAATGAGTAACAAATAGAGTGGTGGTTGAATTAGAGACACTTTTTATTTATGTGTTTTTATTACCTTTATTTAACTAGGCAAGTCAGTTAAGAACACATTTTTATTTACAATGACGGCCTACCAAAAGGCAAAAGGCATCCTGCAGGGACGGGGGCTGGGATAAAACAATATATACACTGCTCAAAAAAATAAAGGGAACACTTAACCTGTTGGGTCTAGGGGGCAGCATTTGCACGTCTGGATAAAAAAAATGTACCCGATTTAATCTGGTTACTAATCCTACCCAGTAACTAGAATATGCATATACTTATTATATATGGATAGAAAACACTCTAAAGTTTCCAAAACTGTTTGAATGGTGTCTGTGAGTATAACAGGACTCATTTGGCAGGCAAAACCCTGAGACATTTTCTGACAGGAAGTGGATACCTGATGTGTTGTATTGATTTTAAACCTATCCCATTGAAAAACACAGGGGTTTAGGAATATTTTGGCACTTCCTATTGCTTCCACTAGATGTCACCAGCCTTTACAAAGTGTTTTGAGTCTTCTGGAGGGAGATCTGACCGAACAAGAGCCATGGAACGGTGATGTCCCATTAGACACCTGGCGCGCTACTTCATGTTGGGTACCCTCGTTCCAATACGTTATAAAAGGCTATGCATTCGTCCACCTTGAATATTATTCATGTTCTGGTTAAAAAAGGCCCTAATGATTTATGCTATACAACGTTTGACATGTTTGAACGAACGGAAATATATTTTTTCCCCTCGTTCATGACGAGAAGTCCGGCTGGCTTACATCATGTGCTAACGAGACGGAGATTTTTGGACATAAATGATGAGCTTTTTTGAACAAAACTACATTCGTTATGGACCTGTGATACCTGGAAGTGACATCTGATGAAGAGAATCAAAGGTAATGGATTATTTACATAGTATTTTCGATTTTAGATCTCCCCAACATGACGTCTAGTCTGTATCGCAACGCGTATTTTTCTGGGCACAGTGCTCAGATTATTGCAAAGTGTGATTTCCCAGTAAGGTTATTTTTAAATCTGGCAAGTTGATTGCGTTCAAAAGATGTAAATCTATAATTCTTTAAATGACAATATAATATTTTACCAATGTTTTCTAATTTTAATTATTTAATTTGTGACGCTGACTTGACTGCCGGTTATTGGAGGGAAACGATTTCCTCAACATCAATGCCATAGTAAAACGCTGTTTTTGTATATAAATATGAACTTGATAGAACTAAAAATGCATGCATTGTCTAACATAATGTCCTAGGAGTGTCATCTGATGGAGATTGTAAAAGGTTAGTGTATCATTTTAGCTGGTTTTATGGTTTTGGTGACCCTGTCTTTGACTTGACAAAACATTACACACAACTCTTGTAAATGTACTGTCCTAACATACTCTAAATTTATGCTTTCGCCGTAAAACCTTTTTGAAATCGTAAAACGTGGTTAGATTAAGGAGATGTTTATCTTTCAAATGGTGTAACATAGTTGTATTTTTGAAAAATTTGAATTTTGACATTTATTTGGATTCAAATTTGCCGCTCTTGAAATGCACCTGCTGTTGATGGAGTGCACCACAGGTGGCACGCTAGCGTCCCACCTAGCCCCAAGAGGTTTTAAACAACACATCCTAGATCTGAATCAAAGAAATAATCTTATTAAATACGTTTTTCTTTACATAGTTGAATGTGCTGACAACAAAATCACACAAAAATAATCAATGGAAATCCAATTTATCAACCCATGGAGGTCTGGATTTGGAGTCACACTCAAAATTAAAGTGGAAAACCACACTACAGGCTGATCCAACTTTGATGTAATGTCCTTAAAACAATTCAAAATGAGGCTCAGTAGTGTGTGTGGCCTCCACGTGCCTGTATGACCTCCCTACAATGCCTGGGCATGCTCCTGATGAGGTGGCGGATGGTCTCCTGAGGGATCTCCTCCCAGGCCTGGACTAAAGCATCCGCTTGAGCGTTTGAGCAGACACATGCACATTTGTGGCCTGCTGGAGGTCATTTTGCAGGGCTCTGGCAGTGCTCCTCCTGCTCCTCCTTGCACAAAGGCGGAGGTAGCGGTCCTGCTGCTGGGTTGTTGCCCTCCTACGGCCTCCTCCACATCTCCTGATGTACTGGCCTGTCTCCTGGTAGCGCCTCCATGCTCTGGACACTACGCTGACAGACACAGTACACCTTCTTGCCACAGCTCGCATTGATGTGCCATCCTGGATGAGCTGCACTACCTGAGCCACTTGTGTGGGTTGTAGACTCCCTCTCATGCTACCACTAGAGTGAAAGCACCGCCAGCATTCAAAAGTGACCAAAACATCAGCCAGGAAGCATAGGAACTGAGAAGTGGTCTGTGGTCCCCACCTGCAGAACCACTCCTTTATTGGGGGTGTCTTGCTAATTGCCTATAATTTCCACCTGTTGTCTATTCCATTTGCACAACAGCATGTGAAATTTATTGTCAATCAGTGTTGCTTCCTAAATGGACAGTTTGATTTCACAGAAGTGTGATTGACTTGGAGTTACATTGTGTTGTTTAAGTGTTCCCTTTATTTTTTTGAGCAGTATATATATATATAGGACAAAACACACATCACGACTAGAGAGACGCCATAACACTACATAAAGAGAGACTTAAGACAAAAACATAGCATGGCAGCAACACATAAAAACACAGCGTGGAAGCAACACAACATGACAACAACATGGTAGCAACACAACATGGCAGCAGCACAACATGGTAGCAGCACAAAACATGATACAGTACAAACATTATTGGGCACAGCACACATGGCAAGAAAATAGTGACAACAATACACCTCGCGAAGCAGACACAACTCTTTGTAAGAGTGTCCATGATTGAGTCTTTGAATTAATAGATGGAGATAAAACGGTCCAGTTTGACTGTTTTTTGCAGCTAGTTCCAGTCGCTAGCTGCAGCGAAATGAAAAGAGGAGCGACCCAGGGATGTGTGTGCTTTGGGGACCTTTAACAGAATGTGACTGGCAGAACGGGTGTTGTATGTGGAGGATGACGGCTGCAGTAGGTATCTCAGATATGGGGGAGTGAGGCCTAAGAGGGTTTTATAAATAAGCAGAATACTTTAGACGTCAAGAAAGCCAGTCAGTTGATTATTGACACGTTTTCACAACACTTTTGATAAACAGGTTTGAAATAGAAATTGGCCTACAACAGTTAGGATCAGCTTGATCTCCCCCTTTGAATAAAGGAGGCACCATGGCTACCTTCCAAGCAATGGGAACCTCCCCAGAGAGAAGGGACAGGCTAAAAAGTTCAGATAGGCTTGGCGATGATATGGGGCACCAACCTTAAAGAAGAAAGGGTCTAAACCATCTGACCCAGATGTTTAAGGAGCTCCTTTAGCACCTCGGACTCATTGACCGGCTGTAGCAGGGAAGGGGAAAAATAGGGAGGAGCATCGGAGATAGTCGCATTAGAAGGGGTGGGAGATGAGGAAATGTTGGACAGGCAAGGAGGCATGGCAGAGTCAAATAGGAATCCTGAATTAATGAAGTGGTGTTAGCTATTGTGAAGGAACAATTAAAGAGACATATTCCTGAATGTGAGCAGGTATAATATTATATAAATGAAAATGAAAACAACTTTGAAGTACGTATTGAAATTTGGCAAGGACAGCCAGACAATGACTGGCCAAACATACAATCGTGTTGTCAATGAAAAAGGATATATTTTTAGATACATGTCTATTTTGGGATATTCTGTACCCTGATAATACTCACCATAGCTTACCACACCTCTTTAGCTACCCTGAGCCCTTTCTATCACTGTGCATTTGTGTCTTAAAATGTAATCATCGTCAATCAATCAATCAAATGTATTTATAGAGCCCTTTTTACAACTGTTGTCACAAAGTGCTTATACAGAAACCCATCCTTAAACCCCAGAGAGCAAGCAATGCAGATGTAGAGGCACGGTGGCTAGGAAAAACTAGGAAGAAACCTAGAGAGGCTGTGCTAGTAGTGAGCAACTTCACTATGTTTCCACAACCGCTGTCTGTGTTGGGAGGATTATGTACCAATACTTAAGATGTGCCAACTGATAATGTCCAGGGATTTGGCAAAGATGTGTTCTTTCTTTGTCAGCGCTGAAAACACACTGCAGCGATGTGATTTGAACCATGGCCATGTTTGCAGAGAACAGCTTGCAATATCTTGATGAATCCTATAAAATGTCAGTTTGTATCCAAATCCAGAGCTATCTATTGCTTCTCCTGTCCAGGATCAAAGCAAAGACCTGGTGCATTTTTTATCCTCTGCAAAATGGCAATCATCATGGAGCTAGTCCCTCACATTATCCACGTTCTGTATTGAATGTTAACGTTAGCTATAAATGTGAGAAATTGTCCGTTTATAAATGTTTGATTCGGGCTCTAAACTAAATGTGATCTCCCATTCAGTCAGGCAATGCACACACACACACACACACATAGACAGACAAGGACCAGAAATCGACTCTGGCATTTCTAACACATCGTTTTTTTCCTTTTTTCCTCTGGGACAAACCCAGAGTCCGCCCCTGCACACACACACACACACACACACACACACACACACACACACACACACACACACACACAGTGTAATGTCTTGTCTTGAGATGGTGTCACAGCTGATGCTTTGGACCACCACCAGAGTGCCAAAACCTCTGGGAATCAGCTATTGTTCTCGGTAGTGCAATGTCCCAAAGGAAAGATTGCTGCTTCAAGTGACTGGCTTTTTCAGACAGCCAGCAGGCTACTAAGAGCTTTTAAAAGTCTCACTTCAAGGGTCTGCTCTTTTTCTTAGAAATGCAAGAGAATTTCCAATAGGAGATTCTTTAGCCCCTTCAAAGTTAGTAGAGAAAAAATGAAGTACAAAGAAGGGGTGAGAACTTTGAGTTTTTAGACTACCACTCAACGATAAACACAAACACCAAAAGAATCCACAAGCGACAAACAAACAGCATATTTCATGTCGTATACTTTGGACACTGCCAACTCCTTTGGGTGGAACAGGTTTGGTTGCAGAGGTGGTAGACTTGTAGACTTGTTTACATACTGCTGTGCGGTTTGTTGCTAACGTTTCTTTGCTACTTGCCAACTTTGTGGTTTTTACGTTTTAATTACTGTTTTATATTTTTTGTTTTTCCCTCGCTCGACTTTTTTCATTCAACTTTTTCACCGTGAACCCTTTATCTGGACATGGTTCTACACAACCTCCACCAGCTGAAGCTAAGTAGTAGCATTAACATTATGCAAATGAAATTTCAAATCAAATTTATTTATATAGCCCTTCTTACATCAGCTGATATATCAAAGTGCTGTACAGAAACTCAGCCTAAAACCCCAAACAGCAAGCAATGCAGGTGTAGAAGCACGGTGGCTAGGAAAAACTCACTAGAAAGGCCAAAACATAGGAAGAAACCTAGAGAGGAACCAGGCTATGAGGGGTGGCCAGTCCTCTTCTGGCTGTGCTGGGTGGAGATTATAACAGAACATGGCCAAGATGTTCTAATGTTCATAAATGACCAGCATGGTCAAATAATAGTAATCACAGTGAACAGGTCAGGGTCTGACTATGCTAGTGGCAGACTCCACTAAGCTGGCAGGGGTGGCTAACAGCCTGCTGCCTGGCCTGCACCCTATCTCATTGTGGAGCTAGAGGAGTTAGAGCCCTGACTATGTTCATAGATTAGATGAGAGCACCCCTCCAGTTAGGATGGAGTCCGTCACTCCTCAGCAGGCAAGGCATGGTCCTGTTTGTGGGTGAGTCCCAGAAAGAGGGCCAATTATCTACAAATTCTATCTTTTGGGAAGGGCAGAAAACAGTTTTCAACCAGCGATTGAGTTGTGAGACTCTGCTGTAGAGCTCATTACTCCTCCTAACTGGGAGGGGGCCAGAGACAATTACTCGATGCCGACATATCTTTCTAGCTGATTTACACGCTGAAGCTATGTTGCGCTTGGTGACCTCTGACTGTTTTATCCTAACATCGTTGGTGCCAACGTGGATAACAATATCCCTCTACTCTCTACACTCGCCAGTTTTAGCCTTAGCCAACACCATCTTCAGAATAGCCTTAACGTCGGTAGCCATGCCCCCTGGTAAACAGTGTATGATCGCTGGATGATTCTTTTTAAGTCTAATACTTAGAGTAATGGAGTCGCCAACGACTAGGGTGTTACATTTTTTAGAGATAATGTTGGGAGGCTTCGGCATCTCAGATCCCGTAATGGGTGGAAGAGAGACCTGACTCCAACTCGTTGCTTAATGGGGAGAACCGGTTGAAAGTTTCTGTCGGCTGAATGAGCGACACCTGTTGAGCGTTCCTACAACATTTCCTTCCAGAAGCCGTGAGAAAATTGTCCGGCTGCGGGGACTGTGAGAGGGGATTTTTACTACTATCTGTACTTATTGGTGGCAGAGACGCTGTTTCATCCTGTCCTACTCTTAAATTACCTTTGACTAATGATTGCGTCTGAAGCTGGGCTTGCAGCATGGCTATCCTCACCATAAGGCGATCGTTCTCCTGTATATTATGAGTACAGCGACTGCAATTACAAGGCATAGTCAGCTCAGCTATCCCCATTGAGACCGTGTCTGTGCCTCGATCTAGGTTGGGTAAAACTAAACATGGCGGTGTTTGCCTTAGCAATCTCACTGGTATAAAGACCTCCTCCATTCCCGTCATTATTGAGAGATTGTGATATCTCACATATCAAAATAGGGCTACTTAATGTTAGATCCCTCACTTCTAAGGCAGTTATAGTCAATTAACTAATCACTGATCATAATCTTGCTGTGATTGGCCTGACTTAACCATGGCTCAAGCCTGATGAATTTACTGTGTTAAATGAGGCCTCTCCTCCTGGTGACCATATCCCCCGTGCATCCCGCAAAGGCAGAGGTGTTGCTAGCATTTACGATAGCAAATGTCAATTTACAACAACAACAAAAAATGACTGCATCTTTTTAGCTTCTAGTCATGAAATCTATGCAGCCTACTCCATTTTACAGGCCTTCTGGGCCGTACACAGCGTTCCTCACTGAGTTCCCTAAATTCCTATTGGACCTTGTAGTCATGGCAGATAATATTCACATGGAAAAGTCCACAGACCCACTCCAAAGGCTTTTGGAGCCATCATCGACTCAGTGGGTTTGGTCCAACATGTCTCCGGACCTGCTCAATGCCACAGTCATATTCTGGACATAGTTTTGTCCAGTGGAATAAATATTGTGGATCTTAATGTTTTTCCTCATAATCCTGGACTATCGGACAACCATTTTATTATGTTTGCAATCGCAACAAATAATCTGCTCAGACCCCAACCAAGGATCATCAAAAGCTGTGCTATAAATTCTTGAACAACCCAAAGATTCCTTGATGCCCTTCCAGACTCCCTCCACTTACCTAAAGACGTCAAAGTACAAAAATAATTTAACCACCTAACTGAGGATCTAAATTTAACCTTGCGTAATACCCTAGATGAAGTCGCACCCCTAAAAACAAAAACCATTTGTCAAAAGAAATGATCTCCCTGGTATACAGAAAATACCTGAACCCTGAAGCAAGCTTCCAGAAAATTGGAACGGGAATGGCACTACACCAAATTGGAAGTCTTCCGACTAGCTTGGAAAACAGTACCGTGCAGTATCGAAGAGCCCTCACTGCTGCTTGATCATCCTATTTTTCCAACTTAATTGAGGAGAATAAGAATGATCCAAAATCTATTTTTGATACTGTCGCAAAGCTAACTAAAAGCAGCATTCCCCAAGAATAAATGATTACCGCCCCGTGGCACTCACGTCAGGAGCCATGAAGTGCTTTGAAAGGCTGGTCATGGCTCACATCAACAGCATCCTCCCGGACACCCTAGACCCACTCCATTTTGCATACCGCCCCAACAGATCCACATATGACGCAATCTCAATCGCACTCCACACAGCCATTTCTCACCTGGACAAAAGGAACACCTATGTGAGAATGCTATTCATCGACTACAGCTCAGCGTTCAACACCATAGTGGCCATGAAGCTCATCACTAAGCTAAGGACTGTGGGACTAAACACCTTCCTCTGCAACTGGATCCTGGACTTCTTGACGGGCCGCCCCCAGGTGGTAAGAGTAGGCAACAATATGTCTGCCTCACTGATCCTTAACACTGGGGCCCCTCACGGGTGTGTACTTAGTCCCCTCCTGTATTCCCTATTCACCCATGATTGCGTGGCTAAACAGGACTCCAACACCATCATTAAGTTTGCTGATGACACGACAGTGGTAGGCCTGATCACCGATAACGATGAGACGGCCTATAGGAAGGAGGTCAGAGAACTGGCAGTGTGGTGCCAGGACAACAACCTCTCCCTCAATGTGAGCAAGACAAAGGAGCTGATAGTGGACTACAGGAAAATGCGGGCCAAACAGGCCCCATTAACGTTGACAGGGCTGTAGTGGAGCGGGTCGAGTGTTTCAAGTTCCGAGGTGTCCACATCACCAACGAACTGTCATGGTCGAGAGCACCATCGAGAGCATCCTGACCAGTTGCATCACCGCCTGGTATGGCAACTGCTCGCCATCTGACCGTAAAGCACTACAGAGGGTAGTGCGAACAGCCCAGTACATCCCTGGGGCCTAGCTTCCTACCATCCAGGACCTATATAATAGTCAGAGGACTATTGTCAGAGGATTGCCCATAAAATTGTCAGAGACTCCAGTCACCCAAGTTAGAGACTGTTTTCTCTGCTACTGCACGGCAAGCGGTACCAGAGCGCCTCAACAGCTTCTACCCCAAAGCCATTAGACTGCTGAACACTTCATAAAAATCACCACCGGACTATTTACATTGACACCCCCCCTCTTGTACACTGCTGCTACTCGCTGTTTGAATGTTACCTATGCATAGTCACTTTGCCCCCACCTACATGTACAGATTACCTCAAATAGCCTGTTCCCCTGCACACTGACTCAGTACCGGTTCCCCCTATATATAGCCTCGTTATTGTTATTGTTATTGTGTTACTTTTTATTTTTTATTTTTATTTTAGCCTACTTGGTAAATATTTTCTTCTTCTTGAACTGCACTGTTGGTTAAGGGCTTGTAAGTCAGCATTTCACGGTAAAGTCTAAACTTGTTGTATTCGGCTCATTTGGCAATTAAAGTTTGATTACATTTGATTTGAGAGGATGGCTTTCACTTCAGCAGTGATAAATTCATGAACTTCTTTGATGAAAATATCATGATCATTAGAGAGCAAATTATGGACTCCTCCTTAAATCTGCATATTTCTCCAAAGCTCAGTTGTCCTGAGTCTGCACAACACTGCCAGGTCCTAGGATCAAGGGAGACACTCAAGTGTTTTAATATTGTATCTCTTGAAACATTGCTGAAAATAGTCTTGGCCTCTAAAACTTCAAGCTGCATACTGGACTCTATTCCAACTAAACTACTGAAAGAGCTGCTTCCTGTGCCTGGCCCTCCTATGTTGAATATAATAAACGACTCCCTATCCACCAGATGTGTACCAAACTCACTAAAAGTGGCAGTAATAAAGCCTCTCTTGAAAAAGCCAAACCTAGAACCCAGAAAATATAAAAAACTATCGGCCTATATCAAATCTCCCATTCCTCTCAAAGTTTTTTGAAAAAGCTGTTGGCAACTCACTGCCTTCCTGAAGACAAACAATGTATACAAAATGCTTCAGTCTGGTTTTAGACCTCCTCATTGCACTGAGGCTGTACTTGTGAATGTGGAAAATTACCTTTTAATGGTGTCAGACCAAGGCTCTGTATCTGTCCTCGTGCTCCTAGACCGTAGTGCTGCTTTTGATACCATCGATCACCACATTCTTTTGGAGAGATTGGAAAGCCAAATTGGTCTACACGGACAAGTTCTGGCCTGGTTTAGATCTTATCTGTCGGAAAGATATCATTTTGTCTCTGTGGATGGTTTCTCTTCTGACAAATCAACTGTACATTTTGGTGTTCCTCAAGGTTCCGTTTTAAGACCACTATTGTTTTCACTATATATTTTTCCTCTTGGTGATGTCATTCGGAAACATAATGTTAACTTTCACTGCTATGTTGACGATACACAGCTTTATATTTCGATGAAACATGGTGAAGCCCCAAAATTGCCCTCCCTCGAAGCCTGTGTTTCAGACATAAGAAAGTGGATGGCGGCAAATGTTTTACTTTTAAACTCAGACAATACAGAGATGCTAGTTCTAGGTCCCAAGGAATAAAGAGATCTTCTGTTGCATCTGACAATTAATCTTGATGGTTGTACAGTCATCTCAAATAAAACTATGAAGGACCTCGGCGTTACTCTGGACATTGCAAAAATCTGAAACTTTCTGTCCAAAAATTATGCAGAAAAATGTATCCATGCTTTTGTCACTTATAGATTAGACTACTGCAATGCTCTACTTTCCAGCTTCCCGGATAATATACTAAATAAACCTGAGTTAGTGCTAAACACAGCTGCTAGAATCTTCACTAAAACCAACAAAAATGTATCATATTACTCCAATTGGCTTCCTGGCTAGGGCTGATGTCAAGGTTTTACTGCTAACCTACAAAGCATTACATGGGCTTGCTCCTTCCTATCTTTCCGATTTGGTGCTGCCGTACATACCTACACGTACGCTACGGTCACAAGACACAGGCCTCATTACTGTCCCTAGAATATCAAAGCAAACAGCTGGAGGCAGGGCTTTCGCCTATAGAGCTAAATTTTTATGGAATGGTCTGCCAATCCATGTGAGAGATGCAGACTCGGTCTTGACCTTTAAGTCTTTATTGAAGACTCATCTCTTCAGAAGGTCCTATGATTGAGTGTAGTCTGGCCCAGGGGTGTGAAGGTGAACAGAAAGGCACTGGAGCGACAAACGGCCCTTGTGGTCTCTGCCTGGTCGGTTCCGCTCTCTCCACTGGGATTCTCTGCCTCTAACCCTATGACGGGGGCTGAGTCACTGGCTTATTGGTGGTCTTCCATGCCGTCCCTAGGAGGGGTGCACCACTTGAGTGGGTTGAGTCACTGGCGTGGTCTTCCTGTCCGGGTTGGCACCCCCCTCGGGTTCGTGCCGTTTGGGAGATCTCCATGGGCTATACTCGGTCTTGTCTCAGGGTAGTAGGTTGGTGGTTGAAGATATCCCTCTAGTGGTGTGGGGGCTGTGCTTTGGCAAAGTGGGTGGGGTTATATTCTGCCTGTTTGGCCCTGTCCGGGGGTATCGTCGGACAAGTCCACAGTGTCTCCCGACCCCTCCTGTCTCAGCCTCCATTATTTATTCTGCAATATGTCGGGGGGCTAGGGTCAGTCTGTTACATCTGGAGTATTTGTCCTGTCTCATCCTAAGCTCCCTCTAATTTTCTCTTTCTCTTTTTCTCTCTTTCTCTCTCTTTTTCTCTCTCAGTCTTCTCTCTGAGGACCTGAGCCCTAGTACCATGCCTCAGGACGACCTGGCCTGATGACTCCTTGCTGTCCCCAGTCCACCTGTTCATGCTGCTGCTTCAGTTTTAACTGTTCTGCCTGCGGCTATGGAACCCTGACCTGTTCACTGGACGTGCTACCTTGTCCCGGACCTGCTGTTTTGGACGCTCTCTCTACCGCACCTGCTGTCTCTAACTCTGAATGATCGGCTATGAAAAGCCAACTGACATTTACTCAATCAATCAAATGTATTTATTAAGCCCTTCTTACATCACCTGATGTCACAAAGTGCTGTACAGAAACCCAGCCTAAAACCCCAAACAGCAAGCAATGCAGGTGTAGAATAATTTACTCCTGAGGTGCTGACCTGTTGCACCCTCTACAACCACTGTGATTATTATTATCTGACCCTGAACACTGTGCGATGTTTAACCTGTTTAGGATAGGGGGCAGTATTTTCACGGCCGGATAAGAAACGTACCCGATTTAATCTGGTTATTACTCCTGCCCAGAAACTAGAATATGCATATAATTATTTGATTTGGATAGCAAACCCCCTAAAGTTTCTAAAATAGTTTGAATGGTGTCTGTGAGTATAACAGAACTCATATGGCAGGCCAAAACCTGAGAAGATTCTATATGGGAAGTGCCTTGGCTGACCATTTCTTGGCCTTCTGTAGCCTCTTTATCGAAAATAGAGGATCTCTGCTGTAACGTGACATTTTCTAAGGCTCCCATAGGCTCTCAGAAGGCGCCAGAACGGGGAATGATAACTCTGCAGTCCCTGGGCGAAAAACAGAAGGGCTTTTGGAAAGTGGTCGTTCTGAGAACAATGACACTGGAGCGCGCGTGCATGTGAAGACTCCATTTTCTATTTTCAGTGTTTGAACGAAAACAACGTCTCCCGGTGGGAGTATTATCGCTATTTTACAAGAAAAATCGCATAAAAATGGATTTTAAACAGCGTTTGACATGCTTCGAAGTACGGTAATGGAATATTTTGAATTTTTTTGTCACGATATGCGCCGGCGCATCACCATTCGGATAGTGTCTTGAACGCAAGAACAAAACGCCACTATTTGGATATAACTATGGATTATTTGGAACCAAACCAACATTTGTTGTTGAAGTAGAAGTCCTGGGAGTGCATTCTGACGAAGAACAGCAAAGGTAATCCAATTTTTCTTATAGTAAATCTGAGTTTGGTGAGTACCAAACTTGGTGGGTGTCAAATTAGCTAGCCCGTGATGGCAAGCTATCTACTCAGAATATTGCAAAATGTGCTTTCACCGAAAAATTATTTTAAAATCTGACACCGCGATTGCATAAAGGAGTTCTGTATCTATAATTCTTAAAATAATTGTTATGTTTTTTGTGAACGTTTATCGTGAGTAATTTAGTAAATTCACCGGAAGTTTTCGGTGGGTATGCTAGTTCTGAACGTCACATGCTAATGTAAAAAACTGGTTTTTGATATAAATATGAACTTGATTGAACAAAACATGCATGTATTGTATAACATAATGTCCTAGGAGTGTCATCTGATGAAGATCCTCAAAGGGTAGTGCTGCATTTAGCTGTGGTTTTGGTTTTTGTGACATTATATGCTATCTTGAAAAATGGGTCTGTGATTATTTCTGGCTGGGTACTCTCCTGACATAATCTAATGTTTTGCTTTCGTTGTAAAGCCTTTTTGAAATCGGACAATGTGGATAGATAAAGGAGAGTCTTGTCTTTAAAATGGTGTAAAATAGTCATATGTCATATGCATTTTTGAGCTGTTTGTAATTCGCGCCACGCTCTATCATTGGATATTGGTGAGGCGTTCCACTAGCGGAACATCTAGATGTTAATAACAGTGAGAATGGCAGAATGGTGAACTTACTAAATGAAATGAGAGGTTGACTGTGTGATATTAGGTTGCTTCTTGCGAAAATATTTTCTGTCTGGATTTTAATGATTAACGTTTAACATTTGAACATCTTGGCCATGTTCTGTTATAATCTCCATCCTGCACAGCCAGAAGAGGACCCCTCAGAGCCTGGATCCTCTCTCAGTTTCTTCCTAGGTTCTGGCCTTTCTAGGGAGTTTTTCTTAGCCACCGTGCTTCTATATCTGCATTGAATGCAGTTTGGGGTTTTAGGCTGGGTTTCTGTAAAGCACTTTGTGACATCGGCTGATGTAAAAAGGGCCTTATAAATACATTTGATTGATTGATTGAATGGTGAGAGAATTTTTAAATTTTTAAATTTCACCTTTATTTAACCCGGTAGGCTCGTTGAGAACAAGTTCTCATTTGCAACTGCGACCTGGCCAAGACAAAGCATAGCAATTCGACACATACAACAACACAGAGTTACACATGGAATAAACAAAACATACAGTCAATAATACAGTAGAAAAAAAGTCTATATACAGTGAATGCAAATGAGGTGAGATAATGCAATAAATAGGCCATGGTGGTGAAGTAATTACAATATAGCAATTAAACACTGGAATGGTAGATGTGCAGAAGATGAATGTACAAGTAGAGAAAATGGGGTGCAAAGGAGCAAGATAAATAAAATAAATATGAGGTAGATAGATGGGCTGTGTACAGGTGCAGTGATCTGTGAGCTGCTCTGACAGCTGGTGCTTAAAGCTAGTGAGGGAGATATGAGTCTCCAGCTTCAGGGATTTTTGCAGTTAATTCCAGTCATTGGCAGCAGAGAACTGGAAGGAAAGGCGACCAAAGGAGGAATTGGCTTTGGGGGTGACCAGTGAGATATACCTGCTGGAGCGCGTGCTACGAGTGGGTGCTGCTATGGTGACCAGTGAGCTGAGAAAAGGCGGGGCTTTACCTAGCAGAGACTTGTAGATAGCCTGTAGCCAGTGGGTTTGGCGACGAGTATGAAGCGAGGGCCAACCAACGAGAGCATATAGGTCGCAGTGGTGGGTAGTGTATGGGGCTTTGGTGACAAAACGGATGGCACTGTGATAGACTGCATCCAATTTGTTGGGTAGAGTGTAGGAGGCTATTTTATAGATGACATCGCCGAAGTCGATGATCGGTAAGACAGTCAGTTTTACGAGGGTATGTTTGGCAGCATGAGGGAAAGATGCTTTATTGCGATATAGGAAGCCAATTCTAGATTTAATTTTGGATTGGAGATGCTTAATGTGAGTCTGGAAGGAGAGTTTGCAGTCTAACCAGACACCTAGGTATTTGTAGTTGTCCACGTATTCTAAGTCAGATCCGTCCAGAGTAGTGATGCTGGATGGGCGGGCAGGTGTGGGCAGTGATCGATTGAATAGCATGCATTTAGTTTTACTTGCATTTAAGAGCAATTGGAGGCCACGGAAGGAGTGTTGTATGGCATTGAAGCTCAACTGGATGTTAGTTAACACAGTGTCTAAAGAAGGGCCAGAAGTATACAGAATGGTGTCGTCTGCGTAGAGGTGGATCAGAGAATCACCAGCAGCAAAAGCGACATCATTGATGTATACAGAGAAGAGAGTCGGCCTGAGAATTGAACCCTGTGACACCCCCATAGAGACTGCCAGAGGCCCGGACAACAGGCCCTCCGATTTGACACACTGAACTCTATCAGAGAAGTAGTTGGTAAACCAGGCGAGGCAATCATTTGAGATGCCAAGGCTGTCGAGTCTGCCAATAAGAATGTGGTGATTGACAGAGTTGAAAGCCTTGGCCAGGTCATTGAATATGGCTGCACAGTAATGTCTCTTATCAATGGCGGTTATGATGTTGTTTAGGACCTTGAGCGTGGCTGAGGTGCACCCATGACCAGCTCTGAAACCAGATTGCATAGCGGAGAAGGTATGGTGGGATTCGAAAAGGTTGGTAATCTGTTTATTAACTTGGCTTTCCAAGACCTTAGAAAGACAGGGTAGGATAGATATTGGTCTGTAGCAGATTGGGTCTAGAGTGTCACCCCCTTTGAAGAGGGGGATGGCCGCGGCAGCTTTCCAACTTTGGGAATCTCAGACGAGAGGTTGAAAGAGAGGTTGAACAGGCTAGAAACAATTTCGGCAGATAATTTTTGAAAGAAAGGGTCCAGATTGTCTAGCCCGGCTGATTTGTAGGGGTCCAGATTTTGCAGCTCTTTCAGAACAGCCGCTATCTGGATTTGGATGAAGGAGAAATGGTGGTGGCTTTGGTGGGTTGCTGTGGAGGGTTCCGGGCAGTTGACTGGGGTAGGGGTAGCCAGGTGGAAAGCATGGCCAGCCGTAGAGAATGAATTTCTCAATTATCGTGGATTTATCGGTGGTAACTAGCCTCAGAGCAGTGGGCAGCTGGGAGGAGTTGCTTTTATTCTCCATGGACTTTACAGTGTCCCAGAACGTTTTTGAGTTTGTACTACAGGACACAAATTTAGCCTTAGCTTTCCTAACTGCCTGTGTATATTTGTTCCTAACTTCCCTGAAAAGCTGCATATCATGGGGGCTATTCGATGCTAATGCAGAACGCCACAGGATGTTTTTGTGCTGGTCAAGGGCAGACAGGTCTGGAGTGAACCAAGGACTATATCTATTCTTAGTTCTACATTTTTTAAATGGGGCATGCTTATTTAACCTCTTACATCTAGACGTTCCGCTAGCGGAACACCTGCTCCAATATCCAATGATAGGCATGGCGCGAATTACAAATTCCTAAAAAATACAAAAACTTCCATTTTTCAAACATATGACTATTTCACAGCATTTTAAAGACAAGACACTCCTTTATCTAACCACACTGTCCGATTTCAAAAAGGCTTTACAGCGAATGCAAAACATTAGATTATGCCAGAAATAATCAGACACCCATTTTTCAAGCTAGCATATAATGGCACAAAAAACAAAACCACAGCTAAATGCAGCACTAACCTTTGATGATCTTCATCAGATGACAACCCTAGGACATTATGTTATACAATGCATGCATGTTTTGTTCAATCAAGTTCATATTTATATCAAAAAACAGCTTTTTTACATTAGCATGTGACGTTCAGAACTAGCATACCCACGGCAAACCTCCGGTGAATTTACTAAATTACTCACGATAAACGTTCACAAAAAACATAACAATTATTTTAAGAATTATAGATACAGAACTCCTCTATGCACTCGATATGTCCGATTTTAAAATAGCTTTTCGGTGAAAGCACATTTTACAATATTCTCAGTAGATAGCCTGGCATCACAGGGCTAGCTATTTAGACACCCACCAAGTTTAGCACTCACCAATATCAGATTTACTATTAGAAAAGTTTGATTACCTTTCCTGTTCTTCATCAGAATGCACTCCCAGGACTTCTACTTCAATAACAAATGTTGGTTTGGTCCAAAATAATCCATCGTTATATCCAAATAGCGGCGTTTTGTTCGTGCGTTCTAGAAACTATCCGAATGGTAAATAAGCGTCACGCGCATGGCGCATTTCGTGACAAAAGATTTCTAAATATTTCATTACCGTACTTCGAAGCATGTCAACCGCTGTTTAAAATCAATTTTTATGCCATTTTTCTCGTAAAAAAGCGATAATATTCCGACCGGGAATCTGTGTTTCGGCAAATAGAGGGAAAAACACAAAGACGGGGGCGGCCAGTGCACGAGGCTAAGCCCTTTGTCCTCTGATAGACCACTTAGCAAAAGCGCTCGTGTGTTTCAGCCAGGGCTTTGAATTACGTCATTCAGCTTTTTCCCGGGCTCTGAGAGACCATGTGAGCCGTAGGAAGTGTCACGTTAGAGCAGAGATCCTTTGTAATGGATAGAGATGGCAAAGAAGTTCAAGAAATGGTCAGACAGGGTACTTCCTGTACAGAATCTTCTCACTTTTTGGCCTGCCAAATGAGTTCTGTTATACTCACAGACACCATTCAAACAGTTTTAGAAACTTTGGAGTGTTTTCTATCCAAAGCTAATAATTATATGCATATTCTAGTTTCTGGGCAGGACTAATAATCAGATTAAATCGGGTACGTTTTTTATCCAGTCGTGAAAATACTGCCCCCTAGCCATAACAGGTTAAGATGGTGAGGAAGGCACTTTTAAAGAATAACCAGGCATCCTCTACTGATGGGATGAGGTCAATGTCATTACAGGATACCCCGGCCAGGTCGATTAGAAAGGCCTGTTCGCAGAAGTGTTTTAGGGAGCGTGACAGTGATGAGGGGTGGTCGTTTGGTCGCAGACCCATTACGGACGCAGACAATGAGGGAGTGATCGCTGAGATCTTGGTAGAAAACAGCAGAGGTGTATTTGGAGGGCGAGTTAGTTAGGATGATATCTATGAGGGTGCCCGTGTTTACGGATTTGGGGTTGTACCTGGTAGGTTCATTGATCATTTGTGTGAGATTGAGGGCATCAAGCTTAGATTGCAGGATGGCCGGGGTGTTAAGCATGTCCCAGTTTAGGTCATCTAGTAGCACGAGCTCAGAAGATAGATGGGGGGCAATCAATTCACATATGGCGTCGAAGGCACAGCGTGGGGCAGAGGTTGGTCTATAGCAAGCGGCAACAATGAGAGACTTGTTTCTGGAAAGGTGCATTTTTAGAAGTAGAAGTTTGTTTGGGTACAGACTTGGATAGTAATACAGAACTCTGCAGGCTATCTTTGCAGTAGATTGCAACACCGCCCCCTTTGGCAGTTCTATCTAGGTGGAAAATGTTACAGTTAGGGATGGAGATTTCAGGGGTTTTGGTAGTTTTCCTAAGCCAGGATTCAGACATGGCTAGGACATCCGGGTTGGCAGAGTGTGCTAAAGTAGTGAGTAAAACAAACTTAGGGAGTAGGCTTCTAATGTTAACATGCATGAAACCAAGGCTTTTACGGTTACAGAAGTCAGAAAATGAGAGCACCTGTGGAGTGGGAGTGGAGCTAGGCACTGCAGGACCTGGACTAACCTCTACATCACCAGAGGAACAGAGGAGAAGTAGGATAAGGGTACGGCTAAAGGCTATACGAACTGGTCGTCTAGCACGTTCGGAACAGAGAGTAAAGCATTGATTCAAGGCATAGTGTACAGACAAAGGTAAGGTAGGAAGTGAGTACATTGGAGGTAAACCTAGGCATTGAGATAAATGAGAGAGATATAGTCTCTAGAGATGTTTAAACCAGGTGATGTCATCGCATATGTCGGAGGTGGAACAACATGGTTGGTTAAGGCATATTGAGCAGGGCTAGAGGCTCTACAGTGAAATAAGACAGTAATCACTAACCAGGACAGTAATGGACGAGGCATATTGATATTAGAGAGAGGCATGCGTAGCCAAGTGAACATATGGGTCCATTGAGTGGTTGGGCTGGCTGGGGACATGGCGATTCAGACAGTTAGCAGGCCAGTGCTAACAAGCTAGCAGATAGTAGGCCGGGGCCAACAAGCTAGCAGTTAGCAGACCAGGGCTAGCAAGCTAGCAGTTAGCAGACCGGGTTAGCAAGCAAACAGTTAGCAGACCGGGGCAAGCAAGCTAGCAGTTAGCAGACCTTGGCAAGCAAGCTAGCAGTTACCAGACTGGGGCTAGCAAGCTAGCAGTTAGCAGAAGGACCTTTGGGGATGTCGCGATGGAGGTAAGTCTGTTTTTGCCTCTTCGTGCGGTTACGTCGATAGACCAGTCGTGGATTAGTCGGGTTCCAAGTAGCTCTAGGTAGCTTGCAGGTTGCGGTTAGTAGAATGGGCCTTCAGCGGACGTCGCGCCTGAGTGGCCTGTTGGAATCCTCAGGCAGATTATGTCGGTATTCATGTCGTAGAGGATCCGCGGGATTCCGTACCGGCAGTAGAAGGGGTCCAGATATTGTAGCCCAGGAGTGGGCTTCGGTGGTAGCCCAGGAGCCCTAGCCAGGCTAGCTTCAGGCTAATTGGTGCTTGCTCCGGGATGGAAATGCTAGCCAGGAGTAGTCACTCGGGATTGCGGTTAGCTAGTTGCGAAGATCCAGATGAAAATGTTCAGAGTTTGCGGTAGGAATCCGGGGATATGGAGAGAAAGAAATAGGTCTGGTTTGAGTCATGTTGTACGAACTGGCGAGAGCTTTCCGAGCAAAAGGTTAGCTGATGACTGCTAGCAGTGGTTTGCTGACTGATAGCTGGTAGGTAGTTAGCTGTCTAGCTTCAGTTGAGGGATTCCAGATCCGAAGTAAATAGAGTGGGGGAAAAAAGTATTTGATCCCCTGCTGATTTTGTACGTTTGCCCACTGATAAAGAAAGGATCAGTCTATAATTTTAATGGTAGGTTTATTTGAACAGTGAGAGACAGAATAACAACAAAAATATCCAGAAAAACGCATGTCAAAAATGTTATAAATTGATTTGCATTTTAATGAGGGAAATAAGTATTTGACCACCTCTCAATCAGAAAGATTTCTGGATCCAAGGTGTCTTTTATACAGGTAACGAGCTGAGAGTAGGAGCACACTCTTAAAGGGAGTGCTCCTAACCGCAGCTTGTTACCTGTAAAAAAGACACCTGTCCACAGAAGCAATCAATCAATCAGATTCCAAACTCTCCACCATGGAAAGACCAAAGACCTCTCCAAGGATGTCAGGGACAAGATTGTAGACCTACACAAGGCTGGAATGGGCTACAAGACCATCGCCAAGCAGCCTGGTGAGAAGGTGACAACATTTGGTGTGATTATTCGCAAATGGAAGAAACACAAAAGAACTGTCAATATCCCTCGGCCTGGGGCTCCATGCAAGATCTCACCTCGTGGGGTTGCAATGATCATGAGAACGGTGAGGAATCAGCCCAGAACTACACGGGAGGATCTTGTCAATGATCTCAAGGCAGCTGGGACCATAGTCACCAAGAAAACAATTGGTAACACACTACGCCGTGAAGGACTGAAATCCTGCAGCGCCCGCGAGGTCCCCCTGCTGAAGAATACATATACATGCCCGTCTGAAGTTTGCCAATGAACATCTGAATGATTCAGAGGACAACTGGTGAAAGTGTTGTGGTCAGATGAGACCAAAATAGAGCTCTTTGGCATCAACTCAACTCGCCGTGTTTGGAGGAGGAGGAATGCTGCCTATGACCCCAAGAACACCATCTCCACCGTCAAACATGGAGGTGGAATCATTATGCTTTGGGGGTGTTTTTCTGCTAAGGGGACAGGACAACTTCACCACATCAAAGGGACTATGGACGGGGCCATGTACCGTCAAATCTTGGGTGAGAACCTCCTTCCCTCAGCCAGGGCATTGAAAATGGATCGTGGATGGGTATTCCAGCATGACAATGGCCCAAAACACACGGCCAAGGCAACAAAGGAGTGGCTCAAGAAGAAGCACATTAAGGTCCTGGAGTGGCCTAGCCAGTCTTCAGACCTTAATCCCATAGAAAATCTGTGGAGGGACCTGAAAGTTCGAGTTGCCAAATGTCAGCCTCGAAACCTTAATGACTTGGAGAAGATCTGCAAAGAGGAGTGGGACAAAATCCCTCCTGAGATGTGTGCAAACCTGGTGGCCAACTACAAGAAACGTCTGACCTCTGACCTGTGATTGCCAACAAGGGTTTTGCCACCAAGTACTAAGTCATGTTTTGCAGAGGGGTCAAATACTTATTTCCCTCATTAAAATGCAAATCATTTTATAACATTTTTTACATGCGTTTTTCAGGATTTTTTTGTTGTTATTCTGTCTCTCACTGTTCAAATAAACCTACCATTAAAATGATAGACTGATCATTTCTTTGTAAGTGGGCAAACGTACAAAATCAGCAGGGGATCAAATACTTTTTCCCCCCACTGTAGAAATACTTTAGAAAAAAAAACAGATCCACGCCATATTGGGTGAGGCTGGTTGCAGGAGATTATTTATAAGTTGAGGTTTAGGAAAATACTTTTAAAGATATGTAAAGAAAAATATATAAAAAGATATATACAAGGGACACGACACGACAAAGACAAAGACGTCTGACTGCTATCTTGGATCAAGGGGGTTGGATGAGTAAAGTCCAGCATGCCAACCAACTTTTAATAAGCCTGCTGCTAAACCAGTCATAACAACGTCCCATCCCACCGCCGCCATCTCCACAGTCATCTCCCTTGTTTACCGGCCACTGATCAGAGCTCTCTGTCACACACGGCATCCTTCCTCTGGTACCTTGAAATATGTTTCCCCCCCAACAGAAGGTCACTGACTTTTCATCTCATGGCTTTAATGTACATATACTTAGTCATCTATTCATCTCTGGCTTCTCTTCTCTTTCCTCTGCTAGCTGCCTGACTCCCTCTCTCCCACTGGACCGGAGCAGAAGCTGCTAGAGCCAAGTTAGCTAGGACATTAAGCAATAGCTGCTCACTTGTCAGCCATGCAGCCAGCCAGATGACGCCTAAAGAAGAAATGGGGGTCGGGAGGGACCCTCAGTATCCTTCACTGTAGCTCTCTGACTTTGTGCATGATTGATTGCCTGTCTGTTACTTGACAGCCAATATTCTGGAGGTTTCTGTACGGCGCGATTGCAAAGAGGGACCCCAGGTTTAATTTCATGGACCACATTGATCGAGGTTACCTAAGAAGTAATAAGTAAGGGAGAAGGAACGGCAGGTAGCAGAAATGTTGCCATTTCAAATCCCCGAGCCAACAAGGTGAAAAATCTGTCGATGTGCCCCTGAGCAAGACATTTTGTTCCTGTAAGTCGCTCTGGAAAAGAGATTCTGCTAAATGACTAAAATGCAAGAATGAGAAATGGACGGTTTTTCACTATCACAAAGCCCCAGTGACTAATGTTGATGTGTGCACTGAAAAGTAACCATGTGTGGGTTGGCTGCATAGCCTGACTCAGCAAGTGAGGGCTGGTATAATTCACATATATGAATTTCATAGGGGCCGAATGCATGGTTATTTATACATTGTGTGAGATGAAAGGCGTAGCCGGGATTAGCATTTGTAAAGGTACCATATGGGTGAATATCACAATTATTACATGATAATTGAAAGGCAAATAGAAGTGGTGTTTCAGATAATGTATGTTTGAGTTACTGTGATGAGAGGCCATGCTGAAAATAATCAATAAAAATAATGTTGATACCGAATATTCATTTTCTTACAAAAATATTTTGTCTTTTTATATTCTGTTGACTGATCTTGACATTACATCTAATGACAGTTAGAGACAAATTATTTGAACCTTACTCAAATTTTGTCATAAATCTTCATTACATGTTTTGCAATCTCTGTTTTATGATAGCATCAAGTATTGTAGTCGGGCTGAAAGTACACTCAGGTTGATGCTCAATGTTACCATCACATCTAAGCCAATATGACACAAATGTCAATAAAACTTTGCAAATCAACTTGATTGGAGGTACAGAACACACTGCCCGTCTCTCACCATGATCAGTTCAGCAGTCACCGAGAACACACTGGATTTTTAACAGAGCCGTTAGCATTAGGAAAAAATACAATTTCTTGCCCCAACCTAGCTCAAGATCTAAGAGTCGGATAAGAACAAGACTACAGAGTCCATGAAGTGACCATTAGACTTGTCACCTTTTGTACTGAATAGGTTTGTAGGTGAAACAGTTTTGATTAAATGTGTAATTGTTCACTCTCACGTGCCAGCAGAGAACCAACGATGTGCTACCTTTTTGTAGAATTTCTGACAATGCTCATTCCAAATGTGGGTCCAGTAGCATGGTTTCTCAGCAACTCAACAACACAGCTGGTTGTGCTCACCAGGAAGCCAGGCAGTCATAAGAAGTGGATGAGATCAAACCTATGGTACTGTAGATAGCTATAATTATTCAAGCTGAGGTTAATCAATTAACAAATATAGATAGTTGTCCAACATGAAACAATAGGTCGGTTGTTATTAGTGAGCTCTTTCAGATTTGATAAGCCAATTCATCTGGATCTGTTTTAATTGGCTAGGTAGCTAGCTAGCCAGCAGCTGTAGCTAGCTAGCTAAGCAACGTAACGTTATACCAGGGGTGTATTCAATACACCGATTCTGTTTCAAAATGTTTCTTAAATTTACATTTAATCCCAAAGTTCTCTGGCCAACATCTTTGCCATGTTACTTGATTGTACTTGACACTTCCAAGCTGGCTACTTGACAGCTAGCCCATGTGTACTTGCTAACTCTATTTGCAGTGTTTCCCCTAGTTTTTTTGTTGCAGCGGTGGATAACCACCCTCCCAAACCCTGATAACCAATCTATATAACGATGCATAACTCAGCAAGGGTTCAGGCTAGAAACAAGTCTCTTGGAAATTCAGAGACGAAGCTAAGACCTTCAAAAGTCAATCAGTTATAAAACAGTTTTGCTTTGAGTTAAAAGATGGCTTTGAATGGGAAGCCATATTTGACAAAAAATGATTTTAGAGGGCAAGAGCCAGCAGGCCAGGGTTTAAACCAACAACCCTTGCAGTTATGCAAGCACACCACCTGTGCCATTACGGTCCAGGGCCTGGTTTCCCGATAATAATGGAACTTAGGCTTACGAGTGTTTTAACGATGCATCTTTCCTGCAAAAGCCGAAGATGTAAATATGTTTACATAAACACCACACAGAGAAAATAGTCGCTAACATGCTGACTATACCGCACCATCGCACGCATGCTAATTTTGTCCATCCACACCAGATGCGATCAGGACATGCAGGTTGAAATATCAAAATGAACTCTGAACCAATTATATTAATTTGGGACAGGTCGAAACGTATGAAACATTCATGGCAATTTAGTTAGCTAGCTTGCTGTTGCTAGCTAATTTGTCCAGGGATATAAACATTGGTTTGTTATTTTATCTGAAATGCACAATGCCCTTTACTCTGACAATTAATCCACAGATAAAAGGGTAAACCTAGTTAATTTCTCGTAATCTCTCCTCCTTCAGTCTTCTTCTTCTTCTTTGGACTTTATATGGCAGTTGGCAACCAACTAGAGTGTGGACCTCAGTTCACACTCAGTTCACAGTTCAGTCCTAAAAAACAATGAGGAGATGGGAGTGGCGGGACGCTTGCATTGCGTCAAGCGTTAAAATTAGAACAAAGTTCTATTTTAGCACCTAGCTACGCAGATGTCCTTGACGCACGTGAACAGTTTGGATGAAAGGCTTGAATAACATGCATGTGTAAATCTATTTTGCACCGCTCGCTCATGTAACGCGAGCAGTGTGGTCAGCAGGTAAGTGTGTCATTGGAGCATGTTTTGATACTGATAGGATTGAAAGAAAGGGAGCGCTGCTCTCGCTTCAGCTTTCTCCATTTCACAATACTGATCAGATCAGCTCCTACAGAAATATTAGGCCTACCACCTACGGCTGCAAATATTGAGGCTACTTATTTTAATGCTTACCCAATAAAAAAGCACTAAATCACCGATTTAGCACATCATTGCGCACAAGTTAGGTGACATATCATGAAATATATTGAGACAAATTACAGACTGCAGTGTGCAAGTAGCAAAATAAAATTCAATTGATTGAACATTAAATGCATTTCAATATGATTGAAATAGGCCTATAGCCTACCGTTTAGATTTTAATGCAGTCATCTCGGTTTTCATTTGAAGCATATTTTTATACATTGCTTGTTTGTATCAATTGTAAAGGTATTGGCAACTTTGTATTTGTATTCAACTTTGTTCTGAAGTTATCTTGGTCACAGAGAGATGGATTAACAATAGCATTCTATGTTCAGCGGAGATCTTCTGTGTATTAAGGAAGGAGAAAAAATGCATATAAAAATGTACTTAGCTGTTCTACAAGTCCTCTGAGGCAGCCATTAGATTACAAGCGTTTTCAAGTGCAACGTGAATAACGATGGTTTTGGGAAACAGCTCGGCGATTTAATGATGCGCCTACAAAGGTTCTAATGATGAACTTAGCCTTAAGATGCTTTTGGGAAACTGGGGCCAGACCTTTTGTCAGAAGCCTCTTTACAATGTTACTGCCAATGACAGTAATTTTGGTTGCAAAAAAAATCTGTCTTTGCATGTGGAAATGTTGCATAATGCATCTTTGTTAACAGAAAATTCCCTTTGGGTGTAAAAACCATGGAAATTAAAAACATATTTGAAGTTAAATGTAGGCACTGGTCTGAAGCCCAAAAATAAAGGAAATTCACAAGCATCACAATGCCTACTCCATCCATGCTCTACCAAGGTTATGTAAGCATTTTGATGGCACATTCACAGAAAGTGCGACAAAAAACATAACTTCTACAAAACATGTACATCAGTGTTCGGATGACCATGTCTACCAGTAACAGGGTTGGGTAGGTTACTTTCTAAATGTAATCCGTTACTGTTACTAGTTATAGCGGCTAGGGAAAGTATTCACCCCCTTGACATTTTTCCTATTTTGTTGCCTCACAACCTGGAATTCAAATGTATTTTTGGGGGGTTTGTATAATTTGATTTACACAAGATGCCTACCACTTTGAAGATGCAAATTTTTTTTTACTGTGAAACAAACAAGAAATAAGACAAAAAGACAGAAAACTTGAGCGTGCATAACTATTCACCACCCCAAAGTCAATACTTTGTAGAACCACCTTATGCAGCAATTACAGCTGCAAGTCTCTTGGGGTATGTCTCTATAAGCTTGGCACATCTAGCCACTGGGATGTTTGTCCATTCTTCAAGGCAAAACTGCTCCAGCTCCTTAAAGTTGGATGGGTTCAACTGGTGTACTGCAATCTTTAACCTCTATGGGCTAGGCGGGACGAATTCGTCCCACCTACGTAACAGCCACTTGCAGCCTGTGGCGCGATTTTCAAAACCTTAAAAATCCTATTACTTCAATTTCTCAAACATATGACTATTTTACAGCTATTTAAAGACAAGACTCTCGTTAACCTGTTTAGGATAGGGGGCAGTATTGACACGGCTGGATAAAAAACATACCCGATTTAATCTGGTTACCACTCCTACCCAGTAACTAGAATATGCATATACTTATTACATATGGATAGAAAACACCCTAAATGCTTTCGTTGTAAAGCCTTTTTGAAATCGGACAGTGTGGTTAGATTAACGAGAGTCTTGTCTTTAAATGGCTGTGAAATAGTCATATGTTTGAGAAATTGAAGTAATAGGATTTTTAAGGTTTTGAAAATCGCGCCACAGGATAGCAGTGGCTGTTACGTAGGTGGGACGAATTCGTCCCGCCTAGCCTAGAGAGGTTAATCTAACCACACTGTCCGATTTCAAAAAGGCTTTACAACGAAAGCAAAACATTAGATTATGTCAGCAGAGTACCAAGCCAGAAATAATCAGACACCCATTTTTCAAGCTAGCATATAATGTCACCAAAACCCAGAAGACAGCTAAATGCAGCACTCACCTTTGATGATCTTCATCAGATGACAACCCTAGGACATTATGTTATACAATACATGCATGTTTTGTTCAATCAAGTTCATATTTATATCAAAAACCAGCTTTTTACATTAGCATGTGATGTTCAGAACTAGCATACCCCCCGCAAACTTCCGGGGAATTCGCTAACATTTTACTAAATTACTCACGATAAACGTTGACAAAAAGCATAACAATTATTTTAAGAATTATAGATACAGACCTCCTCTATGCACTCGATATGTCCGATTTTAAAATAGCTTTTTGTTGAAAGCACATTTTGCAATATTCTAAGTACATAGCCCAGGCATCACGGGCTAGCTATTTAGACACCCGGCAAGTTTAGCACTCACCATAATCATATTTACTATTATAAAAGTTTGATTACCTTTTGTTGTCTTCGTCAGAATGCACTCCCAGGACTGCTATTTCAATAACAAATGTTGGTTTGGTCCAAAATAATCCATCGTTATATCCGAATAGCGGCGTTTTGTTCGTGCGTCCCAGACACTATCTGAAATGGTAAATCAGGGTCGTGCGCATGGCGCAATTCGTGACAAAAAAAATCTAAATATTCCATTACCGTACTTCGAAGCATGTCAACCGCTGTTTAAAATCCATTTTTATGCAATTTTTCTCGTAGAAAAGCGATAATATTCCGACCGGGAATGTCCATTTAGCTAAACTGAGGAAAGTAAACAAAGCTTTCGGTCGACGTGGGCACGCGCCTGAGTCTCACAGTACTGTAACCAGCCACTACCCAAACGCGCTACTTTGTTTCAGCCAGAACCTGCAAAGCCATGATTCAGCTTTTTACCGCCTTCTGAGACCCTATGGCAGCCGTAGGAAGTGTCACGGGACAGCTAAGATCCTCACTCGTCAATAAACAGAGACAAGAAGAACAACACCTTGTCAGACAGGCCACTTCCTGCCTGAAACCTTGTCAGGTTTTTGCCTGCCAAATGAGTTCTGTTATACTCACAGACACCATTCAAACAGTTTTAGAAACTTTAGGGTGTTTTCTATCCATGTGTAATAAGTATATGCATATTCTAGTTACTGGGTAGGAGTGGCCGGATAAAAAAACGTACCCGATTTAATCTGGTTACTACTCCTGCCCAGTAACTAGAATATGCATATAATTATGCATATAATTGTTTGATTTGGATAGAAAACACCCTAAAGTTTCTAAAACTGTTTGAATGGTGTCTGTGAGTATAACAGAACTCATATGGCAGTCAAAACCCTGAGACAAATCCTGACAGGAAACTGAAATCTGATGTGTGGATATCACTTCAAACATTTGCCATTGAAACACACAGGGGCTTGTGAATCATTTAGCACTTCCTATGGCTTCCACTAGATGTCCCCAGTCTTTACAAAGTGGTTTGAGTCTCCTACTATCAAAATTGACTGAAAGAGAGGATGTTTATCTTGGTCACAAGGGATGGGCCATTACCATTGTGACGTCGGCGCCCATGGGTACTCTCCCTTTTCGAAACGTTTTGAAAGACAATGCAACCGTCCCAATGGAATATTATTGAAGCCCTGGTTGAAAAAGCCCCTAAAGATTTATGTTATACAACGTTTGACATGTTTGAACGAACTTAAATATATATTTTTTGCTCATTCCTGACGACAGGTCAGACGCACACGGTACATTTTCACTAGCCTTCGGAGCGCGCTAACACTATTGGAACATAAATTATTAACTTTTTTGAACAAAACTACATTTGTTATGGACCTGGGATTCCTAGAAGTGCCTTCTGATAAAGATAATCAAAGGTAAGGGATTATTTACAATAGTATTTTTGATGGTTGATCGTTCCAAGATGCCTCCAACATTTATAGCCTAGACTTTTTTTCTGGGCATACCATGTCGTTTATTGCAAAGTGTGATTTCCCAGTAAAGTTATTTTTAAATCTGGCAAAGAGATGGCATTCAAGACATGTTAATCTATAAGTCTTTGAATGACAATATTACATTTTAACAATGTTTTCGAATAGTAATTTTGTAAATTGTAGCGCTGATTCATCGGAAGCATTTGAGGGAAAAGATTTTCTGAACGTCATGCGCCGATGTAAAATGCTGTTTTTATATATAAATATGAACTTTATCGAACAAAAAATGCATGTGTTGTGTAACATGATGTCCTAGGAGTGTCATCTGATGAAGGTTGTCAAAGGTTAGTGCTGCATTTAGCTGTGTTTTGGGTATTTGTGATGCATGCTAGTTGCTTTGAAAATGGCTGTGTGATTATTTCTGGCTGGGTACTCTGCTGACAAAATCTAATGTTTTTCTTTTGCTGTAAAGCCTTTTTGAAATCGAACAACGTGGTTCAATTCAGGAGAGGTGTATCTATAAAACGGTGTAAAATAGTCATATGTTTGAGAAATTGAAGTTATAGCATTTATGAGGTTTTGCATTTAGCGCGACGCGATTCCACTGGCTGTTGATTAGGGTGGGATGCAAGCGTCCCACTGGCCCAGACAGGTTAAGGTGCTCATCTTCTTTTTATTTAGAAGGGAAAAAGAATACTCATACAAAACAAACAACGAAAAACAGTCCTGTAAGGTGCTCAGGCTATACAAGGAAATAACCACCCACAAACACAAGTGAAAACATAGACATAGAAAAACTAGAAAACCCACATAGAAATAGAAAACTTAGAACATCAACCAAAAACCCCGAAACACACTAAACAAACACCCCCTGCCACACCCTGACCAAACTACAGTAACAAACAACCCCTTTTACTGGTCAGGACATGACAGTACCCCCCAAAGGTGCAGACCCCAGATGCACCGAAACACAAAAACCCCACAAAAATAACCCCAAACTTAAAGGGAGGGAAGGGAGGGTGGGTACCGTCACTGACGGCTCCCGTGCTACACCCCCCCCCCCTCCCCAATCCTCCAACTTCGGAGGTGGTTCAGGCTCCGGCTTTAGTCCCCATCCTAACCTGCCCACCCCCCTTGAAGGCTCATGGCTGTAGACCGTCGCTGGAGACCTCGGGCTGAGGCTCGTCGCTGGAGACCTCGGGCTGAGGCGCGTCGCTGGAGACCTCGGGCTGAGGCGCGTCGCTGGAGACCTCGGGCTGAGGCGCGTCGCTGGAGACCTCGGGCTGAGGCGCGTCGCTGGAGACCTCGGGCTGAGGCGCGTCTCTGGAGACTCAGGGCTGAGGCGCGTCTCTGGAGACTCAGGGCTGAGGCGCCTCTCTGGAGACTCAGGGCTGAGGTGCGTCTCTGGAGACACAGTTCTGAGGAGCGTCTCTGGAGACTCAGGGCTGAGGAGCGTCTCTGCAGGCTCCGGACTGTGGGCCGTCTCTGCAGGCTGAGGTGCGTCAGTCTCTGCAGGCTCCGGACTGTGGGCTGTCTCTGCAGGCTCCGGACTGTGGGCCATCTCTGCAGGCTCCAGACTGTAGGACGTCACCGGAAGCACTGGACGGGGAACTGTCGTTGGAAGCTCTGGACTGGGAACTGTCACCGGAAGCTCTGGATGGGGACTGCGCACTGAAGGCCTGATGCGTGGGGCTGGCTTTGGAGGCGCCAGACTAGTGACACTCACCACAGGGCTAGTGCGAGGAGCAGGAACAGGACGTACTGGACTGGGCAGGGGCACTAAAGGCCTGGTGCGTGGAGCTGGCTTTGGAGGAGTCAGAACCGTAACATGCACCACAGGGCTAGTGCAAGGAGCAGGAACTGGATACACTGGGCCATGAATACGCACTGGAGGTCTGGAGCGCACAGCCTGCACAACCCGTCCTGGCTGGATAGTAAATGTAGCCCTGCACGGGATGAGTGCTGGCACAGGGCGAACTGGGCTGTGCTGAGGCATGATGGTTGCCGTGCGTAGAGCAGGTGCAGGGTAGCCTGGGCCTAGGAGACGCACTGGTGGCCAGATGTGTTGTGCCGGCGCACTTCTCCCTGGCTGGATGCCCACTCTAGCATGACACTTACGGGCAGCTGGTATCACCCGTACCGGACTGTGCGTGCGGATGGGCGAGACCATGCGCACTTCCGCATAGCACGGTGCTCTCACCGCCAAACGCTCCCCATAATAAGCACGAGGAGTTGGTTCAGGCCTATTGCCTGACTTACTCCAACTCCCCGTGTGCCCCCCCAAAAACAATTTTGGGGACTGCCTCCTCACCTCTTGAAATGGAGGATATAATGCCTCGTACCTCCGACGCTCGGCCTTTGCTGCCTCCAGCTCCTCCTTTGGGCGCCGGTACTCCCCAACCTGGTGCCATGGTCCTTTTCCATCCATTATTTCTTCCCATGTCCACGACTCTAAATAGCTCCTCTGTTGCTCCTTCCTCCGCTGCTTGGTCCTCTTATGGCGGGTGGTTCTGTCATAAAATTAGTCGTCTGAGGAGGAGAAATCATCGGACCAATATGCAGCGGTTAAGGTGCTCATCTTCTTTTTATTTAGAAGGGAAAAAGAATACTCATACAAAACAAATGACGAAAAACAGTCCTGTAAGGTGCTCAGACTATACAAGGAAATAACCACCCACAAACACAAGTGAAAACAAACACTCTTAAATATGGCCTCCAATCAGAGAAAACAACAAACGGCTGCCTCTGATTGGAGGTCATTGACAAAACTAACATAGACATAGAAAAACTAGAAAACCCACGTAGAAATAGAAAACATCAACCAAAAACCCCGAAACACACTAAACAAGCACCCCCTGCCACGACCTGACCAAACTAAAATAACTAACAACCCATTTTACTGATCAGGACGTGACAGTTACGCTCGTTTGAAGAACTGGACCAAGGTGCAGCATGGTAGGCGTACATTTACTTTTAATAAAAATGACACCGGAAAAAACAACAAAATACAAAAACGAATGTAAAGCTATATGCAGTGCAGAAAGCAACTACACACAAACAAGATCCCACAAACCTAGGTGGGAAAAAAGGCTGCCTAAGCATGATCCCCAATCAGAGACAATGATAGACAGCTGCCTCTGATTGGGAACCATACCCGGCCAACAAAGAAATAGAAAAACTAGAATGCCACCCAAATCACACCCTTACCTAACCAAATAGAGAAATGAAAAGGCTCTCTAAGGTCAGGGCGTGACATGTACTCTACCGTTCAAAAGTTTGGGGTCACTTAGAAATGTCCTTGTTTTTGAAAGAAAAGCTATTTTTTTTGTCCATTAAAACCTGTTAGGGCTAGGGGGCAGTATTGACACGGCTGGATAAAAAAACGTACCCGATTTAATCTGGTTACTACTCCTGCCCAGTAACTAGAATATGCATCTAATTATTGGCTTTGGATAGAAAACACCCTAAAGTTTCTAAAACTGTTTGAATGGTGTCTGTGAGTATAACAGAACTCATATGGCAGGCCAAAACCTGAGGAGATTCCATGCAGGAAGTGGCCTGTCTGACAATTTCTTCCCCTTCTTGATTATCTCTATCCATTACAAAGAATCTCTGCTGTTACGTGACACTTCCTACGGCTCCCATGGGCTCTCAGAAGGTGGCAAAAAGCTGAATAGTGGCTTTGCAGGCTCTGGCTGAAAAAAAGTAGCGCGTTTGGGTAGTGGCTGGTTACAGTACTGTGAGACTCAGGCGCGTGCCCGCGTCGACCGAATGCTTTGTTTTCTTTCCTCTGTTTAGCTAAACGCAGATTCCCGATCGGAATATTATTGCTTTTTTACGAGAAAAATGGCATAAAAATGGATTTTAAACAGCGGTTGACATGCTTCGAAGTATGGTAATGGAATATTTAGAATTTTTTTGTCACGAATTGCGCCATGCTCGTGACCCTTATTTACACTTCGGATAGTGTCTTGAACGCACGAACAAAACGCCGCTATTTGGATATAACGATGGATTATTTTGGACCAAACCAACATTTGTTATTGAAGTAGCAGTCCTGGGAGTGCATTCTGACGAAGAACATCAAAGGTAATCAAACTTTTGTAATAGTAAATCGGAGTTTGGTCAGGGCTAAACTTGGTGGGTGTCTAAATGGCTAGCCGTGATGGCTGGGCTATCTACTCAGAATATTGCAAAATGTGCTTTCACCGAAAAGCTATTTTAAAATCGGACACCTCGATTGCACAAAGGAGTTCTGTATCTATAATTCTTAAAATAATTGTTATCTTTTTTGTGAACGTTTATCGTGAGTAATTTAGTAAATTCACCGGAGGTTTGCGGGGGGTATGCTAGTTCTGAACGTCACATGCTAATGTAAAAAGCTGGTTTTTGATATAAATATGAACTTGATTGAACAAAACATGCATGTATTGTATAACATAATGTCCTAGGTGTGTCATCTGATGAAGATCATCAAAGGTTAGTGCTGCATTTAGCTGTCTTCTGTGTTTTTGTGACATTATATGCTAGCTTGAAAAATGGGTGTCTGATTATTTCTGGCTGGGTACTCTGCTGACATAATCTAATGTTTTGCTTTCGTTGTAAAGCTTTTTTGAAATCGGACAGTGTGGTTAGATTAACGAGAGTCTTGTCTTTAAAATGCTGTAAAATAGTCATATGTTTGAGAAATTGAAGTAATAGCATTTCTAAGGTATTTGAAATTCGCGCCACGGGATTACACTGGCTGTTGCGTAGGTGGGACGATTTCGTCCCGCCTAGCCCAGAGAGGTTAAAATAACTTAAAATTGATCAGAAATACAGTGTGGACATTGTTAATGTTGTTAATGGCTATTGTAGGTGGAAACGGCTGATTTTTAATGGAATATCTACATAGGCGTACAGAGGCCCATTATCAGCAACCATCACTCCAGTGTTCCAATGGCACGTTGTGTTAGCTAATCAAAGTTTATCATTTTAAAAGGCTAATTAAAATTAATCATTAGAAAACCCTTTTGCGGTGTTCTGTGAAGGGAGTAGTACACAGAGTTGTACCAGATCTTCAGTTTCTTGGCAATTTTTCGCATGGAATAGCCTTCATTTATCAGAACAAGAATAGACTGAAGAGTTTCAGAAGAAAGTACTTTGTTTGTGGCCATTTTGAGCCTGTAATCACACCCACAAATGCTGATTCTCCAGATACTCAACTAGTCTAAAGAAGGACAGTTTTATTGATTTTTTTTATAAGGACAACAGTTTTCAGCTGTGCCAACATAATTGCAAAAGTGCTTTCTAATGATCAATTTGCTTTTCACGGTAGTGTACATTTCTGAACAGCTACAACAACCACAATCTGTAAGGTGAATATAGCTAAATGAGAGTGCAGCAGTGTTATTGACATCAATGTGCTATATACAGTGCATTCAGAAAGTATTGAGACCCCTTGACTTTTTCCACATTTTGTTACATTACAGCCTTATTCTAAAATTGATTAAAAATAATATCTGCAATCTACACACAATATCCCATAATGATGAAGCAAATTAAATGAAAATAAAAACTTTTATATTACATTTACATAAGTATTCAGACCCTTTACTCAGTACTTTGTTGAAGCACCTTTGGCAGCAATTACAACCTCAAATCATCTTTTGTATCATGCTACATGCTTAGCACACCTGTATTTGGGGAGTTTCTCCCATTCATTGCAGATCTTCTCAAGCACTGTCAGGTTGGATGCAGAGCGTCGTTGCACATCTATTTTCAGAGGGGTTGGGTTAAATGTGGAAGACACATTTCAGTTGAAGGCATTCAGTTGTACAGCTGATTAGGTATCCCCCTTTCCCCCAGGCTGAGGTCCTGAGTGCTCTGGAGCAAGTTTTCATCAAGGATCTCTCGGTACTTTCCTCCATTCATCTTTCCCTCGATCCTGACTAGTCTCCCAGTCTCTGTCGCTGAAAAACATCCCCAGAGCATGATGCTGCCACCACCATGCTTCATCGTAGGGATGGTGCCAAGTTTCCTCCAGACATGGTGCTCGGCATTTAGGCCAAAGAGTTCAATCTTGGTTTAATCAGACCAGAGAATCTTGTTTCTCATGGTCTGATAGTCCTTTGGGTGCCTTTTGGCAAACTTCAAGAGGGCTGTCATATGCCTTTTACTGAGGAGTGGCTTCCGTCTGGCCACTCAACCATTAAGGCCTGATTTGTGGAGTGCTGCAGAGATGGTTGTCCTTCTGGAAGGTTATCCTATCTCAACATAGGAACTCTAGAGCTCTGTCAGAGTGACCACCAGGTTCTTGGTCACCCACTGACCAAGGCCCTTCTCCCCCAATAACGCAGTTTGGCTGGGCGGCCAGCTCTAGGAAGTCTTGGTGGTTCCAATCGTCTTCCATTTACAGTAGATATTAATAATAAGTGATATCCGTATTACCCGTAGGCTACACCACAAATTTTCATACCTCCAAGCATTTATTAAAGTTGGATAAACTTGATGCCGGCAGCAGTGGCTTCATTGGAAGACATAGCTTGGACTGTAGCCTACAAAAGCCTATTCCTGCTCTTTTTCCCACGATCCATCAAATGCATTTGGTGTGTCATCATAGGGGTCTCTGACTTGTGATCAGACTTGGTCAGGCAAAGAAAATAACTTGAACTTGCTCCTTTTTCAATGCTGATTTGATGGTCATTGCAAACATCCTTTCTGAATTTAATAACAAATCATCTAGGTTTTTTTTAAGTATCTATAATCTGACTACAGTATTTTTGCTGGTAACATAACAGATTATAGTTACAGTTTTCTTTTTTTTTTTTTTACATGTAATCCGTTACTTCCCAACCCTGTCCAGTACCATCTCTCCTGTCATCCATCAAACACTTCCTCCCCTGTGCAGTAGGGGGCAGAAGAGGAGAGGCTGTCAGCAATTCTCACACTACACAGCTCCTCTTTCCTGGTGCTATCCTACATCCATCCCTGGAGATTTCAGACAAAGTGTGGGTGGGAAGCCTTGGCACACAGCATTCCTTTACTTTTTTCTCAGTTCTTTTTTTTCTCACTCTTATTTTTTCCTCTCCGTCTCCTCTGCAGTGCATCAACTCTCCAGGGCCGTATCTGTGCAGAAGGAACATCCCTCCCTGTGTTTCAGCACTAGAGGCCCGTCCGGCTTGCAGCAGTTAAATTGCATTTTATACAGAACCACAGAAGGACCGTCAGTGATAACAGTAACAAGGGGTGCTGAACGAAAACACACACAGACACACACATACGCACACGCACAAACTCTCTCTCTCTCTCTTTCTTGCAAGTACTAGCCCTTGGTAGATAGTGACATTTTGATGGGAGCACAAGCAGGTTGGTGATCCTGAGCGGAGAGCCTGGGCTTACTGAGCCCACTGGACAATATGACGCCGACGGAAGTCGACATCTTACCAGCTCCAATCCTACATTGCTATTTAGTGACTTTTTTCATGTTATCTTTATTTTTTTGTACAAAAAGTTAATTATATTATCACATATCACTGCCAAGCACTTCTGGACATCAGATCAACAGTTACTAAACTTGATTTTGACCTCAGCCTATAGGGAGGAGATCAGTGTCCTGGCAGTGTGGTGCCAGGTCAGCAACCTCTCCCTCAATGTCAGTAACACAAATAAGATGATCGTGGACTACAGGATATTGAGGGCTGAGCACACCCCCCTCCACATCGACGGGGCTGTAGATGAGCGGGTTGAGAGCTTCAAGTTCCGTGGTGTCCACATCACTAAGGAATTAACATGGTCCACACACACCAACACAGTCGAGAAGAAGGCACGACAACGCCTCTTCCTCCTCAGGAGGCTGAAAAGATTTGTCATGGGCCTTCAAAAAGTTATACAGCTATAGCATTGAGAGCATCTTGACTGGCTGCATCACCACTTGGCAGGGAAAATACTTGGCATCTACAGGGTACTGCCAACGGCCCAGTACATCAATGGGGTGGAGCTCCCTACCATCCAGGACCTCTATAGCAGGTGGTATCAGAGGAAGGCCCTACAATTAAATATATTGCAAATGTAAAACTGAAATACTACAGTTACATAAGTATTCAGACCCTTTACTCAGTACTATGTTGAAGCACCTTTGCCAGTGATTACAGCCTCAAATCATCTTGGGTATGACGTTACAAGCTTGGTACAACTGTATGTGGGGAGTTTCTCCAATTCTTCTCTGCAGATCCTCTCAAGCTCAGTCAGGTTGGATGGGGAGCGTCGCTATTTTCAGGTCTCTCAAGTGATGTTAGATCGGGTTCAAGTCCGGGCTCTGGTTGGGCGACTCAAGGAAATACAGAGACTTGTCCCAAAGCTGCTCCTGCATTGTCTTGGCTGTGTGCTTAGGGTCGTTGTCCTGTCACCCCATTCTCAGATCCTGAGCGCTCTGGAGCGTGCTGTCATTTGCCTTTTACTGAGGAGTGGCTTCCGTCTGGCCACTATCATAAAGGCCTGATTGGTGGAGTACTGCAGAGATGGTTGTCCTTATGGAAGGTTCTCCCATCTCCACAGAGGAATTCTGGAGCACTGTTAGAGTGACCATTGGGTTCTTGGTCACCTCCCTGACCAAGGCCCTTCTTCCACGATTTCTCAGTTTGGCCGGGTGGCCAACTCTCGGAAGAGTCTTGGTGGTTCCAAACTTCTTCCATTTAAGAATGATGGAGGCCACTGTGTTCTTGGGGACCTTCAATGCTGCAGACATTTTTTAGTACCCTTCCCCAAATCTGTGCCTCAACACAATCCTGTCTCGGAGCTGTACAGACAGTTCCTTCGACCTCATGGCATGGTTTTTACTCTGACATGAACTGTCAACTGTGGGACCTTAAAACCTCTTAAATAGACAGGTGTGTGCCTTTCCAAATCATGTCCAATAAACTGAATTTACCACAGGTGGATTCCAATCAAGTTGTAGAAACATCTCAAGCATGATCAATGGACACAGGATGAACCTGAGCTCAATTTCAAGTCTCATAGCAAAGGATCTGAATACTTAAGTTAATAAGGTATTTCAGTAATTTTTTTTTATACATTTTGCAAGAATTTCAAAGAACCTGTTTTCGCTTTGTCATTATGGGGTATTGTGTGTAGATTAATGAGGGAAGAATGTATTTAATAATTTTTTGAATAAGGCTGTAACGTACCAAAATGTGGAAAAGGGAAGGGGTCTCAAAACTTTCCAAATGCGCTGTCTGTACATATCTACGTCAAATACATTGAACCCCTGCACATTTATCTGGTACTGGTACTCCCTGTTCATAGCTTCATTCTTGTGTATTTCATTCTTCTTGTGTTATTTTTTGTAAGAATTGTTTAAACTCTGCAAACTCTGTAAAGTCTACACCTGTTGTATTTGGCGCATGTGACAAAGAAAGTTTGATTTGATTTACTCTGATGTCTGTCCACTCAGTGGCTGCCTGTGTATGTGTGGAGAACTGTTAACAGTCCGCTTGCCTTCCTGTTCTATGCCCACTCGTCCGTCTGCTCCTTCTTCTCCTCCTCCTCTCCTCTCCCATCCTCGCACCTCTCTTTTCCTCCTCTCTTCTCCTCCTCTCCTCTCTCCTCCTCTATCCTCTCATCTCTTCTCTTCTTGTACCTCCTCTCCTCTCCCCCCCTCCTCTTGCCTCTCCTCTCTTCTCCTCCCTCCTCCTCCCTCCTCCTCATATCCTCTCCTCTCCTCCTCATATCCTCTCCTCTCCTCTTTTCTCTTCTCTTCTCTTCTGATCCCTCATGCTCCTATACGCTTCTTTTCTTCTTCCTCCTCCTCCTCTACTTTCCTGCCATCTCTACACACCACATCGTAGTGTTAATTAGACATATAGTAGATTGAGGCTGGCCCCACAGCAAACATACTATCTCATCTCTCTTCTCTCTCCTCTACTCTCCTGCCATCTCTATTTCTCCTCTGCAATAGTGGCCAGGCCTCCTGAGAAGGTTTCTCTCTCTCTGTCTCTTTCCTCCATTTTCTCTCTCTCTTTCTCACACATACTCTCTCTTTTTCAGTCCCGCTGTCGCTCTCTCTCTCTCTACCCTCTGAATCCATTAATAAAATCTATATGTCGGTTTTTAAGAAGAAGTTGTCCCTACACTAAGAAAAAATGTGTAGTACTTACTATAGAATGTTGTAGTATATACAGCACTGAGTAAATTGCAGGTCTGCTGAGCGCAAACTTGAATGTGAAAATTCTGTGCAAATTCCAGCATGCATTTACTGTGGACACTGACACTGCACCCGCTTTAAGTTACAGTTTTAACAGTGGCTAAGTAGGCTACTGTGGCTATTTAATCATAATGTAGGCCTACCGGAGTAGAGAAAAACAATAGAGAAAAATGCATCCCATAACATGGAAATAGCTATTGTATCATTCAGCCTACAGTAGCAGCAAATATGTGGTGTTCAATTTAGGGTTACATTTCATGAGACTTTTGAAGAAAAAAAACATGCAGTGCTTAATATTAACCTGTATATCCACTTGTCATTCGGAGAAAGGGGAAAACTATAGAAAGTTGATTGAAGTTCAATCTCGTGCTTCTCTGCGCGGGATTATATTTCTTCTGCGCGGCAGTCCGACGGAACCGCAGGGAACATTGCTGTAGAATACAATAGTAAATACTACAGTATTATCCACACTAGAAAGCTGTAATACATACTACTGTAATGTTCCTGGCTTGCATATATGTCTTTTCAACTTGCCAGAGACCAGCTGGGGAGACAACCCTAACAAGTGGCCCAAGTAGCCTATGGCAATATCTACATCTACTTTGTGGTATCACTTTTTCAGGTGGGGTGGTCACGGGGTGGTCACAAAAGTGCTCGGGGAGGTGTTTAGGGGTTTCCATCGGTGCTACTATGGTGGAAAGTCCAGACCAGGTCTCCACCGTGCACATCCACTCTGAATATGCCGATTTGGCTCTCGCCTTCTGTAAGAAGAGGGTGACTCAATTACCACCTCATCGATGGGGGGATTGTGCGATAAATCTCCTGGTAGACGCAGCATTTCCCAGGAGTTACGTGTATCCCCTGTCACAGGAGGAGACGGCGGCTATGGAAACATATGTCTCCGAATCCCTGGGGCAGGGGTACATTCGGCCCTCCACTTCACCTGCCTCCTCGAGTTACTTTTTTGTGAAGAAGAAGCATGGAGGTCTGCGCCCGTGCATTGACTATCGAGGTATCAACCAAATCACTGTGAGGTACAGCTACCCGCTGCCTCTTATAGCCAGTGCGATAGAGTCAATGCACGGGGCACGCTTCTTCACAAAATTGGATCTCAGGAGTGCTTACAACCTGGTGCGTATCCGGGAGGGGGACGAGTGGAGGACGGCATTTATTACCACCTCAGGGCACTATGAGTACCTCGTCATTCCGTACAGGTTGATGAATGCTCCATCAGTCTTCCAGGCATTTGTAGACAAGATTTTCCGGGACCTGCACGGGCAGGGTGTAGTTGTGTATATCGATGACATTCTGATATACTCCGCTACACGCGCCGAGCCTGTGTCCCTGGTGCGCAAGGTGCTTGGTCAACTGTTAGAGCATGACCTGTACGTCAAGGCTGAGAAATGTCTGTTCTTCCAACAGTCCGTCTCCTTCCTAGGGTACCGCAGTTCCACTTCAGGGATGGAGATGGAGAGTGACCACATTTCAGCCATGCGTAATTGGCCGACTCCCACCACGGTAAAGGAAGTGCAGCGGTTTCTATGGTTTGCCAACTACTACCGGAGGTTTTTCCGGGGCTTTGGTCAGGTAGCAGCTCCCATTACCTCACTGCTGAAGGGGGGACCGATGCGACTACAGTGGTCGGCTGAGGCGGACAGGGCTTTTGGTCACCTGAAGGCTCTGTTTAGCTCAGCTCCCGTGCTGGCTCATCTGGATCCCTCTTTGGTGTTCATAGTGGAGGTGGATGCGTCCAAGACTGGGATAGGAGCCGTGCTCTCTCAGAGCTCGGGTACGCCACCAAAGCTCTCCCCCTGTGCTTTCTTTTCGAAGAGGCTCAGCCCGGCGGAGCGAAACTATGATGTTTGGGACCGGGAGCTGTTGGTTGTTGTCAAGGCTCTGAAGGCGTGGAGACGTTGGCTTGAGGGGGCTAAACACCCTTTTCTCATCTGGACTGACCACCGCAATCTGGAGTACATCCGGGCGGCGAGGAGACTGAACCCTCGCCAGGCAAGGTGGGCCATGTTCTTTACCTGTTTTGTTTTCACCCTGTCCTACAGACCAGGTTCCCAGAACGCAAAGGCAGATGCACTGTCCCGGATGTATGACACAGAGGAGCGGTCCATAGATCACACTCCCATACTTCCGGCCTCTTGCCTGGTGGCACCGGTGGTGTGGGAGCTGGACGCGGACATCGAGTGGACGTTATGTACAGAGCCCACTCTCCCCCAGTGTCCAGCTGGGTGTCTGAACGTTCAGTCTGCTGTCCGCAACCGTTTGATCTTTTGGGCCCACACGTCACCTCCTCTGGTCATCATGGCATCGGTCGGACGGTGCGCTGTCTTAGTGGGAAGTACTGGTGGTCCACCTTGGCCAAGGACGTGAGGGTTTATGTTTCCTCCTGCTCTCTGTGCGCCCAGTGCAAGGCCCCTAGGCACCTGCCAAGAGTGAAGTTACAGCCCTTACCTGTTCCACAACGGCCGTGGTCGCACCGATCGGTGGGTTTCCTCACAGATCTTCCTCCCTCACAAGGTATCACCATGATCCTGGTCATTGTGGATCGGTTCTCTAAGTCCTGCCGTCTCCTTCCTTTGCCCGGTCTCCCTACGGCCCTACAGACTGAGGATATAGTGTCTGATCGAGGTCCCCAGTTCACGTCAATGGTCTGGAAGGCATTCATGGAACGTCTGGGGGTCTCAGTCAGCCTTACCTCGGGTTTTCACCCTGAGAGTAACGGGCAGGTGGAGAGAGTAAACCAGGATGTGGGTAGGTTTCTGCGGTCTTATTGCCAGGACCGGCCGGGGGAGTGAGCGGCGTTCATCCACTGGGCAGAGATGGCCCAAAACTCGCTCCGCCACTCCTCCACTAACCTCTCCCCCTTCCAGTGCGTACTGGGGTATCAGCCGGTTCTGGCACCTTGGCGTCAGAGCCAAATCGAGGCTCCTGCGGTGGACGAATGGTTTAAGCGCTCGGAGGAGACCTGGGACGCCGCTCATGTGCACCTGCAACGGGCAGTGAGGCGTCAGAAGGCGAGCGCCGATCTCCACCGCAGTGAGGCCCCGGTGTTCAACCCGATCTCTAGGTTTGCATAAATATCCAAATGCAAAAGAAGTTTATAGCTGTTATTTGGACAGATACAGCTCATTAGTCCTAACTACAAGCTAACTAGCAAGTTTTATGAAATACACATAGCTAGTTAGATACAAACAAGAGTTAGCGACATACTGGTGATGAAGTGCTTCGAACACAGATAAATGTATCAAGCAACCGGAGCCCACAGATTTTCACAATCATCGCAGCGTAATAGCCTGAAACCGTGAGGTTCTTCTAACCTGGTCCTTGGGCAGTTGATGAAACTGAATTTAGTGTTTTTTTTCTCCTACAATTGTTCAGTGAAAACGGTATGCAACAGCTTTTGGAAATCTTAAAAGCAGGGTTAGCTAGCTAGTTAAGTTGGTGCGTTAGAATAGTCTCTGATAATTGTGATAGACTGTCAAATGGAATGTACATCTGTTCATGTTAAAATGTTTACATTTAGAATGTTTATTTGTTGTTGGTATGATGTAGTTTGTTCATTCAGACAACATGGAAGTATGTAAAATGACCTACCAAGCACATACAAAATGTTTATATAATGATAAAAAAGTAAGGTAGGCAATGTAACATAGGAGTAATGGGAGTACCCTTCGGCTGTAACTTACTCGAGGGCGTGGTCACGTTAAGCCCTGCCTCGCTGTGTGTATCTATGGTAAATACTACATTAATCAACCCATTCCTGTCCCCCATTTCGCAATTTGTGCCACCCATGAGTGAGAAACCTACATGCCAAGTATAGACAGTATATTGTGTTCCTTGCTGTTTATAGAAAAGAGCAGAAGTGCTGGGCTGTTATTCACAATGTGTCTCAGAAAAGGTCCTAGGAATTCTGTAAAAAACTGTTTTAAGATCAAAACAAACTCCCAGCTCAGAGTAGGTTTTAGGATGATGTTGACACTGCTCAGACAAGCTCTGAGCCAGGAGTAGAATCAACTCTTAAAAGTTTATCTCAGCTGGTAATCATGAGAGTTTGAGGTACTGCAAAGGAAAGGCAGTGATGGCACTCATTGATGAGGATGAGGCATTGCCAGCTGTGAACTCTACAGCTTTCCTCAGACAACAACAGTTCATAGGCATGCCCAATTTTAAGATATTTCTTAACAACGTGATGTTGCTTCCCAAATGGATAACTTAAAATAACATGCTGTAGGTAATTTAAAAATCGAAAGAAAAACGTGTTTGTTTATTAGCCTAGTGGTTACAAGTATTTAGGCATATCATATGAAATAGGCCATGTGAAATTGTCAAAAGTGCACGAGATACTATTACTTGTAGGTCTAGATTAGTTATGGATTGATGAAATATCAAAACATTCTATTGACAACACAAAAGAAATTGCATGTGACATAGAAACCACTGACTCGCTGCATTTTCTATAATCAAGACACCTGCTGGTAACTCTTAACTGGTTTTAAGACAGCTAATTACTATAGTATATACTACAGTTTTATTTTACTACAGTAACTATACTATGTATACCATAGTTAACTGTAGATGCTACCGTATTCACTACAGTGATGCTACAGTCCGCAAAAACACTACAGTGAATAATATAGTATTTATACCGTGGTATACTATAGTATTACTATAGTATTTTTTCATATGGTCAGGGACACTCATACAGTTCTGGTGCAATGATCCTATCAGCTTCCTTCAGTCTGATGAAGAGTCAAAGCCAGTGATTGTGTTACAGACACAATGGAGCAGCAGATACAATACTGCACAGTTTGTCTGAGTCAGTTATTTATATACTGTTAGCCTCACAATCTAGATCAGCGACTGTTAGAGACGGGTATCCTTAGGCAAATATAGCATAGCATGATGGGCTCTCTCACAATCTTACACTGTCACCAAACCTAGTGTTTCAGTTAGAGATGATGATTATCAGCTGCATTAAAAGGCCAATCCGCTGTTTAGCAAAATAAATAGCGGGGTGACCGCTTTATTGTTTGTCGAATCCCAGATTGTCCTTTCAAATGAAGTGCATTATTAGCTATAAACAAACCCTGGTGACTCCTGATAGGGAGTGGGAGGCACATCCAGGAACACTCCAACACTAACCGGGGACAGAATGAGAGTAAATATGGTGTAAATACCCACAATACTAAAGGTGACTGGAGGCGATAGCCAAGCCCCAGAGATAGCCTGGTGTTTCTCTGTAATAAAAGTATTATTTTTAACAGTGCCAGGGGAAGGACAACCAAATCAAAATGCCATTATTCTTAGGGGAAATGTGCACTGAACTCGCCTCACCTCCCACCATGGAAGTTTATGCTGCTTTTTGCAGGAAGTCTCCATTTTATATAGTCTTAAGACTGCTACAGGCCAGGGGAGGATGGAGGCAGGAAATGGAAAAAGCGAATCCAGACAGAGAGAGAAGAGGGATAGACACCTTTGGATAAAGCTGAGTGATGTCTTCCAGACATTGCCCCTAAGGTGAACCTGGCATTTGAGGCAGTTTGTCTGCTTCCAGGGTTGAATACACAGTGAAGGCACTCTAGGATAGTCCCTACTCGGTCAGTGGCCTCCTCGGTTGCTAGCTTTCATATGGCTGGACCTCTATTCAAAATTCATTAAATGTTCATGGTCTGGCGCTTTCACTTAGGAAAAACAAGGTGAGAATATACAGTGAGGGAAAAAAGTATTTGATCCCCTGCTGATTTTGTACGTTTTCCCGCTGACAAAGAAATGATCAGTCTATAATTTTAATGGTAGGTTTATTTGAACAGTGAGAGACAGAATAACAACAAAAAAATCCAGAAAAACGCATGTCAAAAATGTTATAAATTGATTTGCATTTTAATGAGGGAAATAAGAATTTGACCCCCTCTCAATCAGAAAGATTTCTGGCTCCCAGGTGTCTTTTATACAGGTAACGAGCTGAGATTAGGAGCACACTCTTAAAGGGAGTGCTCCTAATCTCAGCTTGTTACCTGTATAAAAGACACCTGTCCACAGAAGCAATCAATCAATCAGATTCCAAACTCTCCACCATGGCCAAGATCAAAGAGCTTTCCAAGGATGTCAGGGACAAGATTGTAGACCTACACAAGGCTGGAATGTGCTACAAGACCATCGCAAAGCAGCTTGGTGAGAAGGTGACAACAGTTGGTGCGATTATTCGCAAATGGAAGAACACAAAAGAACTGTCAATCTCACTCGGACTGGGGCTCGATGCAAGATCTCAGCTCGTGGAGTTGCAATGATCATGAGAACGGTGAGGAATCAGCCCAGAACTACACGGGAGGATCTTGTCAATGATCTCAAGGCAGCTGGGACCATAGTCACCAAGAAAACAATTGCTAACACACTACGCCGTGAAGGACTGAAATCCTGCAGCGCCCACAAGGTCCCCCTGCTCAAGAAAGCACATATACATGCCCGTCTGAAGTTTGCCAATGAACATCTGAATGATTCAAAGGACAACTGGGTGAAAGTGTTGTGGTCAGATGAGACCAAAATGGAGCTCTTTGGCATCAACTCAACTCGCTGTGTTTGGGGGAGGAGGAATGCTGCCTATGACCCCAAGAGTACCATCCCCACCGTCAAAAATGGAGGTGGGAACATTATGCTTTGGGGGTGTTTTTCTGTTAAGGGGACAGGACAACTTCACCACATCAAAGGGACGATGGACGGGGCCATGTACCGTCAAATCTTGGGTGAGAACCTCCTTCCCTCAGCCAGGGCATTGAAAATGGGTCGTGGATGGGTATTCCAGCATGACAATTACCCAAAACACACGGCCAAGGCAACAAAGGAGTGGCTCAAGAAGAAGCACATTAAGGTCCTGGAGTGGCCCAGCCAGTCTCCAGACCTTAATCACATAGAAAATCTGTGGAGGGAGCTGAAGGTTCGAGTTGCCAAACGTCAGCCTCGAAACCTTAATGACTCGGAGAAGATCTGCAAAGAGGAGTGGGACAAAATCCCTCCTGAGATGTGTGCAAACCTGGTGGCCAACTACAAGAAACGATGACCTCTGTGATTGCCAACAAGGGTTTTGCCACCAAGTACTAACTCATGTTTTGCAGAGGGGTCAAATACTTATTTCCCTCATTAAAATGCAAATCAATTTATAACATTTTTGACATGCGTTTTTCTTGATTTTTTTGTTGTTATTCTGTCTCTCACTGTTCAAATAAACCTACCATTAAAATTATAGACTGATCATTTCTTTGTCAGTGGGCAAACGTACAAAATCAGCAGGGGATCAAATACTTTTTTCCCTCACTGTAAATAAGATTATGATGTAATATGTGAGCTTATATTTTCCCACGTAATTTACATTGTCAGTGGGATTGGACCAAGAGAGTTCAAATGAACTCACGGGTCCTTGGCACATGGTCTTCAAAGGGGTTTCATCTACAAACTGCAGGAACTTTCTCTGCCACATTTACCAGGGGGAAACAATAACACAAAGATGAAAGAGAATAGTTTTTTATCAACATCTGAAGAACTGCAAGCATTTCCATGACTATACTGTTGTAAGCGGTTAGGCCCAATGGATTATATAGCTCTGACTATCACGCAATCATGTCAGCGCCTTTGATTCGTGTATATGTCTGACTTCGGGGTCACTGTACTGTAAGTCATGTGATGAAGGTAGCTGTTATACACGACTGATGTCTCAGAGAAACGTCACTCTGCAAACTTCCCCAGCTCTGTATAGCAGTATTTTACTGGACGGACGGGATACAGGGAAGAAATCAATATCTTTACAGTCTCCTGGCTGGAACTCTGAAACAATAGCAGCCATTGTCAATTCAAGGTTTGTGTCGTACTGTCAGAGCTGATGCAGTTGTTTTCGTGAAATGCTGTAGCATCACTATGAAATGCTTATGCACTTCTTATGGATGTGTTATGAATGCGTTATGAAGTCCGTATGTGCATACCCTTTAAATAAAGTGTTACCCAGGCAGTTTCTTTTGGGCAGTGGTATTCAAAGGCTTTTTTTGGGGGGGGTCCCCGTGAATACTACTGCTTTAGGGGAGCAAATGCAGTAGAAACACAAGCAGCTGTGAGAAATAATACCCTTTTGTTTGTTTTCTAGGATGATACAGAGGTCAAGTTTCAAATGTAATAAGTTTATATAAACATCACTGATTTCTGAGCACAATAGCACAACACCATTAAAGTCCCTTTACTGTAACACTATTCAAAAACACAAAATACCACAAAAATAGATGTACATACTGATAAATTAACATGTTACGTTATTATCCCCTGTGATTGATACACTGGTATCTACGCAATTGCTCACCTGTTCCATTCTTGGAGAAAGAGTGTGGCATATAATAAAATACAAGGTCAATATGGAGGGCGCATGAGCCAGTGGGGTGTAACGACTCTTTTAAACAAAGAGATTAATCAGAAACTCAGCTGTGGCGATGTTGCTTCATGAGCCTGACACTACCTGAGGAGCTAAACGCCACAGCTGTAGTCTTCTAGACAGCATTTGGGACCTCTCTCATGAATAATCCTGATGGAGATGGTGAGGCACAGGTAACCTTATTAAATATATTATACAGAACCCATGGAGGCAGGTAGGGACTGGGCGCCATTAAAGCTAAAGCCAGCCAAGCAAAACAGACCAAAATGAAACATGATTAGGTTATTGTGGAGGAAGAAGGAAAAAACGGAAAAAATCAACATGAGCGATAAAAATAGTGTCCACAATGCACTGTCGGAGGGATGATTAGATTTTAATCAGACAAGGATGGAGAGAAGCACAATATGATGGGAAATGCATACCGCTCATTTAAAGATTATGATAACTCTTGATGAGTTATAGGATGAGTCCCAAATCTCACCCTTTCACCTTTATGGAGCACTACATTTGACCAGGCCCCATATACTGTAAATATTTGGGACCTGGTCATACATTTACGCAGGTTCCAATTCCAACTGGTAAACACTACAAATTAAAGTAAGGGTGTTAACAATTTGTCAAGCAGCAGAAGTTCCTTTGACAGAGTGAATTGACTACCTCTCTACCTAGCGGCCTGATGGATTGTGTAACACACATTCTGTTGAATGAGAATGTCGATTAGCGGGCTAACTTGAAAAGAAGAAAACTAACCTCAGCGCCAGACCATACACTATATATACAAACAGAGAGAGCAAGAGAGATGAAAGGGGGTAACCGAGAGAGAGAGTTAGAGAGAGTGAGAGCGAGGGAGAAAGAGAGAGGGTGTGGTATGAAGCAAATGTGGTAGAGACAGTGGCAGCGGGCTAGAGAGGACTGGGGGGGTTACTGTCCAGTCATTTGAGGTTAAGATTCTGGTTCATTCTGGTTAAGAGGCTGTAGGCGAGTGCTTTACAGTTGTGGCATGGAATTGGTAAAAGCTTATCAATACCTCATTTACCTGTCTTCCTCTATATTTCCCATACGCAGTTTTCCAAAACTAATTTCCACTGAGGTCCCAGAGCGATCCACAGACTTAAAAGTGAAGCATTTGAATTGACTATCTGAAACATATGTTATAGAAAGATTCAGGAAGTAAAACATGTCTTATTTGGCTTGATATGCATTCCTGTTCTACTGAAACAAGCTATTGCTGGAGAAAAAAACAGAGACGACCATGGTGTATGCAGCGACCGATTCTGAAGACATACTGTAGCGGGCGTTCGGTGAAGGAGACATCTGCCGGGCCCTAGATATGTACCTCAACACAATCCTGTCTCGGAGCTCTACGGACAATTCCTTCGACTTCATTGCTTGGATTTTGCTCTGACATGCACTGTCAACTGTGTGACCTTATATAGACAGGTGTGTGTCTTTCCAAATCATGTACAATCAATTTAATTTGCCACAGGTGGACTCCAATCAAGTTGTAGAAACATCTCAAGCATGATCAATGGAAACAGGATGCACTTGAGCTCAATTTCTGTCACGCCCTGACCTGAGAGAGTCGTTTTTCTCTGTTTGGTTAGGTCAGGGTGTGACATGAGGTGGACATTCTATGTCTTGTATATCTATGTTGTTTTTGTATTTCTTTGTTGGGCCCAGTATGGTTCCTAATCAGAGGCAGCTGTCTATCGTTGTCTCTGATTAGGAATCATACTTAGGCAGCCTGTTCCCCACCTGTGTTTGTGGGTTATTGTTATTTCTGTGTGTGTACGGCACAGTGCGTTACGTTCTTGCTGCGTACCTGTTTATTGTTTTGGTTTCGGTTTCCCTCGATAAAGATGTGGAATTACCGGCACGCTGCGCCTTGGCTCCTTTATGACAGGGAATTTGAAGATTCAGAACGTGACAATTTCGAGTCTCATAGCAAGGGATCTGAACACTTATGTAAATACGTTTATTTTAACTTTTTATTTGCCAACATTTATAAAAACCTGTTTTCACTTTGTCGTTATGGGGTATTGTATGGAGATTGATGAGGAAGACAAATCATTTAATCCATTTTAGAATATTGCTGTAACGTCACAAAATGTGGAAAAAGTCAATGGGTCTGAATACTTTCTGAATGCACATTAGTTCATGGCATAGAAAAACATATAAAAACACTTTGCAATAGAAAAGAAAGCAGGCGTTTCTTATTGAACAAATTGACATGGTACCTCCCCCAATTTCTATCCGATGAAACGATCTGCTAAGGGATACTGATATTCCTGAAAAAATTGTCTGACAGTTTGTTGGTCCAGTAGTGTTGGCAAATTCTTTAATGTCCACTGTTGGTGATTATTCACAAATGTTTGTGTTAGAAAACCTACTAATTCATTAATAGAGGAGCAATAGCGAACAAAAGAGGAAAGGCCCACCCCCCCACTTGTGCCATGACGTGAGTGTACCTGGACCACCTATTGAGATGTGCCTTTTGTTCCGAAAAGCAGCTGTAAAATGAGGGGGAAAAGAGATTGGACTTAAAATAATGAATAAATACAGGAGAACACTAATCAGATAATGAAAAAATTGGTTGTATGACACATAAAACAATAGTTGGTACAAAATCTACTGTGTATAGTGTTCAATGTAACTGTGCCTTACATAAAACTTACAGAATGAATAATTACAAAAGAGCACTGTAAACAGATGAACAAATATGTTTTATGACAAAACATTTTAATACTTTAATACATTGAAACCTGTTAGTCTTTGGAACATTTTCAAAGTCCACTACTTACCATTGTGTGTATAGAATGAAATGAAATTTAAAGATTGTAACCATTCTTTGCATAACGTTCAGCCCTGCTATAGTAGTTCACTAAACTACAGAGTATGTTGTCCATTGAAGTTGTTGTCTCTGGCTCTTTTCATATCAGATTCAGAATAACTAATAACAAGGTGTGTCATAGTTTGAAAGGGTTCAATCCACCATAGACCAGGAGTGTTTCCAATTTAAATGACCTGACAAGAAAACCCCCAGCCGTATAGTCACAGCACAGATGAAAAGGGAAGCTATCTATATTAATAATATTTTGTCATCGCTTACGTATTGGACCCAGAGTTTTACCTGACCAGGTCATGAAATCAGGAAAAACACATACAAATTTTGCCACACCACTTTTGAACCTGTGGTGCCACCTCTGCAAAGGAAATACATTAGAGGGAGAGAGAGAGGCAGAGGATAAAAGGAGTTTATTGTTCACAGCCTTTGGAGGATCTGCCAAGAATCGATGCCCTCCATCATCAGTCTGGAAGGGCAGTGGGGTGACACAGATGGCAAGGCCATGGTACCATATGCCCCGCCAGGCCACGCACCTGGCAGGGAGGGATAGACGGAGGCAGGGAAGGAGGGCACGGAGAGAGAAAGAGAGGATGCTGAGGGAACAGACAGCAGACAGACACAAACTTGGACTGGAGAGGGCAGACATCAGACATTCAGCATTTTACTATACACCATACAATCAATGGCCTTGTATGCAATAAATCAATGTCCTATACAAGGACACACGTCTGTGTCTCTGTGTCCTCCCCTCTGACCTGGCCAAAGCTTAGCCAGACACTTCTTGCTTTAGAATGAAATCTATCAAATCATGGAGAAGAATGGTGCTGATTAAATGTTGAGAATATAGCAAACGTTTTAAGATGGGGGGCCAATGTACTCCCAATGCTCTCTTTCAGAAAGATCCCATCTTATAATATCATTAGGCTGCATGACTTAGTATAATCTGCTTCTTCAGTCTGTTGCATGACGGATAATGGGGATATGTCATTGTACATCTGTCACAGATATGTATCGCAGTACAAGTACAAGATATGACATAAACATAACTTGTGGTCAGCTTCTGTTAGAGCAGTCGGTCGGTGCCACTAAAATATCCACGAGATGGACGCTCATGGTCAATGTGCGGACCCGGGCTATGTTCCAAATGACACCCTATTCCATAGGTAGTGCACTACATTGGGAGTAGGGTGACATTTGTGATTCACACTGCCATTTAAAGATCAGGCTGAATGACAGAAGGTAGGTAATGCATTAATAATACATCATGCAGACATCAACATGTTAGGTTCTAAATTAACCTAGTAAAACTCACAGATGATTAGTAAAGCTTAAACCAAGTTTGTTCACCCATTAGGTCATACAGCTGCATAAGATAAAGATGTGGTTCCACATGTGGTAGTATATATACCCCACTTTGGGGTGGAATCTCCTCCATCTCTCTAACCATCACCTCTTTGTTGCTAGGCAGGAAATTGAGTCATGCGGGCAGTAAACTGTTCCTTCTCCCTTAACGTGACCTGACCTGACCTCGGCCCCCTTCCTTACTAAACCACATCTCTCCACCCTTATCAGTGCCTGCACCCTGTGATTGTCTTTCCTTCACTCAGTACATTCCAAGCTTAATTGCCTCTACCATATACATTCCTCCTACAGATATCCATTAACTTCTGGTGTATAAACCAGACTCTGGCACTCCTCATGTCTCTAGTATAACTGATCATTAACCATATTTAAAGTTTAGAAATCCAAACCCATCAAACATTACATAATAGATGCTAGAGGATTTGAGTCAGACCAAGTCATTCATATAATTATCAACTTAACCCAGCACTTGAATATCTGTAAATGTTAGTTGGACAATGTCTGAATCAGTCAGCAGGTCTATGGTGTGCTGAAGGCATGATGGCATGGAGAAACAAGATGGCGAGTAACAATTCAGTGACAGTCTAAATTTTATGGCAGAGACACCGTTGCATTCAGTGCCATAACGACTCGAACAAAGGAGCTGGAAAACCTGCCTTCCATTTCCAGTCAGGTCCAAAATTATTGGTAGCTTTGATAAAGAAGAGCAAAAAATGTCATATAAAATAAAAAACGTAACAACTGATTTAAATTGTATGCTCAACAAATATTATTTTATACTAATTGCTCAGAAAAATAGATTTTGTTTAAGAAGTAATACTTTTGGTGTGAAAATTATTGTCAACCCTAAAGATCCTAAATCTTCATTGTTTCACGGTGGTATAGAAATGAGGTAACACACATGTAAAATTCCTTTGTCATCCATCACCATGGGAAAAGGAAAAGAGCTCATAAATGAAATGAGACAAATTAATGTTGACCTTCACTAATCAGGCAATGGGTACAAAAAAAATTGCTAAACTTGCCTGGTATTGGACGCAAGTGTATCTTGTCCCCATGCACAGTGAGGAAGATGGTTTGGGAGGCTAAGAAACATTCGAGGGCCAAAGTTGGAGAATGACAGAACAGAATGACAGAACAGCATCTTCGGGTCACCAAGTCTCCAAATCTACGATTAGATGCCACCTCCATGCCAATGGGCTCTTTGAATTTATTGAGAGCAACCAACACATACAAATGCCTGGGGTTTGCTAAAAGGCATTGTCACTTGGATTGGAACGGGTTGTCAGATGACATGAAAATAGAGCTCTTTTGCCACGCACACTAGTAGTGGATTTGACATCATACAATTATCCATATGTAGAAAATAACCTCATACTAGCTATAAAATACGGTGGCGGATATTTGATGTTGTGTGGCTGTTTTGCTTCCACTGGTCCTGGGGCCTTGTTAAGATCACAACGGCATCATGAACTCTACCATGTACCAGGACATTTTTGACGAAAACCTGGTTGCCTCTGCCAGGAAGCTGAATCTTGGTGGCAAGTGGATCTTCCAGTAAGACAATAACGACCCTTTTTTCAATTTCCACCTAAAATGCCATTGCTCAGGAACTGAAGCAAGGATATGCATATTCTTGATCCCATTTGAAAGGAAACACTTTGATGTTTGTGGATATGTGAAATTAATGTGGACTTGAACCCCATTGAAAACTAAGGTTTAAAAGCCTCCTTCCAGACTCACATTAAGCATCTCCAATCCAAAGTTAAATCTAGAAACGGCTTCCTTTTTCACAACAAAGCCTCCTTCACTCATGCTGCCAAACTTACCCTCGTAAAACTGACTATCCTACCGGTCCTTGACTTCGGCGATATCATTTACAAATTAGCCTCCAACACTCTACTAAGCAAATTGGATGCAGTCTATCACAGTGCCATCCGTTTTGTCACCAAAGCCCCATATACTACCCACCACTGCGACCTGTATGCACTCATTGGCTGGTCCTCGCTACATATTTGTCGCCAAACCCACTGGCTCCAGGTCATCTATAAGTCTTTGCTAGGTATAGCTCCACCTTATCTCAGCTCACTGGTCACCATAGCAACACCCACACGGAGCATGCGCTCCAGCAAGTATATTTCACTGGTCATCCCCAAAGCCAACACCTCTTTTGGCCGCCTTCCTTCCAGTTCTCTGCTTCCAATGACTGGAACGAATTACAAAAATCACTGAAGTTGGAGACTTATATCGCCCTCACTAACTTTAAGCGTCAGCTGTCAGAGCAGTTTACCAATCGCTGCAGCTGTACACAGCCCATCTGTAAATAGCCCATCCAACCAACCACCTATCTCATCCCCATATTTGTTTTTGTTTTTCTGCTCTTTTGCACACCAGTATTTCTACTTGCACATCCTCATCTGCACATATATCACTCCAGTGTAAATTGCTAAATTGTAATTACTTTGCCACTATTGGCCTATTTATTGTCTTACCTCCTTACTTCTTTTGCACACACTGTATACCGATCTTTCTAATGTGTTATTGACTGTACGTTTCTTTATCCCACATGTAACTCTGTGTTGTTGTTTTTGTCACACTGCTTTGCTTTATCTTGGCCAGGTCACAGTTGTAAATGAGAACTTGCTCTCAACTGGCCTACCTGGTTAATTAAAGGTGAAATAAAAAATAAAAAATAAAAAGAGCAGTCCAAGGACATCAAGGACAAGGATGTGGAAAGATTATGTATGGAGGAATGGTTTAAAATCCCTCCCAATTTCCACTCTCATCAAACATTTTAGAAAAAAGCTTGCAAGAGGAGGATCCCGGAGTATTGAAAACAGGGGTGCCAATAATTTAGAAGTATCTTTTTGAGTTATTTGTTTATTTATTAAAAACATACATTTTTCTGAGCAATTGTATAAGTATAAAATAATATAATTTTCTGTTTCTTTGCATACAAGATAGCTCAGTGTTTGTATTATTTGTATAATGTATTTCTACATGGATGTTAATAATTCTGGACTGTAGATGTGAAAGGAAATGGTTGTCTATGCTAAAGTATACTCTGATTTATGCTAACTGAAAGTCGGGAAGAATTTAAAGAGACTCAGAAGAAGGGAATCGGCTGGCTACTCCCAGACACAAAAGCAACCAGTCACTAATGCAGGTTGAAGTTTATTGTCATGAATCTTGCCCTGGAGGCAGAACTGAGAGATTTCCCGCAAGAAGGCCAGCTGCAGTCAAAATTGTCTATATTGGAAAAAACATGAAATTATTTTTTGCTTTTTGGGCTTAATTTAAGGTTAGGTTAAAAGTGTGGTTAAGGTTAGGGTTAAGATTAGGGTTAGGCTTAAATTGCATGACTTTGTGGCTGTGTAAGCTAGTGACCACTTTGGAGCGGTGCCTCCAGAACAAGATTTACAACTATAAATGCTAACCTGCATCATTAATTGTCACGTCCTGACCCTTGTAAGAGGTAATTTTCTATAGTAGAGTGGTCAGGGCGTGACGGGGGTGTTTTGGGTGGTTTTCTTGTTTTCTGTTTCTATGTGGGTTTTCTAGATTTCTATTTCTATGTTGGGGTTATTGGGATGATCTCCAATTAGAAGCATCCGGTTCTCGTTGTCTCTAATTGGAGATCATATTTATGTAGGGGGTTTTTCCTTTTGGTTTGTGGGTTGTTCATTTTTGAGTAGTGTGTTTTCCTCTCTGTGTCACGGTTTGTTGTTTTGTTATTTCAAGTGTTTGGTGTATTGCATTTAGTTTCACGGTTAATAAAGATGTGGAACTACGAACACGCTGCGCTTTGGTCCGATTATTTGATCAGCCGTGACAGAACAACCCACCAAAAAAGGACCATGCAGTGTGGGAGGGAGTATCTGGAGGAATGGACTTGGGAGGAAATTTTGGATGGAAAAGGACCCTGAAGGCAGGCTGGGGAGTATAGTCGCCCGAGGGAGGAAATTGAAGCAGCAAATAGGGAGCGACGATAATACGAGGCGCTATATCCACCAAGAGGGGGGAGACCTGATCTAACTTCCCATGCTTATCGAAGAGTGAACCAGAGCCAGTCAGGGATTCAAGCGCGGAGCTCGACGCAAGATTCCGGAGAGAGGTACAGGCATTAAGAGCACTGCGGAGCGGGCGTGCTGAGGAGTGAGTGGTTGAACGAGCAATGGGTTATGGTGTGATGCGCACTATATCGCCCATACGCACTCACAGCCCGGTGCGGTTGGTGCAAGCTTCTCACCGGTGTAGGGCGAAGATGGTCATTCAGCCATGAAGGAGTATGCCTGCTCAGCATGCCTGGTCTCCAGTTCGCCTCCATAGTCCGGTACGTCCTGTGCCTCCTTCCCGCACTCACCCTGAGGTGCGTGTTACCAGTCTAGGCCAGTTCCACGCATCAGACCTCCAGAGCTTCCGGCGACAGTTCCCCGTCCAGAGCTTCCGGCGACAGTTCCCAGTCCAGAGCTTCCAGGAAACGTTTTTCAGTCCGGAACCTACGGAGACGGCCTAGATTCCGGAACCTACGGAGGCAGCCTACAGTCCGGAACCTACGGAGACGACCTACAGTCCAGAACCAACTGAGACAGCCTACAGTCTGGAACCTACTGAGACGACCTACAGTCCGGAACCTACTGAGACGGCCTACAGTCCGGAACTATTGATACGGACCACAGCCCGGAACCTCCAGCGACGCTCCCTAGTCCGGAGCCTCCAGCGACGCTCCCCAGTCCGGAGCCTCCAGCGACGCTCCCCAGTCCGGAGCCTCTAGCGACGCTCCCCAGTCCGGAGCCTCCAGCGACGCTCCCTAGTCCAGAGCCTCCAGCGACGCTCCCTAGTCCGGAGCCTCCAGCGACGCTCCCTAGTCTGGAGCCTCCAGCGACGCTCCTCAGTCCGGAGCCTTCAGCGATGCCTCCCAGTCCAGAGCCTCCAGCGACACTCCCTAGTCTGGAGCCTCCAGCGACGCTCCCCATTCCGGAGCCTCCAGCAACGCCTCCCAGTCCAGAGCCTCCAGTGACGGTCTGCAGCCCAGAGCCTCCAGCGGCGGTCTGCAGCTCAGAGCCTCCAGCGGCGGCCTGCAGCCCAGAGCCTTCAGCGGCGGCCTGCAGCCCTGAACCTTCAGCGGCGGCCTGCAGCCCAGATCCTCCAGCGCCGGCCTGTAGGCCAGAACCTCCAGCGGTGGTCTGCAGCACAGAGCTTCCGGTAATGATCTACAGTCCGATTCCTCTGATAATGATCCACAGGCCGGTGTTACAGAAGCGGAGGGATCTGCCGGCGGAACGGGGGTTACGCCCTGAGCCGGAGCCACCTCTGTTGCTGGAGGATAGGAGGGAGAGGAAGGTTCTGGGTGTAGCACTAGAGCCGCCATAGACTTTTGTCACCCTCCCTTTCTGTTTTGTGGTTGTTTTGTTGGGTTTTGTTTGTGTGCAGTTGGGGTCTGCACCTTTGGGGGGGGGGGGGGGGGGGGGGTACTGTCAAGTCCTGACCCTTGTAAGAGGTAATTTTCTATAATAGAGTGGTCAGGGCGTGACAGGGGGTGTTTTGGGTGGTTTTCTTGTTTTCTGTTTCTATGTAGGTTGTCTAGATTTCTATTTCTATGTTGGGGTTATTGGGATGATCTCCAATTAGAAGCAGCCGGTTCTCGTTGTCTCTAATTGGAGATCATATTTATGTAGAGGGCTTTTCCTTTTGGTTTTGTAGGTTGTTCATTTTTGAGTAGTGTGTTTTCCTCTCTGCGTCACTGTTTGTTGTTTTGTTATTTCAAGTGTTTGGTGTATTGCATTAAGTTTCACGGTTAATAAAGATGTAGAACTACGAACACACTGCGCTTTGGTCCGATCATTTGAACAGCCGTGACATTAATAGGAGACAGAGGACCTAAAGCCTGGGATGATCCCTATACAACACACAGCTATACAAACAAGTATACATCTCTATCTTTATAGCTAACTGTCTTTATAGAACAGGGCCGGGCACCTCCGGTACCCTTTCTCATGCCCTTTACAGAAACCTGTTCAGCAAACAGTTTCACGGACCGCTGCTTATCAATATTCCAGCGAGGTGAGCGATGTGATTTCACCGTTGATTACCTCTGCTGTTCTCCGTGATTGGTTTAATGTTGAATAAATACAGTGAACTGCTGAACAGAATTATAAGTATGTACACCCACCCTCCCTTTCTGTGGAAAGATAAACAGATTAAACTACGTGAGTCGGGAGAAGAGGATAAGACAAACGGTGCTGTAATAATCCCAACAAACTGCTGAACAACTTTTACTGTCTTAAAAGGTCAATGTGTTGATAAGTGAAACTTATCTCAACTATGAGTGTAAGGTTTGCTTCTGCCAAATGAGTTTGAGCAGATATACTTGAATTCAAAATCTTGCTTTATTTATGGTTTTGGATTTAAACCAATACTTGATCTGCATGCTTCAATAGTCCTTCCTCTATCCGGGGATGGGAGGTGTATAACTTCTGATGTATAACTTCTGTGAGCCATTTTATCAGACCAAGTCAGAGTGAAAGTGAAGCGACACACTTTCACAGCATTACATTTCTCCTGGGCCCTTCCTAGCTGGGCACTAAAAGCCCCATTTCTTCTCAGGGTTTCAGTAGCAGTGATAGGGCAACCAAACTCCCTGTAGGGCCGCTGGCCTGGCATCACACACACCCAGACCAGACCAGAAAAGCCAATAGCCCCCAGTGCATAAAGCATCAGATTGCACACAGTTAGGCCTGATACAACAACTTGTCATGAGGAGATATTTACACTCAGACATTATTCACACTCCATGAGGTCCTTGATGGAGAGGGAGACCTGCTCACCTCATATATATATATATATATATATATATATGGAGGGAGAGAGGGGGCACTAGAGGGACAAGGAGACTCCCTTGTCCTTGCCGATGACAAGCATACCCATAACATGATGCAGCTACAACCATTCTTGAAAATAAGAAGAATGGTACTCAGTGATGTGTTGAGCTGGATTTGCCCAAAACATAATGCTTGTATTCAGGACATAAAGTTAATTTCGTTGCCACATTTTTGGCAGTTTTATAGGATGCATGTTTTGTAATATTTTTATTCTGTACAGGCTTCCTTTTTTTCACTCTGTCTTTAGGTTAGTATTATGGAGTAACTTCAATGTTGTTGATCCATCCTTGTTTTCTCCAGTCACAGGTATTAAATTCTGTAACTGTTTTAAAGTCACCATTGGCCTCCGGGTGAAATCCCTGAGTGGTTTCCTTCCTCTCCGGCAAATGAGTTAGGAAGGACGCCTGTATCAGTGTAGTGACTAGGTGTATTGATACACTTACCAAAATGTAATTAGGAAGTTAACCATGCTCAAAGGGATATTCAATGGTCTTTGTGGTTGAATCTGTTCACTGTTTGATTAAGGGACCTTACAGATAATTGTATGTGGGGTACAGAGATGAGGTAGTCATTCAAAAATCATGGTAAACTCTTATTACTGTGAGTGACTCCAAACAACTTATTATGTGACTTGTAAAGCACATTTTTACTCCTGAACTTGTTTAGGATTGCCATAACAAAGGGGTAGAATACTTATTCATCTTTCTGGGAAGGGGGTTCCGCTAGCGGAACACCTGGCCTACAGCCAGTGAAATAGCAGGGCTCCAAATTCAAACAACAGATATCTCATAATTACAATTCCTCAAACATACAAGTATTATACACCATTTTAAAGATAAACTTCTCGTTAATCCAACCACAGTGTCCGATTTCAAAAAGGCTTTACGGTGAAAGCACACCATGCAATTATGTTAGGTCAGCGCCTAGCCACAAAAAACCATACAGCCATTTTCCAAAGAAGGAGAGGTGTCACAAAAGTCAGAAATAGCGTTAAAATGAATCACTAACCTTTGATGATCTTCATCTGGTGGCACTCCCAGGACTCTATGATAGACAATAAATGTTTGTTTTGTTCGATAAAGTTAATCTTTATGTCCAAAAACCTCATTTGAAATTGGCGTGTTATGTTCAGAAATGCATTGTCTCAAACAAACATCCGGTGAAAATGCAGAGACACATCAAATTACAGAAATGCTCATCATAAACATTGATATAAGATACAAGTGTTATACATACTATTCAAGATACACTTCTTGTTAATCCAGCCGCTGTGACCGATTTTCAAAAAGGCTTTACGGCTAAAGCACACCATGCGATTATGTTAGGTCAGCACCTAGCCACAAAAAGCATACAGCCATTTTCCAACCAAGGAGAGGTGTCACAATAGTCAGAAATAGCATTAAAATGAATCACTTACCTTTGATGATCTTCATCGGATGGCACTCCCAGGTCTCCATGTTAGACAATAAATGTTTGTTTTGTTCGATAAAGTTCATCTTTAACCTCCATGTTAGACAATAAATGTTCGTTTTGTTCGATAAAGTTAATCTTTAACCTCTATGGGCTAGGTGGGACGCAAGCGTCCCACCCGTGGTGCACTCCATCAACAGCAGGTGCATTTCAAGAGCGGCAAATTTGAATCCAAATAAATGTCAAAATTCAAATTTTTCAAACATACAACTATTTTACACCCTTTGAAAGATAAACATCTCCTTAATCTAACCACGTTTTACGATTTCAAAAAGGTTTTACGGCGAAAGCATAAATTTAGAGTATGTTAGGACAGTACATTTACAAGAGTTGTGTGTAATGTTTTGTCAATTCAAAGACAGGGTCACCAAAACCATAAAACCAGCTAAAATGATGCACTAACCTTTTACAATCTCCATCAGATGACACTCCTAGGACATTATGTTAGACAATGCATGCATTTTTAGTTCTATCAAGTTCATATTTATATCCAAAAACAGCGTTTTACTATGGCATTGATGTTGAGGAAATCGTTTCCCTCCAATAACCGGCAGTCAAGTCAGCGTCACAAATTAAATAATTAAAATTAGAAAACATTGGTAAAATATTATATTGTCATTTAAAGAATTATAGATTTACATCTCTTGAACGCAATCAACTTGCCAGATTTAAAAATAACCTTACTGGGAAATCACACTTTGCAATAATCTGAGCACTGCGCCCAGAAAAATACGCGTTGCGATACAGACTAGACGTCATGTTGGGGAGATCTAAAATCGAAAATACTATGTAAATAATCCATTACCTTTGATTCTCTTCATCAGATGTCACTTCCAGGTATCACAGGTCCATAACGAATGTAGTTTTGTTCAAAAAAGCTCATCATTTATGTCCAAAAATCTCCGTCTTGTTAGCACATGATCTAAGCCAGCCGGACTTCTCGTCATGAACGAGGGGAAAAAATATATTTACGTTCGTTCAAACATGTCAAACGTTGTATAGCATAAATCATTAGGGCCTTTTTTAACCAGAACATGAATAATATTCAAGGTGGACGAATGCATACTCTTTTATAACGTATTGGAACGAGGGTACCCAACATGAACTCGCGCGCCAGGTGTCTAATGGGCCATCATCGTTCCATGGCTCTTGTTCGGTCAGATCTCCCTCCAGAAGACTCAAAACACTTTGCAAAGGCTGGTGACATCTAGTGGAAGCAATAGGAAGTGCCAAAATATTCCTCAGCCCCTGTGTTTTTCAATGGGATAGGTTTAAAGGTAATACAACACATCAGGTATCCACTTCCTGTCAGAAAATGTCTCAGGGTTTTGCCTGCCAAATGAGTTCTGTTATACTCACAGACACCATTCTAACAGTTTTAGAAAATTTAGGGTGTTTTCTATCCATATGTAATAAGTATATGCATATTCTAGTTACTGGGTAGGAGTGGTAACCAGATTAAATCGGGTATGTTTTTTTTATCCAGCCGTGTCAATACTGCCCCCTAGCCCTAACAGGTTAAGTCCAAATACCTCCTTTTTGTTCACGCGTTTAGTTCACTATTCCAAATGCACAAGGCGCGGGCACCATGTCCAGACGAAAAGTCAAAAAAGTTCCATTACAGTTTGTAGAAACATGTCAAACGATGTATAGAATCAATATTTAGGATGTTTTTATCATAAATCTTCAATAATATTCCAACCGGACAATTCCTTTGTCTTTAGAAAAGAAAGGGAACGGAGCTCGTGCTTACGGCCACACGTGTGACTGAACTAAAGGCTTTCAGCCAGACCACTGGTTCAAACAGCTCTTATTCGCTCTCCTTTTACAATAGAAGCCTGAAACAACGTTCTAAAGACTGTTGACATCTAGTGGAAGCCTTAGGAAGTGCAATCTGACCCCACAGACACAGGATATTCGATAGGCATTCACTTGAAAACTACAAACCTCAGAATTCCCACTTCCTGGTTGGATTTTTCTCAGGTTTTCGCCTGCCATATGAGTTCTGTTATACTCACAGACATTATTTTAACAGTTCTGGAAACTTTAGAGTGTTTTAAATCTACTAATTATATGCATATTCTAGCTTCTGGGCCTGAGTAACAGGCAGTTTACTCTGGGCACGCTTTTCATCCAAACTTCCCAATGCTGTCCCCTATCCCTAATTAACTCAAGACATTTTAGCTTTTCGTTTTTAATGAATTTGTAAACATTTCTAACAACAAACTTCCACTTTGACATTTGACATTATGGGGTATTGTGTGGAGACAAGTGGCACAAAATCTAAATTTAATACATTTTAAATTTAGGCTGTAACACAAAAACAAAAAATTATAACTCAAGTTGTTTGAATTCTTTCTGGAGGCACTGTATGTGTGGCAGGTAGCCTAACGGTTAAGAGTGTTGGACCAGTAACAGAAAGCTGGCTGCTTTGAATCCCAGAGACAACTAGGTGAAAAATCTGTTGATGTGCCCTTGAGCGAGACACTTAACCCAAATTGTTCATGTAAGTTGCTCTGGATAAGAGGGTCTGCTAAATGATTTAAATGGATAAACAAAGATCAGTGAAGGGATGCAGCTGAGGAGGGGATTAGATTAGGGACCTATATGGGGTGAAACCTATCATTAGAGGGAAGACCTCTGAAGTTGCTGTGTTGCAGAGACAGCTGGTTTACCACTGTGTTTTACTGTCTGTCACATACTTTTACATCACTGCAATTCCACCTCTTGTAGTTAAGAAGAAAGATTCAGTCAAAACATATTTTCACAGTGAGATTGTCCCCATAAACAAACAAATGAACAATATGCACCAGAACTGTCGAGCCCATCTCACACAAACGCATAATGCCTCACACAACACATCTTCTGGATCTGACAGTCTAGCTAGTTCTGTTGAACCATCAGATAAAAATAAACATCTTGACATTGATTCCCGCCTAACCATCTAATTTATAACTTTACTTTTTAAAAGCAAAGAATCCTCTTATGCAAAGTGACGTTAACCTTACAATACTGACACTTTCCCAACTCAAAGTACTACTTTTCAAACCTTAAAAACTCTAATCTTGCAATTCATTTCAGTAATGTTTGCTGTTAAATTCTCATTAGCGTCCCCTCCGACATCAGTGTGTGTGTGTGTGTGTGTGTGTGTGTGTGTGTGTGTGTGTGTGTGTGTGTGTGTGTGTGTGTGTGTGTGTGTGTGTGTGTGTGTGTGTGTGTGTGTTTGTCTATCATCAGTGTGTGTCAGGAATGAGTGTCGATGCTGACAAGGGGCAGAGGACTGCTTAGGGACTGACCAGCTGACCATCCATCCTGTTGCCGTAAATCAGGCCTGTCACTTTCTACAGCCAAACCCTTATGTAGAGCCTCATTAGTCTAACCACACAAGACATCTCTTTCCCACACACGGGCACGCACACACATGCACACACACACACACACACACACACACACACACACACACACACACACACACACAGACAGACAGACAGACAGACAGACAGACAGACAGACAGACAGACAGACAGACAGACAGACAGACAGACAGACAGACAGACAGACAGACAGACAGACAGACAGACAGACAGACAGACAGACAGACAGACAGACAGACAGACAGACAGACAGACAGACAGACAGACAGACAGACAGACACGTGAACGCATACTCACCGGAGGTGGATATACTTGGAGTTAACCTGCCAGTGGTCTCTGCCGACACACACGCATGTACACACACACAGACAACCACACATATACACGTACACAAACACACACACAGACGTACTAAAATTCACACACACAAACAGACACACCCGCATACACACACACCCCCCCCCCCCCCACACACACACACACACACACACACACACACACACACACACACACACACACACACACACACACACAGACATTGTACACATTATATTAAGATAAACATAAGATCATTGAGACTCAGTCACAGTCATTGACTTGCTTTGGATTTCCACCAGTCAACAACCATACCGTAAAATGCCCTCAAAGATAAAATACAATCCAGGAAGCCCTGATCTAATGCATGTATAATGACCTCCATTACAGGGGTCATAAAAGTAGACTGGAATATAGAAGTTAAGTGTTGTGTGGCCTTACCATCATGCTGTCAGTAAATTGTGTGGAAAACGCAGCATTTTATGCCCCTGTGGGCTAACTCTCTGTAGATAATGTTATTCTGTATCCTTTCCACGCACTGTCGACAGGATACACTTTGGCATTCAGTTTACGTTGCCAAATAATGTTTGAGGAAATTGAAGAGGCAAGCATGGTGCAAATTTCCTCCTTCGTGCAATGCAAAAGGATATTGTTTATGCTCTCGAATGTTGGTGTGCAATTCAGAGAGACTGTTTGTGTGTGTCTGTGTTTGAAACAGTCAGACCCACATGACACACGCACAAACACAGACACAGACACACACAAACACAAAGACACACACATAAACACATCTGTGTGTATCCATTATCTGTACACGCTGGTGGGAAACTCTCATCTGGCCTGCTCAACTTTTCACCTGTCTGTTTGTAGAGAAAAGAGGGAACAACACAAGGAGTCACTGTGGCAGGCCTGGAACAGCCCTCCCTCTCGCCCTCCTTCTTTCTCAACTCAATTTAATTCAATTCAATTCAAGGGGCTTTATTGGCATGGGAAACATGTGTTAACATTGCCAAAGCAAGAGAGGAAGATAATATACAAAAGTGAAATAAACAATAAAAATTATCAATAAACATTACACATACAGAAGTTTCAAAAGAATAAAGACATTACAAATGTCATATTATGTATATATACAGTGTTGTAATAATGAACAAATGGTTAAAGTACACAAGGGAAAATAAATAAGCTTAAATATGGGTTGTATTTACAATGGTGTTTGTTCTTCACTGGTTGCCCTTTTCTTGTGGCAACAGGTCACAAATCTTGCTGCTGTGATGTCACACTGTGGTATTTCACCCAGTAGATATGGGAGTTTATCAAAATTGGGTTTGTTTTCAAATTCTTTGTGGATCTGTGTAATCTGAGGGAAATATGTGTCTCTAATATGGCCATACATTGGGCAGGAGGTTAGGAAATGCAGCTCAGTTTCCACCTCATTTTGTGGGCAGTGTGCACATAGCCTGTCTTCTCTTGAGAGCCATGTCTGCCTACGGCGGCCTTTCTCAATAGCAAGGCTATGCTCACTGAGTCTGTACATAGTCAAAGTTTTCCCTAAGTTTGGGTCAGTCACAGTGGTCAGGTATTCTGCCACTGTGTACTCTCTGTTTAGGGCCAAATAGCATTCTAGTCTGCTCAGTTTTTTTGTTAATTCTTTCCAATGTGTCAAGTAATTATCTTTTGTTTTCTCAAGATTTGGTTGGGTGTAATTGTGTTGCTGTCCTGGGGCTCTGTTGGGTCTGTTTGTGTTTGTGAACAGAGCCCAAGGACCAGCTTGCTTAGGGGATTCTTCTCCAGGTTCATCTCTCTGTAGGTGATGGCTTTGTTATGGTTTGGGAATCGCTTCCTTTTAGGTGGTTGTAGAATTTAAAGGCTCTTTTCTGGATTTTGATAATTAGTGGGTATCGGCCTAATTCTGCTCTGCAAGCATTATTTGGTGTTCTACGTTGTACACAGAGGATATTTTTGGTGAATTCTGCATGCAGTCTCAATTTGGTGTTTGTCCATTTTGTGAATTCTTGGTTGGTGAGCGGACCCCAGACCTCACAACCATAAAGGGCAATGGGTTCTTTAACTGATTCAAGTATTTTTAGCCAGATCCTAATTGGGATGTCGAATTATCTGTTCCTTTTGATGGCTTAGAAGGCCTGTCTTGCCTTGTCTCTCAGATTGTTCACAGTTTTGTGGAAGTCACCTGCAGCGCTGATGTTTATTTGTGACAGGATCTGTTTTTGGAATGCCATTATTTTTGTCTTACTGACATTTACTTTCAGGGCCCAGGTCTGACAGAATCTGTGCAGAAGATCTAGGTGCTGCTGTAGGCCCTCCTTGTTTGGGGACAGAAGCACCAGATCATCAGCAAACAGTAGACATTTGACTTCTGATTCGAGTAAGGTGAGGCCGGGAGTTGCAGACTCTTCTAGTGTCCTCTCTCGCTCCTTCTCTCTCTCTCTTTCTCTTTCTCTCTGTCTCATCTTCCTCTCTCTTTCTCTCTCTTTCTCAGTTCAATGTAATGGTCTTTATTGGCTTGGGAAACATATGCTAACATTGCCAAAGAAAGTGAAATAGATCATAAACAAAAGTGAAATTAACAATAAAAATGAACAGTAAACATTACATTCCTAAAGAATAAAGACATTTCAAATGTCATATTATGTCTATATACAGTGCTGTAACAATGTGCAAATAGTTAAAGTACAAATAGGAAAATAAATAAACATAAATATGGGTTATATTTACAATGGTGTTTGTTCTTCACTGGTTGCCCTTTTCTTGCGAAAACAGGTCACAAATCTTGCTGCTGTGATTGCACACTGGTACGTTAGATATGGGAGTTTATCAAAATTGAATTTGTTGTCGAATTCTTTGTGGATCTGTGTAATCTGAGGGAAATGTGTCTCTAATATGGTCATACATTTGGCAGGAGGTTAGGAAGTGCAGCTCCGTTTCCACCACATTTTGTGGGCAGTGTGCACATAGCCCGTCTTCTCTCTCTATCTCTCTCTCTCTGCTCTCTCACTCTCTGACAGTCGTCTACCTGGCTTGCAAGGTGTCTGTCCACCCAACACAGTCTGACTGCTGGGGCCCACATTGGTATCATCGCCTCGGGCCAAAACAAGACTTAATGAGCCTGAGCTCCAGTCACTTCTCACTCCGCTAGCAGACACTACCACTCTGTGTTTTTTTCCCAATGTTTCAGTCATTTCTATCTTAAACTAGTGGGTGGAATGTTGGTTCTTAACCACATACTCGGGCGTTGAAGGAAAAACACTCAAAATACAATTAGGCCTAATCTGTCAGGACCCAGGTCTTACAGAATATGCGTATTAGATCTAGGTGCTGCTTTAGGCACTCCTTGGTTGGGGACAGAAGCACCAGATCATCTACAAACAGTATATATTTGATTTCTGAGTCCAGTAGGGTGAGGCTGGGTCCTGGAGACTGTTCTAGTGCCCTCGCCAATTAATGGATATACAGTGCATTTGGAAAGTACTCAGACCCCTTCCCTTTTTCCACAATTTGTTACTTTACAGACATATTTTAAAATTCATTCAATAAATAAAAATCCTCATCAATCTACACACAATACCCCATAATGACAAAGTGAAAACAGGTCTTCAGAAATGTTTACAAATGTATTAAATACAAAAACAGAAATATCTTATTTACATAAGTATTTTGACTCTTTGCTATGAGTCTTGAAATTGAGCTCAGGTGCATCCTGTTTCCATTGATCATCCTTGAAATGTTTCTAAAACGTAATTGTCCACCTGTGGTAAATTCAATTGATTGGACATGATTTGGAAAGGCACACACCTGTCTATATACAGTAAGGTCCCACAGTTGATAATGTATGTCAGAGAAAAAAACACTCCTCAGCAAAAGGCACATGACAGCCCGCTTAGAGTTTGCCAAAAGGTACCTAAAGGACTCTCAGACCATGACAAACAAGATTCTTTGGTCTGATGAAACCAAGATTGAACTCTTTGACCTGAATGCCAAGCATTACGTCTGGAGGAAACCTTGCACCATCCCTATGGTAAAGCATGGTGGTGGCAGCATCATGCTGTGGGGATGTTATTCAGCAGCAGGGACTGGGAGACTAGTCAGGATTGAGGGAAAGATGAACAGAGCAAAGTACAGAGAGATCCTTGATGAAAACCTGCTCCAGAGCACTCAGGACCTCAGACTGGGGCGATGGTTCACCTTCCAACAGGACAACGACCCTAAGCACACAGCCAAGACAATGCAGTGTCATGGAAATTGTAATCAATAATCAGGAGAGTCAAGGTCAAACACCAATCAGGATATGTATTAATCAAATCAAATCAAATGTATTTATATAGCCCTTCTTACATCAGCTGATATCTCAAAGTGCTGTACAGAAACCCAGCCTAAAACCCCAACAGCAAGCAATGCAGGTGTAGAAGCACGGTGGCTAGGAAAAACTCCCTAGAAAGGCCAAAACCTAGGAAGAAACCTAGAGAGGATCCAGGCTATGAGGGGTGGCCAGTCCTCTTCTGGCTGTGCCGGGTGGAGATTATAACAGCACATGGCCTAGATGTTCAAATGTTCATAAATGACCAGCATGGTCAAATTATAATAATCATAGTAGTTGTCGAGGGTGCAACAAGTCAGTAACACAAGAGTAAGTGTCAGTTGGCTTTTTCATAGCCGATCTTTGAGAGTATCTCTACCGCTCCTGCTGTCTCTAGAGAGTTGAAAACAGCAGGTCTGGGACAGGTAGCACGTCCGGTGAATAGGTCAGGGTTCCAGCAGGTCTGGGACAGCAGGTCTGGGACAGGTAGCACGTCCGGTGAACAAGTCAGGGTTCCATAGCTGCGGGCAGAACAGTTGGAACTGGAGCAGCAGCACGGTCAGGTGAACTGGGGACAGCAAGGAGTCATCAAGCCAGGTAGTCCTGAGGCATGGTCCTAGGGCTCAGGTCCTCCGGGAAAGAGAAAGAAAGAAAGAGAGAAAGAGAGAATTAGAGAGAGCATATTTAAATTCACACAGGACACCGGAAAAGACAAGAGAAATACTCCAGATGTGACAGACTGACCCTAGCCCCCCGACACATAAACTACTGCAGCATAAATACTGGAGGCTGAGACAGGATGGGTCAGGAGACACTGTGGCCCCATCCGATGAAACCCCCGGACAGGGCCAAACAGGTAGGACATAACCCCACCCACTTTGCCAAAGCACAGCCTCCACACCACTGGAGGGATATCTCCAACCACCAACATACCAGAGTATAGCCCACAAAGATCTCCGCCACGGCACAGCCCAAGGGGGGGCGCCAACCCAGACAGGAAGACCACGTCAGTGACTCAACCCACTCAAGTGACGCACCCCTCCCAGGGACGGCATGGAAGAACACCAGCAAGCCAGTGACTCAGCCCCCGTAATAGGGGTAGAGGCAGAGAATCCCAGTGGAAAGAAGGGAAACCGGCCAGGCAGAGATAGCAAGGGCGGTTCGTTGCTCCAGCCTTTCCGTTCACCATTATTAATGTATTAATAATGAAACCATATCACACCACACACACGAGTGAATGATGTGAGTGCTCTGCAATAACAATGGCTGGTCGACGAACCACCCTTAGATGATTTGTTTAGAGCCCCGACACAAAGGACACAAAGATATTTTATAGCAAATATACACCCCCTTAGTCTACATGGCAAACAACAGATGTGTGGAATGGGTCACAATGTTAGGATTTGTATGAAAGAAATGAATTATTCACAGCAGACAGTATCTGCTGTAAAGACTTTTCTCATTGTGTGGAAACCAGGGTCTGGCCCCCAAAACACGGTAGCTCTCATAATTATCCATTCCTGAGCCATCTCCACCCTGGTACCTCCCAGTACACAAGCATCAACTCATGCTATGGAATGCGGTCTTTAGGTTTTGTCACCAAAGGCATCGTAAATCCAATGTCAGCATTAATCCCCCAGAGGCCCAACTCAGAAGACCACGCACAGATGACAGTGTTCTAAGAACCCTATTCTATTCCATTAAACATCCATTTGATACAATAACAGTATTATAATATACTCTTGTAATTTCGCTCTCACAGCCAGAGTGGCTTCTGGACAAGTCTCTGAATGTCCTTGAGTGGCCCAGCCAGAACTTGATCCCGATTGAAAATCTCTGGAGCTACCTGAAAATAGCTTTGCAGTGATGCTCCCCATTCAACCTGACAGAACTTGACAGGATCTGCAGAGAAGAATGACAGAAACTCCCCAAATACAGGTATGCCAGGCTTGTAGCGTCATACCCAAAAGGACTCAAGGCTGTAATCTCTGCCAAAGGTGCTTCAACAAAGTACTGAGTAAAGGGTCTGAATACTTATGGAAATGCAATATTTTGGTTTTTAATATATTTGCAAAAATGTCTAAAAAACTACTTTTCCTTTGTCATTATGGTTATTGTGTTTAGTTTGATGAGAAAAAAATGACAATTTCAGCAATTTTATAAAAATGCTGTAACGTAACAAAATGTGGGAAAAGTAAAGGGGTCTGAAAACTTTCCGAATGTACTGTATATGTTGAAGACAGTGGGGCTCAAGCTGCATTCCTGTCTCACCCCACGGTCCTGAGGAAAGAAATCTGTGTTTATTGCCAATTGTAACTGCACACTTGTTGTTTGTGTACATTGATTTTGTAATATCACATGCTTTCCCCCAACACCGCTTTTGATCAATTTGTATAGCATATCTTCATGCCAAATTGAGTCAAAAGTTTTTTTGAAATCACAAACATGTGAAGACTTTGCTTTTGTTTTGTTTGTTTGTCAATAAGGGTGTGCTGGGTGTATACATGGACTGCCGTACAGAATTTTGGTAAGAAGCCAATTTGACATTTGCCCAGGACATTGTTTTCACTGAGGAAATGTTGGACTCTGCTGTTAATGATACTGCAGAGGATTTTTCTGAGATTGCTGCTGACACATATTCCACTGTAATTATTGGGGTAAAATGTATCTCCACTTTTGTGGATTGGGGTGATCAGGCCTTGCTTCCAAATATTAGGGAAGATGCCAGCACTGAGGGTAATGTTGAAGAGTTTAAGAATAATTTGTGTTCTGTATATTTTATCATTTCATTTAGGGTACCATCAGCACCACAGGTCTTTTTGGGTTGGAGGTTTTTTGTTTTGTTCCTGTAGTTCATCCAATGTAATTGGAGAGTCCAGTGAGTTCTGGTAGTCTTTAATAGTTGATTCTAAGTTTAGTAAATGATCATGTATATGTTTTTGCTCTTGGTTCTTTGTTATAGGGCCAAAATGGTTGGAGAAGTGGTTTTCCCATACATCTACATCTTGGATAGATAACTCTTCATTTTGTTGTTTGTTTACTGTGTTCCAATTTTCCCAGAAGTGATTTGATTCTATGGATTCTTCAATCACAATGAGCTGTTTTCTGTCATGCTGTTCCTTTTTTTCTGTAGTGTATTTCTGTTGTTTTAGTGGTTCACCATAGTGAAGGCATTAGTTAAGATTTTCTGGTTCTCTGTGTTTTTGGTTGGATAGGTTTCTCAACTTCTTCCTAAGGTTGTTACATTCTTCATCAAACCATTTATCATTGTTGTTAGTTGTCTTAGGTTTTCTGCCGGAAATTACATTTGATATGTTAGCTGACAGGTGAAATAAATTGTTTAGGCATCCTACTGCTAAGTTTACACTTTCAGGAAAACATTTTGTCTAGGAAGTTGTCTAGGAGGGATTGGATTTGTTGTTGGCCAATTGCTTTTTGATAGGTTTCTACACTAACCTCCTTCTATAGCATTTCTTAATAGTATGCAGTTTGTTCAGCTTCAATGACTCATGGTGGTTATTGCTCCTTTCAAGTAGATAGTGATTTTGCTGTGAACTGATAGGGGTGTCGACGGGCTGACTGTGAATGTTCTGAGAGACTCTGGATTGAGGTCGATGACAGAGCTGCAGAAGTTGTGACCCGTTTTTGTTGGTTATGTGGACGTAGTTGTGTCTAGGGGGGTAAAATGGGGGAGGGAATGCTGTCACCTCCAGGTAACCGTTTGTCCCCCTGCGTGCTGAGGGTGTCAGGTACTTGTCCAGTTCTGGCATTTAGGTCGCCACAGACTAGAACATGTCCCTGTGTCTGGAAATGATTGATATCCCCCTCCAGGATGAAGAAGCTGTCTGCATTCAATTATGGGGATTCTAGTGGGGGATATAGTTAGCACACAGGAGGATGTTTTTCTCTGTTAAAGATAATTTCCTTCAGAATTTTCCAAATGTAAAATGTTCCTGTTTTGATTAATTTAATAGAGTGGGTTAGATCGGCTCTACACCAAATTAGTATACCTCCTGAATCCCTTCCCTGTTTCACACCTGGTAGTTTGGAATGGACTACTAGCTCTCTGTAACCGATAGGGAAACCAGTGGGTTCTTGTAGCATGGTACCATGGTTCTTGTAGGATGACAATGTCTGTATTTCTTTGGTGAAGTCCAGGTTCCTGATCTTTAGGTCAAAGGCAGATGACCTCAGGCCTTGGATATTCCAGGATGAGATAGTGAAGGCTTTGTGTTCCATGAAGTGTCTAATATTGTTATTCATGTGGTTTGGCCTCAGACCAGTAAGGCTGCTGAGCATCTCTCTATCTCTTTCTCTCTCTGCTCTCTCACTCTCTGCCAGTCGTCTACCTGCCTTGCGAGGTGTCTGTCCACCCAACACAGTCTGACTGCTGGGGCCCACATTGGTATCATCGCCTTGGGCCAAAACAAGACTTAATGAGCCTGAGCTCCAGTCACTTCTCACTCCGATAGCAGACACTCTGTGTTTCTTTTCAATGATTCAGTCACTTCTATCTTAAACTAGTCGGTGGAATGTTGGTTCTTAACCACATACTCAGGCTTTGAAGGAAAAACACTGGCCTAACACTAGCCTAATCTCTGTCTCTGTCTCTCTCTCTCTCACTCTCTCTCTCGTTCTCTATCCCTCCTTCCCTCCCAGTCTCCCTCCTTCTCTCCCTCCTCCCAATCTCCCTCCTTCTTTCCCAGTCTCCATCCTTCCCTCCCAGTCTCCCTTACCTCCCTCCCTCTCTCCTGCCTTCCCTTCCAGTCTCCACTACATGATGACTTGGCTGGATGCTGTCATCATGAAAGCGTACGTTAGTGTGAGTTACATACTAAAAGACACCAAACTCTCTCTATACAGAATCACAACCGGGACCCTCTGTTAACCCTGAGTAATGGCTGTAGACCAGGGGTTCTTAAACCTTTTCAGCCTGGGACCCAAATGAGATATTCTGTGATTTTCCTGGGACCCAAGCTTAGGAAAATATGCAACTATACATACATATCGGTACATTTCATTGCCCTTATGCCTAAAACAAATGCAATATAGACAAAAACAAATATCAATGAAATGAAATATCCATATAAATATCTATTCATGTTAATTTTCCCCCATTAAAAACACTCTTACATATCTGTCTAGGTTGGAACTGTTGCTGTTAAAATACAATAAATCATTTAAATTCTGAACTGGAATAAACTGATTGATCACATCACACAGATGAATAACAGAACACACACACATGCTTTTTGATAGTTCAACCCTAAGTAACAGTACATATGAAAAATGATCAGGCCTGCTGTACATCTTACTGTAGAAATTATTGTTGAAAGAAAGTCTATGTTGGAACTGTTGCTGTTAAAATACAATACATATGTTTTATTCTGAAATGGAATAAACTGATTGATCACATCACACCGATGTAGTCCAGAAAACACACACAGTCCTAATGAGAGCATGTCTATTCTGGGCTCTGTTTTTGACAGTGCAACACTGAGGTCATGCTCAGCCTTGAAACTGTTTCTGTACTTGTTTTTTAAGTATGTCAGAGTTGAGAACCCTGACTCACATAGGTATGTGGTGCCAAACTGGACCAGAACATCTACTGCTTTCTCAGTCAGGCAGGAGACAGCTTCCTGCTGTAGATGAACAACCCACAACTGTTTGAGTATGTTTGCCTCAAAAAGCATCTTGCTTCAATCAGTTTATTCCAGTTTAGAAAGAATACACATTAATATTGTATTTTAACAGCAACAGTTCCAACCTAGACTAGTTTTCAACAAAAATGTCTACAGTAAGATGTACAGTAGTCCTAATGATTTTTCATCTTCATCTGTACTGTTACTAGGGTTGCACTATCAGTAGCTAGCTAGCTTTGGTGAATGTTCGCTATTAGCTGTGTACAAGGCCAGGGGATTGTTTGAAAGAGAAACTCACATCTACTTCTACGAGAGTTAGTTAGTACTCCCTTATTTCTGCTTATCTTCAGCTGTTATAAAATGACAACAATGCCTTGCTAGATGACTAACTTTTCCAGAAGCATTAAGCCTTGTTCTGAAAGAACTTCTTGGGTATACCATCATGTTGTGGATGTTTGGTCAGGACATGT